>NC_091351.1:16327377-16609877 GCF_038502225.1 Cherax quadricarinatus | reverse complement strand
GTTGTACTGAATAGTAATAGCAAGAGCCCCCCAGAGGTGGGAGAAATTGCAGTTTAAGACCTTACAGTGTTATTGAAACCGTACAGTATTTTTTGAGACCATACAGTGTTTTTGAGACCATACAGTGTTTTTGAGACCATACAGTGTTTTTGAGACCATACAGTGTTTTTGAGACCATACAGTGTTTTTGAGACCGTACAGTGTTTTCGAGACCGTACATTGTTTTTGAGACCGTACATTGTTTTTGAGACCGTACATTGTTTTTGAGACCGTACAGAGGACCTTCACTATATATTTAAATTCAGTCAAGCACATGAATTAATGTGAAATCTCTTGAATTGTTCTCCTGGGAACATAAATACATCATAATCTACACTTGGAGAGTTCTGCCGGATTGATCTTAAACCTGCACACCGATATCACTTCACATGCAAGCAACAGGCTTGGCAGGTGGTTCAAAATATCCTCAATGAAGAGCAGGGTTAGTGTGAGTACACTAAGCTGCATCTCAGTAAGTGTAAGGGGACCAGGACTCTTCAATATCCTCCCTACACGAGTAAAGAGAATTACCAACAAACCCCTGGAAAATTCTTTCAGTCAGTTTCTGCTCAGCAGGGCTAGTGGTGCAAGCGTTGGTCTGCGTGCAACAGCCTGGTCAGTCAAGCCACCAACCGGGAAGCCTGGTCTGGGACCGGGCCGAGAGGGGGTTCTGACCCCAGACTACAGGTAACATACAGCTAACATACAGGTAATCTTTCCTACAGTATATTAAGAGTATAGGTCCTTCCTACCAAGTATACTAAAAGTATAGCTCTTACAGCAGTTACACTATATTGCTACAGCAATATATATTAGTACAGGTACTTTCTGAAGTACCTATACTGAAAGTTTACGTCATTCCTACAGTAGTTACTGAGAGTTTAGGTGCTTATTGCAATCTTATTGAAGAAGTTAGCACTTCCTACGGTGACCAAAAATAAAAGTTTAGGTCCTTCCTACCGTAGCTATTGAAAATTTGGAGGTTATAGTGACCTTAATGTTTATGTTCCATCTGTGGAGACCACATTGTAAGTGTAGGTCCTTCCTGCAATAATGAGACGAGGTTTAGGTCCTTCTTACTGAGGCCTAAGTGCAAGTTCGGGTTCTTCGGTGACCGAACTCTGCATTTAGATTCTTCCTACAGATATCAAATTGTAAGTTAGGTCCTTCCTGAGGTGACGAGACTAAGTTTAGGTACTTCTTACGGTAACCAAATTAAGTTTAAATCCTTTCTACAGAGACCAGAGTGTGCTTAGGTTATTCCTAAAGTGACCGGACTAAGTTTAGGTCCTTTCTACAGAAACCGCCCTAATTTTAAGTCCTTCCTACGGTGACAAGGCTGTAGGTTTAACTTCCCTACAGAGATCAGAAGGTTTATATCCCTCCGACGGTGATAGGATTTAGGTCTTTCTTACGGAGACCAGACTATGTTTAGGTTCACCAAAGAGACCGAACTGTAAGTGTATATCCTGTTTACAACAAACACATTTAAAGGCAGAAATTTAGAGCGGTGGTTCCAGCACCCCGCTGTGAGCATTACATAGTTAAGATAGAACGATGACAGAACAAAGCTGGAGAGATGAAGTAGGTCTCTCCCTATAAATTCTCCTCACGAACGTATATCACTTTCACAAGATTTCCACACTGGTCTCTCGCTATGTAGCGAGACGAAGACGCTACCCAGGGGGAGATTCAACAAGACACTTGCATTTTGTCCGGATTGCTTGGAAATCCGGATACCCTGGAGTCTCACAGTTCAGGTAACCCAAACTTGGTGTATCACTGCGCTTCACTGAGTTACAAGAAGGTGGCTCCAGGGGTATATCTCTGGAGTTACAGTGAGTGAGGGAGCAAGAGGAGGCGGTACCTACCTAGTGGTGGAAGGTGCAAGTGTGTACCAACACACCTCGCACCTGCCTTATATACTCGACCCCACCTCCCCGCTAACCTTGTGGTGGCTGCACCACCCCCACCCCAGCCAGAGCACCCACCTCTTTTACACCACCACCACCACCAGCATCACCACCAATCCTCCATCACCACAGACATAGTCTTACATATCCCTGTTTGCGTACGAAGTGCAGGTAACGAAGAGAATAAATATTGTACTGGAAGGGGAGGCTACTCCAGGTCCTGGACACACTACATGAAGCCTCACACCAATAGTTATTATACCTACCTACCAGCCACCAAGTACAGCATTATGTTACTCTGGGAGTTAGGGAGAAGACCGCATGCGGAGTACACACCGTAGAGACACAAGCTATAACACACACACCATGCAAGTGTTTTAGTAGAAAACATATCACCAGCTTATCACAAAACATATCGTCAAGCATATCAAGAAGCATATCATCAAACAATGTATCATCGAATATATAACCAAACATACTGTATGATCAAGCAGATAACCAAACACTGTAGCAAGTATATCATCAAGCATATTACCAGGAATACCACAAAGTATATCACCAGGAGAATCATCAGGAGTATCACCAGGAGTATCACCAGCAATGTCACCAAGCATGTCACCAAACCTATCACCAGGTATATCACCAAGTATATCATGCACATCACCAAGCATATCACCAAGCACATCATCATGCACATCATCATACAAATCACCAAGCATATCACCATGCACATCACCAAGAATATCACCAAGCATATAACCAAGCATATCACCGTGCACATCACCAAGCATATCACCAAACATGTCACCAAACATATCATCAACCATATCATGCACATCAAGCATATCAACATGCACCTCATCATGCACATTACCAAGCATATCACCAAGCATATTACTGTGCACATCACCATTCATACCATCAAGCATATCAACAGGAATAATACCAAGCATACCACCAAGCATATCACCAAGCATATCGCCAGGAATACCACCAAGCATACCACCAAGCATATCACCAAGTATATCACCAGGAATACCACCAGGAATAACACCAAGCATATCACCAAGCATACCACCAAGCATACCATCAAGCTTATCACCAGGAATAACACAAAGCATATCACCAAGCATATCACCAGGAATACCACCAAGCATATCACCAAGCATATCACCAGGAATACCACCAAGCATATCACCAAGCATACCATCAAGCTTATCACCAGGAATAACACCAAGCATATCACCAAGCACATCACCAGGAATACCACCAAGCATACCACCAAGCATAACACCAAGCATATCACCAAGCATACCACCAGGAATACCACCAAGCATACCACCAAGCATACCACCAAGCATACCATCAAGCATATCACCAGGAATACCACCAAGCATATCACCAAGCATATCACCAGGAATACCACCAAGCATACCACCAAGCATACCACCAAGCATACCATCAAGCATATCACCAGGAATACCACCAAGCATACCATCAAGCATATCACCAGGAATAACACCAAGCATACCACCAAGCATAACACCAAGCATATCACCAAGCATACCACCAAGCATATCACCAGGAATACCACCAAGCATGTCACCAAGCATACCACCAAGCATATCACCAAGCATACCGTCAAGCATATCACCAGGAATAACACCAAGCATACCATCAAGCATACCACCAAGCATATCACCAAGCATATCACCAAGCATATCACCAAGCATATCACCAGGAATACCACCAACCATATCACCAAGCATACCACCAAGCATATCACCAGGAATACCACCAAGCACATCACCAAGCATACCACCAAGCATATCACCAAGCATACCGTCAAGCATATCACCAGGAATAACACCAAGCATACCATCAAGCATACCACCAAGCATATCACCAAGCATATCACCAAGCATATCACCAGGAATACCACCAACCATATCACCAAGCATACCACCAAGCATATCACCAGGAATACCACCAGGAATACCACCAAGCATATCACCAAGCATATCACCATGCATATCACCAGGAATACCACCAAGCATACCACCAAGCATATCACCAAGCACATCACCAGAAATACCACCAAGCATATCATCAAGCATATAACCAGGAATACCACCAAGCATACCACCAAGCACATCACCAGGAATACCACCAGGAATACCACCAAGCATATCACCAAGCATATCACCAAGCATATCACCAGGAATACCACCAAGCATACCACCAAGCATATCACCAAGCACATCACCAGGAATACCACCAAGCATACCACCAAGCATATCACCAAGCATATCACCAGGAATACCACCAAGCATACCACCAAGCATATCACCAAGCATATCACCAGGAATACCACCAAGCATATCACCAGGAATACCACCAAGCATACCACCAAGCATACCACCAAGCATATCACCAAGCATATCACCAGGAATACCACCAAGCATACCACCAAGCATGCCATCAAGCTTATCACCAGGAATAACACCAAGCATATCACCAAGCATATCACCAAGCATATCACCAGGAATACCACCAAGCATATCACCAAGCATACCATCAAGCTTATCACCAAGCATATCACCAGGAATACCACCAAGCATACCACCAAGCATACCATCAAGCTTATCACCAGGAATAACACCAAGCATTTCACCAAGCATATCACCAGGAATACCACCAAGCATACCACCAAGCATACCATCAAGCTTATCACCAGGAATAACACAAAACATATCACCAAGCATATTACCAGGAATACCACCAAGCATACCACCAAGCATACCATCAAGCATATCACCAGGAATACCACCAAGCATACCACCAAGCACATCACCAGGAATACCACCAGGAATACCACCAAGCATATCACCAAGCATATCACCAAGCATATCACCAGGAATACCACCAAGCATACCACCAAGCATATCACCAAGCACATCACCAGGAATACCACCAAGCATACCACCAAGCATATCACCAAGCATATCACCAGGAATACCACCAAGCATATCACCAAGCATACCACCAAGCATATCACCAAGCATACCATCAAGCATATCACCAGGAATAACACCAAGCATACCATCAAGCATATCACCAAGCATATCACCAAGCACATCACCAAGCATACCACCAAGCATATCACCAGGAATACCACCAAGCATATCACCAAGCATACCACCAAGCATATCACCAAGCATACCATCAAGCATATCACCAGGAATACCACCAAGCATATCACCAAGCATACCACCAAGCTTATCACCAGGAATAACACAAAACATATCACCAAGCATATTACCAGGAATACCACCAAGCATACCACCAAGCATACCATCAAGCATATCACCAGGAATACCACCAAGCATACCACCAAGCACATCACCAGGAATACCACCAGGAATACCACCAAGCATATCACCAAGCATATCACCAAGCATATCACCAGGAATACCACCAAGCATACCACCAAGCATATCACCAAGCATATAACCAGGAATACCACCAAGCATACCACCAAGCATATCACCAAGCATATCACCAGGAATACCACCAAGCATACCACCAAGCATATCACCAAGCATATCACCAGGAATACCACCAAGCATATCACCAGGAATACCACCAAGCATACCACCAAGCATACCACCAAGCATATCACCAAGCATATCACCAGGAATACCACCAAGCATACCACCAAGCATACCATCAAGCTTATCACCAGGAATAACACCAAGCATATCACCAAGCATTTCACCAAGCATATCACCAGGAATACCACCAAGCATATCACCAAGCATATCACCAAGCATATCACCAGGAATACCACAAAGCATATCACAAAGCATACCATCAAGCTTATCACCAAGCATATCACCAGGAATACCACCAAGCATACCACCAAGCATACCATCAAGCTTATCACCAGGAAGAACACCAAGCATATCACCAAGTATATCACCAGGAATACCACCAAGAATACCACCAAGCACACCATCAAGCTTATCACCAGGAATAACACAAAACATATCACCAAGCATATTACCAGGAATACCACCAAGCATACCACCAAGCACACCACCAAGCATACCATCAAGCACATCACCAGGAATACCACCAAGCATACAATCAATCATGTCACCAGGAATAACACCAAGCATACCACCAAGCATACCACCAAGCATATCACCAAGCATACCACCAAGCATATCACCAGGAATACCACCAAGCATATCACCAAGCATACCACCAAGCATATCACCAAGCATACCATCAAGCATATCACCAGGAATAACACCAAGCATACCATCAAGCATATCACCAGGAATACCACCAAGCATATCACCAAGCATGCCACCAAGCATACCATCAAGCATATCACCAGGAATACCACCAAGCATATCACCAAGCATACCACCAAGCATATCACCAGGAATACCACCAGGAATACCACCAAGCATATCACCAGAAATACCACCAAGCATATCATCAAGCATATCACCAGGAATACCACCAAGCATACCACCAAGCATACCACCAAGCATACCATCAAGCATATCACCAGGAATACCACCAAGCATACCATCAAGCGAATCACCAGGAATAACACCAAGCATACCACCAAGCATACCACCAAGCACATCACCAAGCATATCATCAAGCATATCACCAGGAATACCACCAAGCATACCACCAAGCATATCACCAAGCATATCACCAGGAATACCACCAAGCATACCCCCAAGAATATCACCAAGCATATCACCAGGAATACCACCAGGCATACCACCAAGCATATCACCAAGCATATCACCAGGAATACCACCAAGCATATCACCAAGCATATCACCAGGAATACCATCAGGAATAACACCAAGCATACCACCAAACATATCACCAGGAATACCACCAAGCATATCACCAAGCATATCACCAGGAATACCACCAAGCATATCATCAAGCATATCACCAGGAATACCACCAGGAATAACTCCAAGCATACCACCAAGCATATCACCAGGAATATCACCAAGCATAACACAAAGCATATCACCAGGAATACCACCAGGAATAACACCAAGCATATCACCAAGCATATCACCAGGGATACCACCAAGCATATCACCAAGCATATCACCAAGCATATCACCAGGAATACCACAGGAATAACACCAAGCATACCACCAAGCATATCACCAAGCATATCACCAAGCATACCACAAACCATACCATCAAGCTTATCACCAGGAATAACACCAAGCATATCGCCAAGCATATCACCAAGCATATCACCAGGAATACCTCCAAGCATATCACCAAGCATACCATCAAGCTTATCACCAAGCATATCACCAGGAATACCACCAAGCATACCACCAAGCATACCATCAAGCTTATCACCAGGAATAACACCAAGCATATCACAAAGCATATCACCAGGAATACCACCAAGCATACCACCAAGCATACCATCAAGCATATCACCAGGAATAACACCAAGCATACCACCAAGCATAATACCAAGCATATCACCAAGCGTACCACCAAGCATATCACCAGGAATACCACCAAGCATATCACCAAGCATACCACCAAGCATATCAACAAGCATACCGTCAAGCATATCGCCAGGATTAACACCAAGCAAACCATCAAGCATACCACCAAGCATATCACCAAGAATATCACCAAGCATATCACCAGGAATACCACCAACCATATCACCAAGCATACCACCAAGCACATCACCAAGAATACCACCAGGAATACCACCAAGCATATCACCAAGCATATCACCAAGCATATCACCAGGAATACCATCAAGCATATCACCAAGCATATCACCAAGCATATCACCAGGAATACCACCAAGCATACCACCAAGCATATCACCAAGCATATCACCAGGAATACCACCAAGCATACCAACAAGCATATCACCAAGCATATCACCAGGAATATCACCAAGCATATCACCAGGAATACCAACAAGCATACCACCAAGCATACCACCAAGCATATCACCAAGCATATCACCAGGAATACCACCAAGCATACCACCAAGCATACCATCAAGCTTATCACCAGGAATAACACCAAGCATATCACCAAGCATATCACCAAGCATATCTCCAGGAATACCACCAAGCATATCACCAAGCATTCCATCAAGGTTATCACCAAGCCTATCACCAGGAATACCACCAAGCATACCACAAAGCATACCATCAAGCTTATCACCAGGAATAACACCAAGCATATCACCAAGCATATCACCAGGAATACCACCAAGCATACCACCAAGCATACCATCAAGCTTATCACCAAGAATAACACAAAACATATCACCAAGCATATTACCAGGAATACCACCAAGCATACCACCAAGCATACCACCAAGCATACCATCAAGCATATCACCAGGAATACCACCAAGCATACCATCAAGCATATCACCAGGAATAACACCAAGCATACCACCAAGCATACCACCAAGCATATCACCAATCATACCACCAAGCATATCACCAGGAATACCGCCAAGCATATCACCAAGCATACCACCAAGCATATCACCAAGAATACCATCAAGCATATCACCAGGAAGAACACCAAGCATACCATCAAGCATATCACCAAGCATATCACCAAGCATATCACCAAGCATACCACCAAGCATATCACCAGGAATACCACCAAGCATATCACCAAGCATACCTCCAAGCATATCACCAAGCATACCATCGAGCATATCACCAGGAATACCACCAAGCATATCACCAAGCATACCACCAAGCATATCACCAGGAAAACCACCAGGAATACCATCAAGCATATCACCAGAAATACCACCAAGCATATCATCAAGCATATCATCAGGAATACCACCAAGCATACCACCAAGCATACAACCAAGCATACCAACAAGCATATCACCAGGAATACCACCAAGCATACCATCAAGCGTATCACCAGGAATAACACCAAGCATAGCACCAAGCATACCACCAAGCATATCACCAAGCATATCATCAAGCATATCACCAGGAATACCACCAAGCATACCACCAAGCATATCACCAAGCATATCACCAGGAATACCACCAAGCATACCACCAAGCATATCACGAAGCATATCACCAGGAATACCACCAAGCATACCACCAAGCATATCACCAAGTGTGGCATGCAAAGAGTACGTAACCTTTATTCGGCGCATGTACACACCCTCATTTACAGGCTATCTCCCCCAACCAGCGAACCAGGTTGCTAAGAGTTGATGATGGGGCCCTGTAGTTTAACTAGTGACCAGGTTCTAGCCAATAAGAAGATGGTTTTGGCAATCGCAGAGGTTATGTGGGTACCGCTCTCCTGTCTGCCCTTGTCATTGCCATTCTAGAGCTGGTTGAAGCACGGTCTGCTATCTTGTGGCTTCTATTTCTGCTTTGCTTACCGTGGAGTGCACTATACGTATCACTGTACATAGTGTACATATTGCTGTTCTAAATTGGTGATGGATAATATAAGTCTAAACTTTTTCTACTGTGTTTATTTGCTCCCATTACACCCGGGGTAACAGGCCATTTGGAATCCTGGGTTGTAATATGGGGGCCTGTCCAGGAGCTGGAGCTGGACTTAGAGAAACGGTTGAGTTTAGGGTGAAGCTCGTAGCAGGAACATTGTGCAGCTTGCTGTCTGGCATTGCTTTACAAATTTTGCGTGTCAGTTGCTTTGTTATGATCAGCCTTGCCTTTGTGTGATCGTTCAACAGCTCGCTACTAGCTTGTTCGGTGTGCTCGCTTCGCTACGGTCAATCTTCTAGAACAGTGTAGCTGTCTGGCATTGCTTTACAAATTTTGCGTGTCAGTTGTTACTAGCCTGTTCGGTGTGGAGAATTTTGCAGTCAGCTTTGCTTGTATGCATATTCTGCAATCGTACTGTGCATAGCTAAGCGTGTTCTGCAAAGTAACGTGTTACGTTGGGATATTCTGCAATCGTACTGTGCATAGCGAATAACTTATGCCACCTAGACGAGTCAGACGTCTGGTGTCGGCATATACTTTGCATAACCTACCTAAATTGTCCCTACAGCGTTATTGGCAAATTTCTCGTTCCATTGGCATTAAATACAAACGCACTTTCACAGCTGCGCAACTGCGTTCACTGATTACTGACAAACTTATAGAAGAAGAGATGGCACATCAGACTCCTCCCTCTACGGGAGCTAGGGCAAAAACTCCTATGTTCTCGCAGGAGGAAGATGATACTCCTACGGAGCAAAATGGTCAGTATAGTGCAGCTGGGTTGTCTCAAGGTGAATCAGCATCATTGGCACTTGAGCTGGCAAAAATCAATCTTGAGCAAACTGGGGAACAGAGAGCATTTGCAAGGGAAGAATTTGATAGGGAAAGAGAAAGGAGGCAGTTTTCGCATTCTGTAAATAATTTTAGTTTACAGAAAGCAGTACAGTTTGTTCCCCGCTTCAATGAGGCCGAACCAGAGCAATTTTTCGAAAGCTTCGAAAATCAGGCTCAAGCCTTGAGGTGGCCGGAACAGCATTGGGCATCGTTGGTTCATACAGCATTATAGGGTAAGGCACAGGAATTTACGTCAGTATTAAATGACGCTGAATTCTCTGATTATCAAGTAGTGAAGACCACAGTGTTGGGAGCATATACGTGTATCCCAGCCAAATACCGCAAGAGTTTTAAATTGGGCAGACGACAGCTTGGTCAATCCCTAGTGGACTTTGTGAGACAGCAAACCAAAGCTTTTACCAGCTGGTATAAAGCAAGTGGTGTCTCTACCTTTGAGGAGCTGGTGCAGCTTATTCTGATTGATAACCTGCTGGAGTCTGTGGGACCAGAGGTTCGAGTCTTTCTGTAGGATCGTGACTTAACCACTGCATTGGAGGCAGCCAGGTTGGCTGATACCTTCGAAACTAACCGCTCCTTGTCCGAGCGGTCCCGTCTCTCTTTTCAACAGCCTGGCATGAGCAAAGATCGTCAACCTTGGAGAATGAAGTGCCAGCCGGAGGGAGAACGTCTACGTCAGCCAACCAAGTCACCTGGTGAGCCACGCTTCTCAACATATGGTCCACCTGCGGAGAGGCAAACTACTCATGGTGCATCTCGACAACAGTATCCAGAGAGACACCAGCCAGAACGACACCATTTGCAACGTCAACAGGGAGTAAAGGGCAAGCCTGTCGTCTGCTTCAGGTGCAATAAAGTAGGTCACATCAGTCCCAACTGCCCTCATAAATCCCAACCCATTGGGAAAATCTCTAATATCCCTAGTAACATGTCCCCTAGAGAAGTAGAAAAAGGTATGGCCCCTTATTATTGCAAGAGTCTTATTTCCCTTCAGGAAAACTCAGAAACAACTAAAGTAAAGACCTTTAGAGATACTGGAGCATATTGCTCACTTGTAAGAGAGGGAATATTACCCCTTTCAGAGAATACTTCTTTGAATTCTTCTGTTTTATTGGAAGCATTTGGAGGAGCTATATATTCTGTTCCTTTGCATAAAATTTATGTACAGTGCAAATATTACACTGGGTACTTGACTGTAGGTGTCTCAAAAGGATTCCCCATGAAAGATGCAGTGTTATTACTGGGTAATAACATTACTACTGTTAGTTCGTGTCCTGAACCTATAATGAATAATTCTTCTCCGGTGTTGGCCATAACTCGGGCAACATCCCAAGGGTTGTCTGGAGAGAATGTTGACCAATCCTTGGACGACTCCGATCTCGGAATAGCCACATTGTTTTACGAGGAAAACTGGCCATAGCCTCGTAGATCAAGTGAACAGACCCCGATCAAGCCTTCCTATTGCCAGGTTGCAGGATTGCCAGATGTCTCTGTTTCCATGCCCGAGGGACTGTCCTTCCGGGAGGAACAACGAAAGGACCCTTCTTTAAAATTTGCTTTTGAGGCAGCCATGGGTAAATCCTCTTTGGGTCATCCAGTCAAGTATGAAGTTAAAAACGATTATTTGATCTGCACTGAAACTGGTAAGGAGATAGAGGGCCGGCAATTGTATGACAGGTTAGTGGTTCCAACAAAGTATAGACCTCAAATATTAAATATAGCTCATAATACATCATTAGGAGGTCACTTAGGAATTACAAAAACCTTGTATAGAATCACAAAAGAATTTTATTGGCCAAAAGTAAAGAAAGATGTGAAGAATCATATTAGGTGTTGCCGAGAATGTCAGCAAGTTGGAAAACCTGGACATTCCATTAAACCTGCACCTCTCCAACCTATACCTGCTGATGGAGAACCTTTTGCAGATTTAATTATAGATTGTGTAGGTCCACTACCTAGGTCAAAGTCTGGAAATCAATATTTATTTACGATTATGGATAAAGTAACCAGATATCCTGAAGCAATTCCCATGCGTAGTATTAATACTAAAGCTATTCTCAAAGCTTTAACAAAATTCATTTCTTTTGGCATTTCTAAAACTATTCAAAGTGATCAAGGTACTAACTTTACTGCCAAAGCATTTAGGGAAGTATTAACTAGGTTAGGGATAATCCACAACTTATCCACTGCCTATCATCCTCAGTCCCAAGGCGCCTTGGAAAGATTCCACCAGACATTAAAAACAATGATGAAAAGTTTTTGCATGCACTTTCCTACAGACTGGGATGAATCACTACCTTTGTTCCTGTTCTCAGTACGAGAAACGGTGCAAGAGTCTACAGGGTATAGTCCTTTTGAGCTGATCTTTGGGCACAATGTACGAGGTCCTCTTCGGGTGCTCAAAGAAGGATGGATGGGAGAAGACGTTAGCTCAACACTCTACAACCCGTCTTCAAGGTTGCAGGTGGCACGTCAGTTAGCCAAGGCTAACCTAAAGACAGCTCAAAGCAAGATGAAACAGAGGTATGACAGAAGTGCACAATTCCGCTCCTTCCATCCAGGAGACAAGGTGTTGGTGCAGGAACCTATACCTGGACACACCTTGAAAGCTAGATTTACGGGACCTATGCAGATTGTAAGTAGATTATCTGATGTAAATTATGTGGTAGCTCCCATTGATTAGATCTCAAAAACTAAAACTTACCACATTAATCAAATAAAGGCCTTTCATACACCAGATAAAGTCCCAGTAATGACTCTGTCCTCTACCTCTGAGGACAACTCTGACTCTTTGCACTCTATCTCTGAAATTAATATTAAACTTTCAAATTCTGTCCTCCTCAAGGATCCTAGCCCTTTAATGGAGGGATTATCTGAAATGCAAGCAACAAATTTAACTGAGCTTCTACAGTCATATCCTAATATTTTTTCGGATGTGCCGAAAAAATGTACGTTAGGTTACCATGATGCAGATGTCGGAAACTCTAAACCAATTAAACTCTCCCCCTACAGAGCTAATACTGAAAAGCAAAGGCTGCTTCAGCAGGAAGTAGAATTTTTGTTAAAGCATGGTTTAGTGGAGGAGTCATCTAGTCCATGGGCTTCACCGTGCATCCTTGTGAAGAAGGCTGATGGAGGGTTTCGTATGTGTACAGACTACCGTAAAGTGAACGAGGTCACAATTACAGATGCTTACCCTCTTCCTCGTCTGGATGACGTAATTGACTTTGTGGGTAAGGCTACTTTTGTGTCCAAATTAGATCTCCTTAAAGGCTACTATCAGGTACCTTTGACAGATAAGGCGAAGGAAATCTCTGCCTTTGTAATTCCAGGAGGTCATTATCAATACACAGTTACCCCCTTTGGAATGAAAAATTCCCCCTCTTCATTCCAGAAACTTATCCATAAGGCTATTAAAGGACTTGAAGGCACGGCAGCGTACCTAGATGATATTGTTGTGGTGTCTGATACTTGGGATCAACACCTACTTAGACTTAAGGCTCTGTTTGAGACCTTTAAGAGTTCCCATTTAACAGTTAATCTAAATCTTCCTTTGGCCAGGCCACTGTCACTTTTCTAGGCCATGAAGTAGGTAGTGGTAAAGTTGCACCTAAACTTGCTAAAGTTCTTTCTATTAAAGATTATCCAGTTCCTCATGATATGAAATCTCTTCAACGTTTCCTAGGCATGATAGGATTTTACAGAAGATTCTGTAAGAATTTCTCAGATATTGTAGCCCATCTTACCTCTCTTACCAGTTACAAAGTTCCCTTTAATTGGACCTCAGACTGTAACATTGCTTTTAATAAAGCAAAAAGATTATTGTGTACTGCACCCATTCTCTTGTCTCCAGACTTCTCCAAACCTTTTTCATTACAGGTTGATGCTTGTGAGTCTGTGTTACAAAAAACGTGATTCTAAAAGCTTAGAGATCTCCAGTGAATACTAGAAAGGACTGCCCTTCTAGCATCCAGCCTGTTACTGGGTTTTCGTAACAAGTAGTCAGTATCCTTGTCCAATTATCCATTAGAATTCAGTATTTTTCAATAGTGCTTCAGGATTACAACTGGTAGGCTACTAACTAGAGAAATTAAAATCTAATAAATTTATTAATCATTAAGTTGTCTAGAGGTATATTATCAAATTAAATTAATCACAGCAATCAAAATAAAATCAATCTCTCGAGTTCAATATTATTGTGCTGAAAGCACATATCACATTTATAATTCTTAAGTACCGTCTGGTACATTAACATTTAATAAGATATTACAAATATGTACAAATAAGTTTGTGTATGCGTGTAAGTGCTCTAAGTAGTTCACTATGTCTCACGACTCGACTAGACTTAAGCAAGTGACTGACAAAGTCCTCAAATAAAATAACTTCGTGACCGACTGGCAACCCGAACAGTCTGCTTGAACAACAAAGAATGCTAAGCCCAATAGCAATGCAATATGCGACTGCGACACAGAATCAGGAACAGGGAGATAATATAACGACACTAAGTAGGGACCATCAGCAGATCCTCCACAAAAGTTACAAAACTCCCATTCTACTGAATCTAAGTTCAGCATAGGAAAATACTCGACTGTGATAATACACAGTAACCAGTACAAAATTAGGTCAGAAGCTATAGCTAAGGACCTGAGATATTTCGAGTGTCTATGAGACACACAACCTCAGTACAACGTCGAAAATCACTAAGTCTATACAAGGTTCTGTGAACAGAGTTCTACAGAACTAACAAGAATAATGAGACAGACAATCTGTCCAACCACCAAGCGAGTCTCGAGCAGACTGAATACTTTAGGTGAGGTGAGGACACCCCCCTCGATCACGTGATAGCTCCATGGACAGCAGTCACCCAGCAAGAAGCCGGCAATATAACGAGCAAACAGCGATAATTACAGTAGTTAGACAATCAAGACTTGAACTGAGCACATAATATGTTACATCCTAACAACATAAGTCAAATAACGATATAAAGCAATACATTTACGATTTAGCTATTATCGCAAATATAAGCAATATAAAATTAAATGAAAAAGGTGATATACATTATATATATACATAATAATCATTGTAACCCATTCAGGGGTTGCAACACCTCCCCCCAACACGGCAGACGGTCGCACTAGGAGTTGCATTAATGTCTTTCACATTATTACTGATTACTCATATCAATACAATTTAATATAAATATTAATCAAAGTCTCTCTTGTGCCAAGCATCTCTACAATTTCACAGTGTCCATCACTAGGATATGCCCCTAGTACTAGGGCAGTACACAGTATCGTATCTCTGCATACTCGTGGTTATATACATCAGTGTAGAGACAGGATAGCGCTGACAAGGAGGGCACGTTGAGGCTCGATCATAGTAGAGGAGACTGCATTCCACTCTTAAGTAGTGGTTGTGGAATGCGAGGCAGTATGAACATCTGAGTATGAAACAGCTTAAGGTGTGTAGTGAGGGGGGGGATCTGCGGCAGGACAGTGTTGCGTCATGCAGTACCTCGCCCACACCACACTACCCACTCAACACTCAGCTTGTCTCCTCCTCACACAACAATACTGTGGATACATAAATATAATAATTAGACATGACATGAGTATATATAGTTAATATGGGCTGGAGGGATTAAGTTACTTTACTGAATTTGACATAGCAAGTAACAAAAGGTATTTGGGCATAAAATTACATAAATTTTAAATGGGGAAGTGCCCAAATACTCGTCAAAACGTTCAAAGGACACCACAAGAGCTAGAGCATAATTTTTCTGGTGTCGTTTAAGCTTAGATGAATAGTAACATATAGGATGGAGAATGTCAGTGGATGTTGACTGTTGGAGCAGCACAGCACCCACTGCATAGCAACTCGCATCTATATGTAAAAAGAAGGGAAGATTGAAATTAGGACTTTTCAACACTGGAGCAGAGGAAAGCAGATGCTTCAACCTTTTGAACAAATCTGAACAATGTCTAGTCCAGATAAACTGAACTTTGCTACTAGAGCTCATAGTGAGAGGTGTAGGTGGAGTGTGCGCTGCTGCTGGCTTGCCTGTCACTTGACACACGTGGCAACGTCGCACATGATCAGCTACTGTTTCCTTCATCTTTGGCCAAGTAAAATGTTTTGCCAGTTTACCGAGTGTCTTCTTGACACCCAAATGTCCTCCTATGGGACTATTGTGAGCAAAATCAATGGCTTGTTCACGAAATGTAACTGATAACACTACTAGATGCTTGACTGTGGTGGAAACACTATCAGCTGACAACTTGCATGTATTTTTCTCCATCAGTACACCATTACTATAATAGTAACAATTATCGAGATCCTTTGCTTCACTCTCAGTAACTGCTATATCTCTCAGTCTTTCCAGTGACTGATCAACAAACTGATCCTTGATTAAATCATCATGAGTAAGAAATTTAACATCAGTTGTGTCTTGACTAGGTTGATGACAGGGGGGAGTCAGTGTTAATGATCCTGGGCGCAGAGCGTCACTAAACAACATATTCAAGCCCAAATCATTGTCATCAACTAACTCAACAGGAGACAAGGATGGTTGTTGAATCTTTGACATAGCTCTAGTAATTGCGCTGAAAGGAAATAAAATAGGTTTCTCTCTACAAGCTTCAATGGCATAATTATCATCAGTGTTATTATCAATCACAAGTGGTTCTTTACATATACCAGCATGAAGGATATCGTTCTCTATCAACAAGTCCACTGACCTGATGGGAAATACACCACTGGATATACCCACTGAAATATAACCAGTATAATAGCTTGTTTCAATATAAACTTTGTGCAGAGGCACTTTTATAACAGCCCCTCCATAGGCTTCTAACAATACATCTATCTTGCAATAGGTATCGTCAGTTATGGGCAGTACATCTTCTCTTAATAACATGAGATAACTGCCAGTGTCTCTGAAAGTAATTATCTCAGTCAGATGTGATTCGTCAAATCATATTTTATCTCTCGAAAAGTAAGGACTCATCGCTGAACGAATCTTTTCGTCAGATACACTTTCTGACGCTAATCATCTATCCTGAGTAACCTTATCTAAAACAGTAGGATCAGAGGTATTACTAGGATTTTGGTGCCTTTGTTGCTCGGAAGAGGATACGACTTGAGTGGGGGCGCCAACCGCACGACTGTATCTCGTATCTCTTTCTAACTTATAGCAATACTCTCTAGCATGTCCTTTTCTGTTACAATAGGTACATTTAACTTTCTTCTTCTCGATATCAGATTTCTGTCTAGCCACAGAGACAGATTCAGGATTGTGAGTTTTCCTGGTAAAGGTATGAGAAGTTACAGTAGCAGCTACATCAGGCCGACAATGAGCAGCTGATTTAGGTTGCCAACTTCTAGGACAATTTTTAGTTACCTTGTTTCTCTGTGTTTTAGTACGTACAAGTTTGTGAGAAATCTCGTAATTGTCTGCTAATGCTGCAGTTTCCAGAATATCTGAGGTAGTATGATCGATCAGATATTCTTGCATGTCAGCAGACATACAGTTGTTAAACTCTTCGTGTAGTAACAACTGAACAAGACTGTCGTAGTTGTTACACTTGGCAGACCTACACCACCTCTGAAATGCAACGTTTTTCTCACGAGCAAACTCTACACAAGTTTGATCTTGTCGTCGTTGTAACGTATGAAATGCTCTTTGATAACTTACAGGTAACAAGTTATACGTCTCTAGAATTGTTTGTTTGACAGCGTCATAACTAATGTACTTGGTAAATGGCAAAGCTGCAGTACAGGTTTGAGCTCTTCCCGTCAAAGCAGTATGCAACAATGTTGCCCAGTGCTTACGTGGCCAATTCATAGCACGTGCCTGGTTCTCAAACACATCAAAATATGTGTCTAAGTCACTTTCAAAAAACTTAGGAACCACAGATGCAGCTTTCTGCGCATTAAATGTGTCCTGTGATCTATCAGTCTGTTGTCTTCCTAGACGAACATTTTCTCTTTGGAAATCTTCTTCGTTCAATTTCCTCTGTGCCTCTATTTGTGCAGTCTGCAACATGATGAGGCATTCCAACCTCTCAAACTGTTCCTGAGAGATAGGACCAGTAGGTAATGGAGGAGTAGGGAAATTAACGTGGTCTGCACTGTCCTTAGGTCGGACACTTCGTCCAGCCGTCTCTAGAGAGTCTAGATCTGGTCTATGATAAGTAGATACAGGTATATCATACACTGTACTAGTAGAAGGCTGTGTCATACTACCAGCTATACTCTGTACTATAGTGTCAGTGAAGGAAGGAGCGAACGAGAACTGATCTACACTAGGCTCAGGCACTAGGCTCACTTCTGCTCTAGTTGCTCTTTCATCTTCATCAAATAGAGTCATACTTCCTAATTGTGACACTAGGCTTTCTGAATCTGAATCATAATCAGACATCTCTGTATGAGCAGGAAACAATATATCTTTAATTAATGCTCTGACAGTTTCTGTGGTGTAATTCCTGTTATACGTCACACCGAGATATTTGGCTACTTGCCAACACGTCTGAAGTTTTAATGTACTTAACTCAGACAAAGTCAGAGTATCAATTAACGGTTTCACTTTGGCATACATCACGAAAATAATTGTACTACGAGAGAGTGATTATGGGAAAATATAATCCTAATAGGAATTTTAGTGTTGGTTGTCTTAGAGCTAGAACTCATAAGCAGTATTTCCATCTCCTTGGATCAAGAGACTCAGTCAAGTACATACATCCACCTGGTATGTTGTACAAGACTAAACTCAAAGTCTTCAGATTAGGAAAGTACTCAAAGTGTTTGATCATAGATTTACAAGTATGTCAAAATGGACAATTTCTCCAACACCTTGGATCAAGAGCATCCCGGACTGGCCCCCATTTGTTACAAAAAACGCGATTCTAAAAGCTTAGAGATCTCCAGTGAATACTAGAAAGGACTGCCCTTCTAGCATCCAGCCTGTTACTGGGTTTTTGTAACAAGTAGTCAGTATCCTTGTCCAATTATCCATTAGAATTCAGTATTTTTCAATAGTGCTTCAGGATTACAACTGGTAGGCTACTAACTAGAGAAATTAAAATTTTATAAATTTATTAATCATTAAGTTGTCTAGAGGTATATTATCAAATTAAATTAATCACAGCAATCAAAATAAAATCAGTCTCTCGAGTTCAATATTATTGTGCTGAAAGCACATATCACATTTATAATTCTTAAGTACCGTCTGGTACATTAACATTTAATAAGATATTACAAATATGTACAAATAAGTTTGTGTATGCGTGTAAGTGCTCTAAGTAGTTCACTATGTCTCACGACTCGACTAGACTTAAGCAAGTGACTGACAAAGTCCTCAAATAAAATAACTTCTTGACCGACTGGCAACCCGAACAGTCTGCTTGAACAACAAAGAATGCTAAGCCCAATAGCAATGCAATATGCGACTGCGACACAGAATCAGGAACAGGGAGATAATATAACGACACTAAGTAGGGACCATCAGCAGATCCTCCACAAAAGTTACAAAACTCCCATACTACTGAATCTAAGTTCAGCATTGGAAAATACTCGACTGTGATAATACACAGCAACCAGTACAAAATTAGGTCAGAAGCTATAGCTAAGGACCTGAGATATTTCGAGTGTCTATGAGACACACAACCTCAGTACAATGTCGAAAATCACTAAGTCTATACAAGGTTCTGTGAACAGAGTTCTACAGAACTAACAAGAATAATGAGACAGACAATCTGTCCAACCACCAAGCGAGTCTCGAGCAGACTGAATACTTTAGGTGAGGTGAGGACACCCCCCCTCGATCACGTGATAGCTCCGTGGACAGCAGTCACCCAGCAAGAAGCCGGCAATATAACGAGCAAACAGCGATAATTACAGTAGTTAGACAATCAAGACTTGAACTGAGCACATAATATGTTACATCCTAACAACATAAGTCAAATAATAATATAAAGCAATACATTTACGATTTAGCTATTATCGCAAATATAAGCAATATAAAATTAAATGAAAAAGGTAATATATATTATATATATACATAATAATCATTGTAACCCATTCAGGGGTTGCAACAGTCTGGGGTTGGGGCAGTACTATTACAAATCGGGAACAAGGAGTTGCAGCCTGTAGCATACTTTTCAGCCAAGTTCCAGCCACATCAGAGGGCTTACTCTACCATTGAAAAAGAAGCCCTCGCGCTGATACTGGCTTTGGAGCATTTCGATGTTTATGTGGGCCAGACATCGCAGGTGGTCACAGTCTACAGTGATCACAATCCTCTAGTATATCTCCAAGCCATGAAGAACAACAACACAAGGCTTATGCGCTAGACGCTAAGGTTACAACCATATAATATTTCCATTAAATATATTGCCGGCAAAGAAAATATGATTGCAGACTCTTTATCTAGAGTATAATATATTATTTAGGTTAGGATGTTATTTGTGGTAACCCCTTCTCACGCTCTTTTTTTTATCCCCTGGTGTGGGTTTTTTTTTAGTGAGGGGATGCGGGCTACTGTCCGCCTGTATCTTGGACCTATGCTAGCCTGTCTGACTGCTGTCTCACTCTAAGTTTAGGGTTTGGCTTTTGGTCACGAGAAAAGCTGAGCTCTATCTAAGAGTTGGATGGTGGAGAGGAAAGGCGGTCCCATTATTTTGTGCCATGGCGGCACGGTTACCACTGGGAGGTGGCAGCCTAATCCTGAGCCTTCTCGGGGTGGGGGTGTGGCATGCAAAGAGTACGTAACCTTCATTCGGCGCATGTACACACCCTCATTTACAGGCTATCTCCCCCAACCAGCGAACCAGGTTGCTAAGAGTTGATGATGGGGCCCCGTCGTTCAACTAGTGACCAGGTTCTAGCCAATAAGAAGATGGTTTTGGCAATCGCAGAGGTTATGTGGGTACCGCTCTCCTGTCTGCCCTTGTCATTGCCATTCTAGAGCTGGTTGAAGCACGGTCTGCTATCTTGTGGCTTCTATTTCTGCTTTGCTTACCGTGGAGTGCACTATACTTATCACTGTACATAGTGTACATATTGCTGTTCTAAATTGGTGAAGGATAATATAAGTCTAAACTTTTTCTACTGTGTTTATTTGCTCCCATTACACCCGGGGTAACAGGCCATTTGGAATCCTGGGTTGTAATACCAAGCATATCACCAGGAATACCACCAAGCATATCACCAGGAATACCACCAGGAATAACACCAAGCATACCACCAAGCATATCACCAGGAATACCACCAAGCATATCACCAAGCATATCACCAAGCATATCACCAAGCATATCACCAGGAATACCACCAAGCATATCACCAAGCAAATCACCAAAAATACCACCAGGAATACCACCAAGCATATCACCAAGCATATCACCAAGAATACCACCAGGAATACCACCAAGCATATCACCAAGCATATCACCAAGCATATCACCAAGCATATCACCAGGAATACCACCAAGCATATCACCAAGCATATCACCAGGAATACCACCAGGAATAACTCCAAGCATACCACCAAGCATATCACCAGGAATATCACCAAGCATATCACCAAGCATATCACCAAGCATATCACCAGGAATACCAGAGGAATAACACCAAGCATACCACCAAGCATATCACCAGGAATACCACCAAGCATATCACCAAGCATATCACCAAGCATATCACCAAGCATATCACCAGGAATACCACCAAGCATATCACAAAGCATATCACCAGGAATACCACCAGGAATAACACCAAGCATATCAGCAAGCATATCACCAGGAATACCACCAAGCATATCACCAAGCATATCACCAGGAATACCAGAGGAATAACACCAAGCATACCACCAAGCATATCACAAAGCATATCACCAAGCATACCACAAACCATACCATCAAGCTTATCACCAGGAATAACACCAAGCATATCACCAAGCATATCACCAAGCATATCACCAGGAATACCACCAAGCATATCACCAAGCATACCATCAAGCTTATCACCAAGCATATCACCAGGAATACCACCAAGCATACCATCAAGCTTATCACCAGGAATAACACCAGGCATATCACCAAGCATATCACCAGGAATACCACCAAGAATACCACCAAGCATACCATCAAGCTTATCACCAGGAATAACACAAAGCATATCACCAAGCATATCACCAGGAATACCACCAAGCATACCACCAAGCATACCACCAAGCATACCATCAAGCATATCACCAGGAATACCACCAAGCATACCATCAAGCACATCACCAGAAATAATACCAAGCATACCACCAAGCATACCACCAAGCATATCACCAAGCATACCAACAAGCATATCACCAGGAATACCACCAAGCATATCACCAAGCATACCATCAAGCATATCACCAGGAATAACACCAAGCATACCACCAAGCATACCGCCAAGCATATCACCAAGCATATCACCAAGAATATCACCAGGAATACCACCAAGCATATCACCAAGCATACCACCAAGCATATCACCAAGCATATCACCAGGAATACCACCAAGCATATCACCAAGCGTATCACCAGGAATACCACCAGGAATACCACCAAGCATATCACCAAGCATACCACCAAACATATCACCAAGCATATCACCAGGAATACCACCAAGCATACCACCAAGCATATCACCAAGCATATCACCAGGAATACCACCAAGCATACCACCAAGCATATCACCAAGCATATCACCAGGAATACCACCAAGCATATCACAAGCATATCACCAGGAATACCACCAAGCATATCACGAAGCATATCACCAAGCATATCACCAAGCATATCACCAGGAATACCACCAAGCATATCACCAAGCATATCACCAGGAATACCACCAGGAATAACACCAAGCATACCACCAAGCATATCACCAGGAATACCACCAAGCATATCACCAAGCATACCACCAAGCATATCACCAGGAATACCAGCAGGAATACCACCAAGCATATCACCAGAAATACCACCAAGCATATCATCAAGCATATCACCAGGAATACCACCAAGCATACCACCAAGCATACCATTAAGCATATCACCAGAAATACCACCAAGCATACCATCAAGCGTATCACCAGGAATAACACCAAGCATACCACCAAGCATACCACCAAGCATATCACCAAGCATATCATCAGGCATATCACCAGGAATACCACCAAGCATACCACCAAGCATATCACCAAGCATATCACCAGGAATACCACCAAGCATACCACCAAACATATCACCAAGCATATCACCAGGAATACCACCAAGCATACCACCAAGCATATCACGAAGCATATCACCAGGAATACCACCAAGCATATCACCAAGCATATCACCAGGAATACCACCAGGAATAACACCAAGCATACCACCAAGCATATCACCAGGAATATCACCAAGCATATCACAAAGCATATCACCAGGAATACCACCAGGAATAACACCAAGCATATCACCAAGCATATCACCAGGAATACCACCAAGCATATCACCAAGCATATCACCAGGAATACCACAGGAATAACACCAAGCATACCACCAAGCATATCACCAGGAATACCACCAAGCATATCACCAAGCATACCACCAAGCATATCACCAGGAATACCAGCAGGAATACCACCAAGCATATCACCAGAAATACCACCAAGCATATCATCAAGCGTATCACCAGGAATACCACCAAGCATACCACCAAGCATACCATCAAGCATTTCACCAGGAATACCACCAAGCATACCATCAATCGTATCACCAGTAATAACACCAAGCATACCACCAAGCATACCACCAAGCATATTACCAAGCATATCATCAGGCATATCACCAGGAATACCACCAAGCATACCACCAAGCATATCACCAAGCATATCACCAGGAATACCACCAAGCATACCACCAAACATATCACCAAGCATATCACCAGGAATACCACCAAGCATACCACCAAGCATATCACGAAGCATATCACCAGGAATACCACCAAGCATATCACCAAGCATATCACCAGGAATACCACCAGGAATAACACCAAGCATACCACCAAGCATATCACCAGGAATATCACCAAGCATATCACAAAGCATATCACCAGGAATACCACCAGGAATAACACCAAGCATATCACCAAGCATATCACCAGGAATACCACCAAGCATTTCACCAAGCATATCACCAAGCATAACACCAGGAATACCACAGGAATAACACCAAGCATACCACCAAGCATATCACCAAGCATATCACCAAGCATACCACAAACTATACCATCAAGCTTATCACCAGGAATAACACCAAGCATATCACGAAGCATATCACCAGGAATACCACCAAGCATATCACCAAGCATACCATCAAGCTTATCACCAATCATATCACCAGGAATACCAGCAAGCATACCACCAAGCATACCATCAGCTTATCACCAGGAATAACACCAAGCATATCACCAAGCATATCACCAGGAATACCACCAAGCATACCACCAAGCATACCATCAAGCTTATCACCAGGAATAACACAAAGCATGTCACCATCCATATCACCAGGAATACCACCAAGCATACCACGAAGCATACCACCAAGCATACCATCAAGCATATCACCAGGAATACCACCAAGCATACCATCAAGCATATCACCCGGAATAACACCAAGCATACCACCAAGCATATCACCAAGCATACCACCAAGCATATCACCAGGAATACCACCAAGCATATCACCAAGCATACCACCAAGCATATCACCAAGCATACCATCAAGCATGTCACCAGGAATAACACCAAGCATACCACCAAGCATACCGCCAAGCATATCACCAAGCATATCACCAAGCATATCACCAGGAATACCACCAAGCATATCACCAAGCATACCACCAAGCATATCACCAGGAATACCACCAGGAATGCCACCAAGCATATCACCAGGAATACCAACAAGCATATCACCAAGCATATCACAAGGAATACCACCAAGCATATCACCAAGCATATCACCAGGAATACCACCAAGCATATCACCAAGCATATCACCAGGAATACCACCAAGCATATCACCAAGCGTATCACCAGGAATACCACCAGGAATACCACCAAGCATGTCACCAAGCATACCACCAAGCATATCACCAAGCATATCACCAGGAATACCACCAATCATACCACCAAGCATATCACCAAGCATATCACCAGGAATACCACCAAGCATACCACCAAGCATATCACCAAGCATATCACCAGGAATACCACCAAGCATATCACCAAGCATATCACCAGGAATTCCACCAGGAATAACACCAAGCATACCACCAAACATATCACCAGGAATACCACCAAGCATATCACGAAGCATATCACCAAGCATATCACCAAGCATATCACCAGGAATACCACCAAGCATATCACCAAGCATATCACCAGGAATACCACCAGGAATAACACCCAGCATTCCACCAAGCATATCAACAGGAATATCACCAAGCATATCACAAAGTATATCACCAGGAGTACCACCAGGAATAACACCAAGCATATCACGAAGCATATCACGAAGCATATCACCAGGAATACCACCAAGCATATCACCAAGCATATCACCAAGCATATCACCAGGAATACCACAGGAATAACACCAAGCATACCGCCAAGCATACCATCAAGCTTATCACCAGGAATATCACAAAGCATATCACCAAGCATATCACCAGGAATACCACCAAGCATATCACCAGGAATACCACCAAGCATATCACCAAGCATGTCCCCAAGCATATCGCCAGGAATACCACCAGGAATAACACCAAGCATACCACCAAGCATATCACCAGGAATATCACCAAGCATATCACCAAGCATATCACCAGGAATACCACCAAGCATATTACCAAGCATATCACCAAGCATATCACCAGGAATACCACCAAGCATATCACCAAGCATATCACCAGGAATACAACCAAGCATATCACCAAGCATATCACCATGCATATCACCAGGAATACCACCAAGCATATCACCAAGCATATCACCAGGAATATCACGAAGCATATCATCAAGCATATTACCAGGAATACCACCAAGCATATCACCAAGCATGTCACCAAGCATATCGCCAGGAATACCACCAGGAATAACACCAAGCATACCACCAAGCATATTACCAGGAATATCACCAAGCATATCACCAAGCATATCACCAGGAATACCACCAAGCATATCACCAAGCATATCATCAAGCATATCACCAGGAATATCAACAAGCATATCACCAAGCATATCACCAGGAATACAACCAAGCATATCACCAAGCATATCACCATGCATATCACCAGGAATACCACCAAGCATATCACCAAGCATATCACCAGGAATATCACCAAGCATATCACCAAGCATATCACCAGGAATACCACCAAGCATATCACCAAGCATATCACCAGGAATACCACCAAGCATATCACCAAGCATATCACCAAGCATATCACCAAGCATATCACCAGGAATACCACCAAGCATATCACCAAGCATATCACCAGGAATACCACCAAGCATGTCACCAAGCATATCACCAGGAATACCACCAAGCATATCACCAAGCATATCACCAGGAATACCACCAAGCATACCACCAAGCATATCACCAAGCATATCACCAGGAATACCACCAAGCATATCACCAAGCATATCACGAAGAATACCACAAAGCATATCACCAAGCATATCACCAGGAATACCACCAAGCATGTCACCAAGCATATCACCAGGAATATCACCAAGCATATCAACAAGCATATCACCAGGAATACCGCCAAGCATATCACCAAGCTCGTCACCAAGCATATTCAAGCATATCTGTGTTTCACAATCTTACACACCTCTGAGTCAATGTTGTCATTATTCACGCCTCCCTCATTTAACTAAACAATACACAAATGATTTGTTTTTGCAGATACTTTAGAGATAATCAGATCTATAATAAATCAATCACAAATCAATAATTCAACAAGTATAGTTAAATACTTTTCACTTATAAATATCTCAACATATTTCTTCTGTCATGACGTTTATAATAACGAAGAAGAATTACCTGGTTACCCACTGTTGTTTCGTCTCTTAATGTTGGACAGTTGTATAATAGATTTTATTACAACACCATGTATCACTATTACAACACCATGTATCTCTATTACAACACCATGTATCTCTATTACAACACCATGTATCACTATTACAACACCATGTATCTCTATTACAACACCATGTATCTCTATTACAACACCATGTATCTCTGTTTCAACACCATGTATCTCTATTACAACACCATGTATCTCTATTACAACACCATGTATCTCTATTACAACACCATGTATCTCTGTTTCAACACCATGTATCTCTATTACAACACCATGTATCTCTATTACAACACCATGTATCCCTATTACAACACCATGTATCTCTGTTTCAACACCATGTGTCTCTATTACAACACCATGTATCTCTATTACAACACCATGTATCTCTATTACAACACCATGTATCTCTATTACAACACCGTGTATCTCTATTACAACACCATGTATCTCTATTACAACACTATGTATCTCTATTACAAAACCATGTATCTCTATTACAACACCATGTATCTCTATTACAACACCATGTATCTCTATTACAACACCATGTATCACTATTACAACACCATGTATCTCTATTACAACACCATGTATCTCTATTACAACACCATGTATCTCTATTACAACACCATGTATCTCTATTACAACACTATGTATCTCTATTTCAACACCATGTATCTCTATTACAACACCATGTATCTCTATTACAACACCATGTATCTCTATTACAACACCATGTATCTCTATTTCAACACCATGTATCTCTATTACAACACCATGTATCACTATTACAACACCATGTATCTCTATTACAACACCATGTATCTCTATTACAACACCATGTATCACTATTACAACACCATGTATCTCTATTACAACACCATGTATCTCTATTACAACACCATGTATCTCTATTTCAACACCATGTATCTCTATTACAACACCATGTATCTCTATTACAACACCATGTATCACTATTACAACACCATGTATCACTATTACAACACCATGTATCACTATTACAACACCATGTGTCTCTATTACAACACCATGTATCACTATTACAACACCATGTATCACTATTACAACACCATGTGTCTCTATTACAACACCATGTGTCTCTATTACAACACCATGTATCACTATTACAACACCATGTATCACTATTACAACACCATGTGTCTCTATTACAACACCATGTGTCTCTATTACAACACCATGTATCACTATTACAACACCATGTGTCTCTATTACAACACCATGTATCTCTATTACAACACCATGTATCTCTATTACAACACCATGTGTCTCTATTACAACACCGTGTATCTCTATTACAACACCATGTATCTCTATTTCAACACCATGTGTCTCTATTACAACACCATGTATCTCTATTACAACACCGTGTATCTCTATTACAACACCGTGTATCTCTATTTCAACACCATGTGTCTCTATTACAACACCATGTGTCTCTATTACAACACCATGTATCTCTATTACAACACCATGTGTCTCTATTACAACACCGTGTATCTCTATTACAACACCATGTATCTCTATTTCAACACCATGTGTCTCTATTACAACACCATGTATCTCTATTACAACACCATGTATCTCTATTACAACACCATGTATCTCTATTTCAACACCATGTATCTCTATTTCAACACCATGTGTCTCTATTACAACACCATGTGTCTCTATTACAACACCATGTATCTCTATTACAACACCATGTATCTCTATTACAACACCATGTATCTCTATTTCAACACCATGTATCTCTATTACAACACCATGTATCTCTATTACAACACCATGTATCTCTATTACAACACTATGTATCTCTATTACAACACTATGTATCTCTATTACAACACCATGTATCACTATTACAACACTATGTATCTCTATTTCGACACCATGTATCTCTATTACAACACCATGTATATCTATTACAACACCATGTATCTCTATTGAAACACTATGTATCTCTATTTCAACACCATGTATCTCTATTACAACACCATGTATCTCTATTACAACACCATGTATCTCTATTACAACACCATGTATCTCTATTACAACACCATGTATCTCTATTACAACACTATGTATCTCTAATACAACACTATGTATCTCTATTACAACACCATGTATCACTATTACAACACTATGTATCTCTATTTCAACACCATGTATCTCTATTACAACACCATGTATCTCTATTACAACACCATGTATCTCTATTACAACACCATGTATCTCTATTACAACACCATGTATCTCTATTACAACACTATGTATCTCTATTACAACACCATGTATCTCTATTACAACACCATGTATCTCTATTTCAACACCATGTATCTCTATTACAACACCATGTGTCTCTATTACAACACCATGTATCTGTATTACAACACTATGTATCTCTATTTCAACACCATGTGTCTCTATTACAACACCATGTGTCTCTATTACAACACCATGTATCTCTATTACAACACCATGTATCTCTATTTCAACACCATGTATCTCTATTACAACACTATGTATCTCTATTTCAACACCATGTGTCTCTATTACAACACCATGTGTCTCTATTACAACACCATGTATCTCTATTACAACACCATGTATCTCTATTACAACACTATGTATCTCTATTTCAACACCATGTGTCTCTATTACAACACCATGTGTCTCTATTACAACACCATGTATCACTATTACAACACTATGTATCTCTATTACAACACAATGTGTCTCTATTACAACACCATGTATCTCTATTACAACACTATGTATCTCTATTTCAACACCATGTGTCTCTATTACAACACCATGTGTCTCTATTACAACACCATGTATCTCTATTACAACACTATGTATCTCTATTTCAACACCATGTATCTCTATTACAACACCATGTATCTCTATTTCAAAACCATGTATCTCTATTACAACACCATGTGTCTCTATTACAACACCATGTATCTCTATTACAACACTATGTATCTCTATTTCAACACCATGTGTCTCTATTACAACACCATGTATCTCTATTACAACACCATGTATCTCTATTACAACACTATGTATCTCTATTACAACACTATGTATCTCTATTACAACACCATGTATCTCTATTACAACACTATGTATCTCTATTTCAACACCATGTATCTCTATTACAACACCATGTGTCTCTATTACAACACTATGTATCTCTATTACAACACCATGTATCTCTATTACAACACTATGTATCTCTATTACAACACCATGTATCTCTATTTCAACACCATGTATCTCTATTACAACACCATGTATCTCTATTACAACACCATGTATCTCTATTACAACACCATGTGTCTCTATTACAACACTATGTATCTCTAATACAACACCATGTATCTCTATTACAACACCATGTATCTCTATTACAACACTATGTATCTCTATTACAACACTATGTATCTCTATTACAACACCATGTATCTCTATTACAACACTATGTATCTCTATTTCAACACCATGTGTCTCTATTACAACACCATGTGTCTCTATTACAACACTATGTATCTCTATTACAACACCATGTATCTCTATTACAACACTATGTATCTCTATTACAACACCATGTATCTCTATTTCAACACCATGTATCTCTATTACAACACCATGTATCTCTATTACAACACCATGTATCTCTATTACAACACCATGTGTCTCTATTACAACACTGTGTATCTCTATTACAACACCATGTATCTCTATTACAACACCATGTATCTCTATTACAACACTGTGTATCTCTATTACAACACTATGTATCTCTATTACAACACCATGTATCTCTATTACAACACTATGTATCTCTATTTCAACACCATGTATCTCTATTACAACACCATGTATCTCTATTACAACACCATGTATCTCTATTACAACACCATGTATCTCTATTTCAACACCATGTATCTCTATTACAACACCATGTATCTCTATTACAACACCATGTATCTCTATTACAACAACATGTATCTCTGAACATTAAAATGGTATAAAATACCGACAGGTTGTTAGGTAAGACACATATGCAACAGTTAGGTATCTTTATTTCGAAACGTTTCGCCTACACAGTAGGCTTCTTCAGTCGAGTATAGAAAAGTTGATAGAAGCAGAAGATACTTGAAGACGATGTAATCGGTCCATCATCCTTAAAGTTTTGAGGTGGTCAGTCCCTCAGTCTGGAGAAGAGCATTGTTCCATGGAATGAAACAATATGGAGATGAAGTGACAGGATGGAGCACTTATATAGCGTCAAGAGGTGAGACTTAGGTAACTAGAAGAGGTAAGAACTCAGATGCTGGGAGGTCAGGTCCTTCTCAAATCCAGCCGTTCTCACTAGAAGAGGTTGTCGAAGTTGATTGTAGGTCTGTACCAAGATAACCTTGTGTTTCAGTGTCTGACAGATTGAACATTAAAATGGTATAAAATACCGACAGGTTGTTAGGTAAGACACATATGCAACAGTTAGAAGCCTACTGTGTAGGCGAAACGTTTCGAAATAAAGATACCTAACTGTTGCATATGTGTCTTACCTAACACACCATGTATCTATATTACAACACCATGTATCTCTATTTCAACACCATGTATCTCTATTTCAACACCATGTATCTCTATTACAACACCATGTATCTCTATTTCAACACCATGTATCTCTATTACAACACTATGTATCTCTATTACAACACCATGTATCTCTATTTCAACACCATGTATCTCTATTACAACACCATGTATCTCTATTACAACACCATGTATCTCTATTACAACACCATGTATCTCTATTTCAACACCATGTATCTCTATTTCAACACCATGTGTCTCTATTACAACACCATGTGTCTCTATTACAACACCATGTATCTCCATTACAACACCATGTATCTCTATTACAACACCATGTATCTCTATTTCAACACCATGTATCTCTATTACAACATCATGTATCTCTATTACAACACCATGTATCTCTATTACAACACTATGTATCTCTATTACAACACCATGTATCACTATTACAACACTATGTATCTCTATTTCAACACCATGTATCTCTATTACAACACCATGTATCTCTATTACAACACCATGTATCTCTATTACAACACTATGTATCTCTATTTCAACACCATGTATCTCTATTACAACACCATGTATCTCTATTACAACACCATGTATCTCTATTACAACACCATGTATCTCTATTACAACACCATGTATCTCTATTACAACACTATGTATCTCTATTACAACACTATGTATCTCTATTACATCACCATGTATCACTATTACAACACTATGTATCTCTATTTCAACACCATGTATCTCTATTACAACACCATGTATCTCTATTACAACACCATGTATCTCTATTACAACACCATGTATCTCTATTACAACACCATGTATCTCTATTACAACACTATGTATCTCTATTACAACACCATGTATCTCTACTACAACACCATGTATCTCTATTTCAACACCATGTATCTCTATTACAACACCATGTGTCTCTATTACAACACCATGTATCTCTATTACAACACTATGTATCTCTATTTCAACACCATGTGTCTCTATTACAATACCATGTGTCTCTATTACAACACCATGTATCTCTATTACAACACCATGTATCTCTATTTCAACACCATGTATCTCTATTACAACACTATGTATCTCTATTTCAACACCATGTGTCTCTATTACAACACCATGTGTCTCTATTACAACACCATGTATCTCTATTACAACACCATGTATCTCTATTACAACACTATGTATCTCTATTTCAACACCATGTGTCTCTATTACAACACCATGTGTCTCTATTACAACACCATGTATCACTATTACAACACTATGTATCTCTATTACAACACAATGTGTCTCTATTACAACACCATGTATCTCTATTACAACACTATGTATCTCTATTTCAACACCATGTGTCTCTATTACAACACCATGTGTCTCTATTACAACACCATGTATCTCTATTACAACACTATGTATCTCTATTTCAACACCATGTATCTCTATTACAACACCATGTATCTCTATTTCAAAACCATGTATCTCTATTACAACACCATGTGTCTCTATTACAACACCATGTATCTCTATTACAACACTATGTATCTCTATTTCAACACCATGTGTCTCTATTACAACACCATGTGTCTCTATTACAACACCATGTATCTCTATTACAACACTATGTATCTCTATTACAACACTATGTATCTCTATTACAACACCATGTATCTCTATTACAACACTATGTATCTCTATTTCAACACCATGTATCTCTATTACAACACCATGTGTCTCTATTACAACACTATGTATCTCTATTACAACACCATGTATCTCTATTACAACACTATGTATCTCTATTACAACACCATGTATCTCTATTTCAACATCATGTATCTCTATTACAACACCATGTATCTCTATTACAACACCATGTATCTCTATTACAACACCATGTGTCTCTATTACAACACTATGTATCTCTATTACAACACCATGTATCTCTATTACAACACCATGTATCTCTATTACAACACTATGTATCTCTATTACAACACTATGTATCTCTATTACAACACCATGTATCTCTATTACAACACTATGTATCTCTATTTCAACACCATATATCTCTATTACAACACCATGTATCTCTATTACAACACCATGTATCTCTATTACAACACCATGTGTCTCTATTACAACACTATGTATCTCTATTACAACACCATGTATCTCTATTACAACACCATGTATCTCTATTACAACACTATGTATCTCTATTACAACACTATGTATCTCTATTACAACACCATGTATCTCTATTACAACACTATGTATCTCTATTTCAACACCATGTATCTCTATTACAACACCATGTGTCTCTATTACAACACCATGTATCTCTATTACAACACCATGTATCTCTATTTCAACACCATGTATCTCTATTACAACACCATGTATCTCTATTACAACACCATGTATCTCTATTACAACAACATGTATCTGTGAACATTAAAATGGTATAAAATACCGACAGGTTGTTAGGTAAGACACATATGCAACAGTTAGGTATCTTTATTTCGAAACGTTTCGCCTACACAGTAGGCTTCTTCAGTCGAGTACAGAAAAGTTGATAGAAGCAGAAGATACTTGAAGACGATGTAATCGGTCCATCATCCTTAAAGTTTTGAGGTGGTCAGTCCCTCAGTCTGGAGAAGAGCATTGTTCCATGGAGCACTTATATAGCGTCAAGAGGTGAGACGTAGGTCACTAGAAGAGGTAAGAACTCAGATGCTGGGAGGTCAGGTCCCTCTCAAATCCAGCCGTTCTCACTAGAAGAGGTTGTCGAAGTTGATTGTAGGTCTGTACCAAGATAACCTTGTGTTTCAGTGTCTGACAGATTGAACATTAAAATGGTATAAAATACCGACAGGTTGTTAGGTAAGACACATATGCAACAGTTAGAAGCCTACTGTGTAGGCGAAACGTTTCGAAATAAAGATACCTAACTGTTGCATATGTGTCTTACCTAACACACCATGTATCTATATTACAACACCATGTATCTCTATTTCAACACCATGTATCTCTATTTCAACACCATGTATCTCTATTACAACACCATGTATCTCTATTTCAACACCATGTATCTCTATTTCAACACCATGTATCTCTATTACAACACCATGTATCTCTATTTCAACACCATGTATCTCTATTACAACACCATGTATCTCTATTACAACACCATGTATCTCTATTACAACACCATGTATCACTATTACAACACCATGTATCTCTATTACAACACCATGTATCACTACTACAACACCATGTATCTCTATTACAACACCATGTATCTCTATTACAACACCATGTATCTCTATTACAACACCATGTATCTCTATTACAACACCATGTATCACTATTACAACACCATGTATCACTACTACAACACCATGTATCACTATTACAACACCATGTATCACTACTACAACACCATGTATCACTATTACAACACCATGTATCACTACTACAACACCATGTATCACTATTACAACACCATGTATCACTACTACAACACCATGTATCTCTATTACAACACCATGTATCTCTATTACAACACCATGTATCTCTATTACAACACCATGTATCACTATTACAACACCATGTATCTCTATTACAACACCATGTATCTCTATTACAACACCATGTATCACTATTACAACACCACGTATCACTACTACAACACCATGTATCTCTATTACAACACCATGTATCTCTATTACAACACCATGTATCACTATTACAACACCACGTATCACTACTACAACACCATGTATCTCTATTACAACACCATGTATCTCTATTACAACACCATGTATCACTATTACAACACCATGTATCTCTATTACAACACCATGTATCTCTCTTACAACACCATGTATCTCTATTACAACACCATGTATCACTATTACAACACCATGTATCAGTACTACAACACCATGTATCACTATTACAACACCATGTATCACTACTACAACACCATGTATCACTATTACAACACCATGTATCACTACTACAACACCATGTATCTCTATTACAACACCATGTATCACTATTGCAACACCATGTATCACTACTACAACACCATGTATCACTACTACAACACCATGTATCACTATTACAACACCATGCATCACTATTACAACACCATGTATCACTATTACAACACCATGTATCACTACTACAACACCATGTATCTCTATTACAACACCATGTATCACTACTACAACACCATGTATCACTATTACAGCACCATGTATCACTACTACAACACCATGTATCACTATTACAACACCATGTATCACTATTACAACACCATGTATCACTATTACAACACCATGTATCACTACTACAACACCATGTATCACTAGTACAACATCATGTATCACTATTACAACACCATGTATCACTATTACAACACCATGTATCACTATTACAACACCATGTATCACTATTACAACCCCATGTATCTCTATTACAACACCATGTATCACTACTACAACACCATGTATCACTACTACAACACCATGTATCACTATTACAACACCATGTATCACTATTACAACACCATGTATCTCTATTACAACACCATGTATCACTATTACAACACCATGTATCTCTATTACAACACCATGTATCTTTATTTCAACACCATATATCACTATTACAACACCATGTATCTCTATTACAACACCATGTATCACTACTACAACACCATGTATCACTACTACAACACCATGTATCACTATTACAACACCATGTATCACTATTACAACACCATGTATCTCTATTACAACACCATGTATCACTACTACAACACCATGTATCACTACTACAACACCATGTATCACTATTACAACACCATGTATCACTATTACAACACCATGTATCTCTATTTCAACACCATGTATCACTATTACAACACCATGTATCACTATTACAACACCATGTATCACTATTACAACACCATGTATCTCTATTACAACACCATGTATCACTATTACAACACCATGTATCTCTATTACAACACCATGTATCACTATTACAACACCATGTATCACTATTACAACACCATGTATCACTATTACAACACCATGTATCACTATTACAACACCATGTATCACTATTACAACACCATGTATCACTATTACAACACCATGTATCACTATTACAACACCATGTATCACTATTACAACACCATGTATCACTATTACAACACCATGTATCACTATTACAACACCATGTATCTTTATTACAACACCATGTATCACTATTACAACACCATGTATCACTATTACAACACCATGTATCACTATTACAACACCATGTATCACTACTACAACACCATGTGTCTCTATTACAACCTAAGTATTCTACATCTTCCATCAAGTTTTTTACTGAGGTGTAAAACAAGTATATTATGTTTCGTATTTTTTTCCAGCTCTTCCTTGACACATTTTGTATATTGTGTTTCTTTTTTGTCTGGAAAGTAACTTCTGATATAATGAAATATAGAATAAGTTAGCTACAGAGTCGTATATTAAGTAGAAGATAGTTTCTTTTTGATCATCTGAGAAATGTATATTGTTATGTAACTTGTTGTGTATGTTGATACTGACAGTGTGGTCTATGTTGATACTGATACTGTGGTGTATGTTGATACTGACAGTGTGGTGTATGTTGATACTTATAGTGTGGTGTATGTTGATAGTGATAGTGTGGTGTATGTTGATACTGATAGTGTGGTGTATGTTGATACTGATAGTGTGGTGTATGTTGATAATGATAGTGTAGTGTATGTTGATACTGATAGTGTGGTGTATGTTGATACTGATAGTGTGGTGTATGTTGATACTGATAGTGTGGTGTATGTTGATACTGACAGTGTGGTGTATGTTGATACTGACAGTGTGGTGTATGTTGATACTGACAGTGTGGTGTATGTTGATACTGACAGTGTGGTGTATGTTGATACTGACAGTGTGGTGTATGTTGATACTGACAGTGTGGTGTATGTTGATACTGACAGTGTGGTGTATGTTGATACTGACAGTGTGGTGTATGTTGATACTGATAGTGTGGTGTATGTTGATAATGATAGTGTAGTGTATGTTGATACTGATAGTGTGGTGTATGTTGATACTGATAGTGTGGTGTATGTTGATACTGATAGTGTGGTGTATGTTGATACTGATAGTGTGGTGTATGTTGATAATGATAGTGTAGTGTATGTTGATACTGATAGTGTGGTGTATGTTGATACTGATAGTGTGGTGTATGTTGATACTGATAGTGTGGTGTATGTTGATACTGATAGTGTGGTGTATGTTGATACTGATAGTGTGGTGTATGTTGATACTGATAGTGTGGTGTATGTTGATACTGATAGTGTAGTGTATGTTGATACTGATAGTGTGGTGTATGTTGATATTGATAGTGTAGTGTATGTTCATACTGATAGTGTAGTGTATGTTCATACTGATAGTGTAGTGTATGTTGATACTGATAGTGTGGTGTATGTTGATACTGATAGTGTGGTGTATGTTGATACTGATAGTGTGGTGTATGTTGATACTGATAGTGTAGTGTATGTTGATACTGATAGTGTAGTGTATGTTGATACTTATAGTGTGGTGTATGTTGATACTGATAGTGTAGTGTATGTTGATACTGATAGTGTGGTGTATGTTGATACTGATAGTGTGGTGTATGTTGATACTAATAGAGTTGTGTAAGTTGATGCTGATAGTGTAGTGTAATTTGAACTGATACTGTAGTGTATGTTGATACTGATGTATGTTGACACTGATAGAGTGCTTTATATTGAGATAAAGATATCCAAGAGTTGCACATGTGTCTAATTTATCAACATGTCGGTTCTCTGAACCATTCATCTACAAACCTGTCAGACACTGCAACTTCTTGGGATCTTAATACTTAGGAATTCTTCGCTTGCCTAATTCTTGGGCACAACCTACTTCCACATTGAACAAATGTGACACCACCTATGACTGCTACACCTCTCCTGCCATACGGTTTATAAGCTGCTTCTCCGCTCATCTGCCGTATTCTATTCAAGATTGATGGACTGAACACATCGACTCAAGGTTGAGGGACTGATTACCTCATTCTCCTCATGTTCTTCAAGTTTCTCCTACGTATGGACTGATGAAGCCACTGTGTGGCGAAACGTTTCCTCAATAAAGATACCCAAGAGTTGCACATGTGTCTAATTTATCAACATGTCGGTTCTCTGAATCATTCATCTGCAGCATGTATAGTGTTCAGAAAACTGTCATATTGATATCTCACTTCGTTACCCCAGTCAACAGATGATAAGTGTTCTCTAGGCCCATCGTAATCTGCTAAGCGAAAATCTGGGACTGTTACTGAGTTATCGCTACTATCATACTTCCATTCAATGCTAAATGTAATTGATTTGTGGTCGCTAGCACCCAGTTCCTCTGAAATTTTTAAATTATTAACAAGGGATTCATTGTTTGCCATAACTAAGTCAAGCAGGTTATTTCCCCTTGTAGGTTCTGTCACAAACTGCTTCAAAAAACAATCCTGAACTACTTCTAAGAAGTCGTATGATTCTAAATTCCCAGTCAAGAAATTCCAATCAATATGACTAAAGTTAAAGTCTCCTAGAATTACTACATTATCGTGCCTTGTGGCCTTAACAATTTCCTCCCATAGTAGTCTCCCTTGGTCCCTATTCTAAGTTTGGGGGACGGTATATCACACCTAAAATTAATTTTTCATGCCCCTCTGAAAATTCTATCCAAACAGACTCTGTATGTGTTACTTCAGACTTAATACCCGTTTTTATGCAACAGTTCAAGCGACCTCGGACATACAATGCCACCCCACCCCCCTTTCCCGATACTTCTATCTACTTGGAACAATTTAAAACCCTGAATATGACATTCCGCAGGCATGTCCCGACTTTTTGAATTAAACCACATCTCAGTTAAGGCAAATACATCAATGTTACCTGCACTAGCAACTAATCTCAACTCGTCCATCTTATTCCTAGCACTACTGCAATTAGCATAATAAACATTGAAAGACTCTCCTTTCTCTTTACCCTCCCTGCTCATTTCTGTTTTTCTACTAAACCTATTACTGTCCTTATCACCCAGTGTCACTTGCTTTTCAATATCTACCTCGTTCTGCTTATTACTAGTTCCCCTAGAACTCGTGATATTACTACACTGGGACTTCACTGTTTTCCTGCCAAAACCCATACCACTAACTATTCCTAGTTTAAAGTCCTAACTGCTCCCTCCACTGCAGTTCAGTGCTACCACCCCAGACCTAGATAAGTGAACCCCATCCCTGGCATACATGTCATTTCTGCCATAGAAGAGGTCCCAGTTGTCAATGAATGTTACCGCATTTTCCTTACAGTATTTGTCCAGCCAGCAATTGACACCAATTGCCCTGGACAACCATTCATTTCCAACTCCTCTCCTTGGCAAAATACCACATATGACAGGGTTTCCACCCTTACTCCTAATTATTTCTATTGCTGACCTATACCTGCTAATCAGGTGTTCACTCCTACGTCTGCCAACATCGTTGCCTCCAGCACTGAGACAGATAATAGGATTGCTCCCATTACCTCTCATGATGTCATCCAGACGGCTAACAATACCCTCCATCCCAGCCCCAGGAAAGCAAACTCTCTGTCTCCTACTCCTGTCCTTCAAGCAGAACGCCCTATCCATATACCTAACTTGGCTATCCCCAACAACAACAATATTCTTACCTTCCTTGGTGTCGTTCGTCGTGACGTTCCCAGTAGTCGACTCACATTCGTCGGGTAGCACTGAGAATGTATTAGATGTTTCCACAACAGTTTCCACGGCAGTCTCTTTCTTCTTCATCGTTTCTACCTTTCCATTCGTCTTCTTGATCGTCAACTTCGTTCCCTGCTCTCCAGCCACTGACCAGTTTCCCTTCTTGACCTGAGGACTCAAAACAGGAGGACTACTACGAATCTTCTTGTTTTCCTCGGTCAGTCGCCGAATCTCCACCTTCGCCAACCTCAATTCTTCCTTAAGCTGTTGGTAAAGTTGCTCGATGGAGGGCATCTTGCTTCAATTCGTAGAGAGCGCGCAAACAGGTCTTCACAGAGCTAAGTACACGTCAACACCAGCTAAGTACACGTCAACACGACCATGTATGTTGATACTGACAGTGTAGTGTATGTTGATACTGACAGTGTAGTGTATGTTGATACTGACAGTGTAGTGTATGTTGGTATTAATAGTGTGGAGTATGTTGATACTGATAGTGTAGTGTATGTTGATACTGACAGTGTAGTGTATGTTGATACTGATAGTGTAGCGCAAGTTGATACTGATACTGTAGTGTATGTTGATACTGATGTATGTTGACACTGATAGAGTGCTTTATGTTGATGCTGATAGTGTAGTGTATGTTGATACTAATAGTGTGGTGTATGTTGATACTGATAGTGTTGTGTATGTTGATACTGATAGTGTAGTGTATGTTGATACTGATAGTGTTGTGTATGTTGATACTGATAATGTAGTGTATGTTGATACTGACAGTGTAGTATATGTTGGTACTAATAGTGTGGTGTATGTTGATACTGACAGTGTAGTATATGTTGGTACTAATAGTGTGGTGTATGTTGATACTGATAGTGTGGTGTATGTTGATACTGATAGTGTAGTGTATGTTGGTACTGATAGTGTAGTGTATGTTGATACTGATAGTGTAGTGTAAGTTGATACCGATACTGTAGTGTATGTTGACACTGATAGAGTGCTTTATGTTGATGCAGATAGTGTAGCGTATGTTGATACTGATTGTGTGGTGTATGTTGATACTGATAGTGTGGTGTATGTTGATACTGATTGTGTGGTGTATGTTGATACTGATAGTGTGGTGTATGTTGATACTGATAGTGTAGTGTATGTTGATACTGAGAGTGTAGTGTATGTTGATACTGATAGTGTAGTGTATGGTGATACTGATTGTGTGGTGTATGTTGATACTGATAGTGTAGTGTATGTTGATACTGAGAGTGTAGTGTATGTTGATACTGATAGTGTAGTGTATGGTGATACTGATAGTGTGGTGTATGTTGATACTGATAGTGTAGCGTATGTTGATACTAATTGTGTGGTGTATGTTGATACTGATAGTGTGGTGTATGTTGATACTGATAGTGTGGTGTATGTTGATACTGATAGTGTAGTGTATGGTGATACTGATAGTGTGATGTATGTTGATACTGATAGTGTAGTGTATGTTGATGCTGATAGTGTAGTGTATGTTGATACTGATAGTGTGGTGTATGTTGATACTGATAGTGTGGTGTATGTTGATACTGATAGTGTGGTGTATGTTGATACTGATAGTGTGGTGTATGTTGATACTGATAGTGTAGTGTATGGTGATACTGATAGTGTGATGTATGTTGATACTGATAGTGTAGTGTATGTTGATGCTGATAGTGTAGTGTGTGTTGATACTGATAGTGTAGTGTATGGTGATACTGATAGTGTGATGTATGTTGATTCTGATAGTGTGGTGTATGTTGATACTGATAGTGTGGTGTATGTTGATACTGATAGTGTGGTGTATGTTGATACTGATAGTGTGGTGTATGTTGATACTGATAGTGTAGTGTATGTTGATACTGATAGTGTGGTGCATGTTGATGCTGATAGTGTGGTGTATGTTGATACTGATAGTGTGGTGTATGTTGATACTGATAGTGTAGTGTATGTTGATACTGATAGTGTGGTGTATGTTGATACTGATAGTGTAGTGTATGTTGATACTGATAGTGTGGTGTATGTTGATACTGATAGTGTGGTGTATGTTGATACTGATAGTGTGGTGTATGTTGATACTGATAGTGTGGTGTATGTTGATACTGATAGTGTGGTGTATGTTGATACTGATAGTGTGGTGTATGTTGATACTGATAGTGTGGTGTATGTTGATACTGATAGTGTGGTGTATGTTGATAATGATAGTGTAGTGTATGTTGATACTGATAGTGTGGTGTATGTTGATACTGATAGTGTGGTGTATGTTGATAATGATAGTGTAGTGTATGTTGATACTGATAGTGTAGTGTATGTTGATACTGATAGTGTGGTGTATGTTGATACTGATAGTGTGGTGTATGTTGATACTGATAGTGTGGTGTATGTTGATACTGATAGTGTGGTGTATGTTGATACTGATAGTGTGGTGTATGTTGATACTGATAGTGTGGTGTATATTGATAATGATAGTGTAGTGTATGTTGATACTGATAGTGTAGTGTATGTTGATACTGACAGTGTAGTGTATGTTGATACTGATAGTGTGGTGTATGTTGATACTGACAGTGTAGTGTATGTTGATACTGATAGTGTGGTGTATGTTGATACTGATAGTGTAGTGTATGTTGATACTGATAGTGTGGTGTATGTTGATACTGATAGTGTAGTGTATGTTGATACTGATAGTGTGGTGTATGTTGATGCTGATAGTGTAGTGTATGTTGATACTGATAGTGTAGTGTATGTTGATACTGATAGTGTGGTGTATGTTGATACTGATAGTGTAGTGTATGTTGATACTGATATTGTAGTGTATGTTGATACTGATATTGTAGTGTATGTTGATACTGATAGTGTGGTGTATGTTGATACTGATAGTGTAGTGTATGTTGATACTGATAGTGTGGTGTATGTTGATACTGATAGTGTGGTGTATGTTGATACTGATAGTGTGGTGTATGTTGATACTGATAGTGTGGTGTATGTTGATACTGATAGTGTGGTGTATGTTGATACTGATAGTGTGGTGTATGTTGATACTGATATTGTAGTGTATGTTGATACTGATATTGTAGTGTATGTTGATACTGATAGTGTGGTGTATGTTGATACTGATAGTGTAGTGTATGTTGATACTGATAGTGTGGTGTATGTTGATACTGATAGTGTAGTGTATGTTGATACTGATAGTGTGGTGTATGTTGATACTGATAGTGTGGTGTATGTTGATACTGATAGTGTGGTGTATGTTGATACTGATAGTGTGGTGTATGTTGATACTGATAGTGTGGTGTATGTTGATACTGATAGTGTGGTGTATGTTGATACTGATATTGTAGTGTATGTTGATACTGATATTGTAGTGTATGTTGATACTGATAGTGTGGTGTATGTTGATACTGATAGTGTGGTGTATGTTGATACTGATATTGTAGTGTATGGTGTTACTGATATTGTAGTGTATGTTGATACTGATAGTGTAGTGTATGTTGATACTGATAGTGTAGTATATGTTGATAGTGTAATTTATATATATATATATATATATATATATATATATATATATATATATATATATATATATATATATATATATATATATATATATATATATATATATATATATATATATATATATATATATATATATATATATATATATATATATATATATATATATATTTGGATTATAACTTTTTAATTTTTTCGAAATAAAACATCTCCTGTTTCATAAATCGATGAACTTTCGTTTAAAAACAATGAAAAAGTCCCTAATTCCTCCCGGTTTCCAAAAAATGTCAACCTCTAAATAAAAACTATGAATCACCATATATTTACTTAAGTAGCAACTCAGAAAATTAGTAATTGGCAACTCTATGTATTGGCGTCTACTTCTGTTGTTATTATTTTCTGTTTGTATTTGAGAGAGGAGTATCAGTGAGCAGCTCTTGTCTGACAATATACTTACTGGTAGAGCCTATCAGTGTGAGTTTTATTGTCAGTATTTGACTATCATGTTACTGTGTACTTATTCAGTTTCTAGAACTCTTAAGAAAATTCTGAAGCGGTATTGAAGTTTGTCGAACATTCCAAATCCTGGTATATATAATAATTCTTTGAAGAAAAATGGCACTTTCCTTTGATTAATTTTCAGAAGTACAAAACAAATTCTGGCCACAAAATAGAGCGAAACACCAACGTCAAAGACCTGGGAGTGATTATGTCGGAGGATCTCACCTTCAAGGACCATAACATTGTATCAATCGCATCTGCTAGAAAAATGACAGGATGGATAATGAGAACCTTCAAAACTAGGGAGGCCAAGCCCATGATGACACTCTTCAGGTCACTTGTTCTATCTAGGCTGGAATATTGCTGCACTCTAACAGCACCTTTCAAGGCAGGTGAAATTGCCGACCTAGAAAATGTACAGAGAACTTTCACGGCGCGCATAACGGAGATAAAACACCTCAATTACTGGGAGCGCTTGAGGTTTCTAAACCTGTATTCCCTGGAACGCAGGAGGGAGAGATACATGATTATATACACCTGGAAAATCCTAGAGGGACTAGTACCGAACTTGCACACGAAAATCACTCACTACGAAAGCAAAAGACTTGGCAGACGATGCACCATCCCCCCAATGAAAAGCAGGGGTGTCACTAGCACGTTAAGAGACCATACAATAAGTGTCAGGGGCCCGAGACTGTTCAACTGCCTCCCAGCACACATAAGGGGGATTACCAACAGACCCCTGGCAGTCTTCAAGCTGGCACTGGACAAGCACCTGAAGTCAGTTCCTGATCAGCCGGGCTGTGGCTCGTACGTTGGTTTGCGTGCAGCCAGCAGCAACAGCCTGGTTGATCAGGCGCTGATCCACCAGGAGGCCTGGTCACAGACCGGGCCGCGGGGGCGTTGACCCCCGAAACTCTCTCCAGGTAAACTCCAGGTAAACATCAGCAATGCCAGGTGGAAGTTAAAAGCCATTCTAGCTATTCTTGCATTCATTGTTAATCCTACAAGACGGAAGACTTTGGAGAAGATATGCAGATCCATTTCATACACCTGAACAGATTATTGGTTTACTGATCAGATGTACGGGTGAAAATGACTTCAAGAATTTGTTAGAAATATTGAAACCTTATAAAGAAGCGCTGAACTCATTGAAAAATCACTGGAAGCCGGAGCCGTCCACACTCAATATATCAAGAAGTAATCAGTGTGGTGAACGTGCAATCATAGTTACGCAGGAACTGTTTGTTGCCTACAGAACGAAAAACAAACTGCAACTTCGGTTTATTCTAAGCAATAAGTAGTAATATATGTACAAACATGATAATGATGCTGTAAGATGTTTTATTTGTTATTAATATTACATGTAATACACGTTTATGTTAATTGTTTTTCTTACTCCGTCTTGCATTTAGGGGAGACATTTAGGGGAGACATTTTCCAAAAACATACTGAAATGTAAGATCATTTCTTTGTTTATAAGCAAAACTTCATCTGATTAAGATACGGGGATATATATATATATATATATATATATATATATATATATATATATATATATATATATATATATATATATGTAACACATCGGGTGTTTCGCACCAAGGCAGGTGACATGATAAAGAAGAAACACTTTCATCATAAGTCACTCCACCACTGTCATGCCAGAGACATGCTTACACTACAGTTTAAAAAGCTGCATCATATTAGCACCACTCCATAATACAGGCACTGTACTTCCCACCTTCAGGACTCAAGTCCGGTTCAACGGTTTGCCTTAACCCCTTCATAAATATTATTTAACTCACTCTCCAACATCATGTCATGTCATAAAAACCATTTGTCTCCATTCACTCCTATCTAACACACTCACGTACGTCTGCTAGAAGTCCAAGCCCCTCGCACACAAAACTTCCTTTATCTCCTCCCTGCATCCTTTTCTAGGCCGACCCCTACCCTGCCTTCCTTCCACTGCTGATTTATATGATAGTATACTGACACATTTATAACTAGATCTTGTGAAGAGATATGATCATGTTTTTTTAAAAGACAGTGAGAGAGAAGTCTCTACATTTATCATAGAAGGTATCATATATAATTTTACAGTAATAAAATTCAGGATATAGAACATTCCTGTAATCCAATTTATTCTATTTTGTTCCATCCTCTCTGCATGTCCGAATCACCTCAACAACCCCTCCACTTCCCTCTGAATAATACTTTTAGAAATCCTACATCTCCTCCTAATTTCCAAACTACAGATTCTCTGCATTATATTCACGATGCACATTGCCTTGGACACGACATCTCCACTGCCTCCAGCCTTCTCCTTGTTGCAACATTCACCGCCCATATTTCTTACCCATATAAGAACATTGGTACCACAATACTATCATACATTTCCCTCTTTGCTTCCATGGATAACATTCTTTGTCTCCACAGACTCCTCAGTGCAACACTCATCATTTCTATGAGTCACCTCATCTTTCATAGAGTGATCTGTTGAAAATTCCACTCTCAAATATATGAATACATTCATTTCCTCCATACTCCCTCCCTCCATTCTGATATCCAGTCTTTCATTACCTAAATTTTTTGTTATCATCGCCTTGCTCTTTCCTACGTCCACTTTTAATTTCCTTATTTTACACACTCATCCAAACTCGTCCACCAACCTCTGCAACTTGCCCTAAGAATCTTCGAAAAGCACAGTGTCATCAGCATAAAGCAACTGTGACAACTCCCACTTTGTGTTAGATTTTTCATCTCATAATCCCACACCTTTGCCAACACCTGAGCATTCACTTCTCTTACAACATCATTGTGACATCTCTAAGGCCTACTTTTACTGGGAAATAATTTTGCTTTGTCCTACATACTCTAACTTGAGCCTCACTATCCTCGTAAAAACTCTTAACTGCTTTCAATAACCTACATCTGTAACATCTGCCACATTGCTATCCTATCTAATTTATCATACGCCTTTTCCAAGTCCATAAATGCCACAAAAACCTCTTTACCCTTATCTAAATACTGTTCACATATATGTTTCACTGTAAACACCTGGTCCACACACCCCCTACCTTTCCTAAAGCCTCCTTGTTCATCTGCTATCCTATTCTCCGTCTTACTCTTAATTCTTTCAATGATAACTTTACCATACACTTTACCAGATATACTCAACTCTTTTATTCTCCTATAATTTTTACACTCTCTTTGCCTTAATACAAAGGGATTATGCATGCCCTCTGCCAATCCCTAGGTACCTTCCTCTCTTCCATACATATATAAATAATAAGTACCAATCATTCCAAAACTATATCCCCACCTGCTTTTAACATTTCTGTTTTTATCCCATTATTCCCAGCTGCTTTACCTCTTTTCATTCTGCCAACTGACTCTTGCACCTCCTGCACACTCACAACCAGCTGCAAGTTATTGTATCTTCCTGCCCAATGACCGAAATCACAGCTTCCCTATCTTCATCAACAATTAACAGTTCCTCAAAATATTCCCTCCATCTTCCCGACACTTTCAACTCTCCATCTAGTAACTCTCCTCTCTTATTTTTAACTGTCAAATCCATTCTTAACTTATTAATCTCACTCCAAAACTTTTTCTTATTCTCTTCAAAATTTGTTGATAGTATCTCACCCACTCTCTCATTTACTCTCCTTTTACATTCCTTCACCATTTTCTTACTTTCTCTTTTTCTCTCCGTATTTTTCTCCCTCCTTGCATCACTTCTACTTTGTAAAAACTCTCATATTTTATCTTTTTCTCTTTTTTACAACATAATTCCAACAATCGCTCTTCCCTCCCACACCCACTTTCCTGTAACTACAAACTTCTGCTGAACACTCTAACCAAACCCCTTTCTATTCAAAATTTAATCAAGGCCCCCCCATTATCATTTACACCTGGCACCCTAGACTTATCTTCCACTTTGACCTCTATAACCGTTTCACCCACTTTAGCATTCATGTCCCCCACCACAACCACTTTCTCACTTGGTTCAAAACTATCCAAACACTCAACATCTCTCAAAATCTTTCTCTCTCTCTCTCTCTCCTCTACTCTCCTCTTTTCTCCAGGTGCATGAACACTTATTATAAACCACTTTTCCTATCCGACCCTTATTTTAATCCACATAATCCTTAAATTTATGAATTTATATTCCCTCTTCTTCCATAACTGATCTATCAGTATTATTGCTACCCTTTCCTTAGCTCTCTCTCAGATACTCTTGATCTAATCCCATTTATTTCTCTCCACTGAAACTCCACTACCTCCTTCAGCTTTGTTTTGCTAAGAGCTTGGACATCCAACTTCATTTGATTCATAACACTGACAATCATCTCTTTTTTCATCATCTGTACTACATCCACGCACATTCAAACATCCCAGTTTTATAACAATTTTCTTCTTATTTTTAGAAATATACACAAGACAAGGGGTTACTAGCGCCTTGCTCCCGGCATTTTGGTCGTCCCTTACGACACACATAGATTATGGATGGAAGGTTATTTTCCACTTCCCATGGAGATGAAAGGAAATAGATAAGAATAAAGAACTATTTAGAAAATAGAAGAAAATTCAGATCGGTGTGTATACATATAGTATGTGTATGTGTACGTGTACGTGTATGTGTATGTGTAGTGTGACCTAAGTGCATTAGAAGTAGCAAAACGTACCTGTTTTCTTGCATATAAATGAGACAGAAAAAAAAAGAAAACCAGAATCCTACCATTGTGTAAAACAATTACACATTTAACAGGATGATCGTACCTCCCTGGGTGCTTGCTGTCTACCAATACTGCGACTAGCCGGGGATCGAGCCCCCGATATTTTAGCACTCCAAAATTCTGAGATGCCTTAGTGTGGCCAGCAGTAACAGCCTGGTTGATCAGTAGACCTTAAGCCACCACGAGGCCTGGTCTCAGACCGGGCTGCGGGGGCGTTGACCCCCGAAACCCTCTCCAGGCATACTCCAGGTATACTTGGCCACCAATGCTTCAAACATCAGGTGCCCAGTACCACTGGACATGTCACCCCTGATGCTAGCACATACGTGACTATGGACTCTATGAGACTTATTTTATTCTCCTTCCGTTTGGAATTCCAGTCTTCACGAGCAGTATACATTAATACATCCATGAACGTGTGGTTTTAAGCAAATAACATTATTATACAAAGCAGAATTTAGATCAAAATTATGCTTGTTTAAGTTTGTTTGATGAAGTTTCTTAATTGTGGTCCAAAAATTAAAATCGTTATATCGTTGTAAATGAAAAAAAATCTAACTTTCTATAATTTTTTTATTAAAGTTTATTTTTTATGGGAGTTCTGTCTAATCGGAAAGTTCGGCTTATTATAATAACAAACTAGGGAATATCTTTTGCAAGAAACACAAACAGTTCACTACTCAAGACGCACCAGGAGTCTACCAGATACCATGCTAAGATTGTAACTAATTATACATCGGGCAGACAGGACGAACATTATCCACGAGGATCATCGAACACCAAAGGGCAATACGTTATGCACAGGATAATTCAGCTTTTTTTTTAACATGTCAGCATCAACAATCACAATATTCAGTGCGAAGCTGCCACCATCAAACATAAATCACACTGCTGCTACAAACGCAATATCATAGAGTCTGCCCTCATAGCTACCACTCCCAATTTCAGCATCTCACAGGGACAATGGAAACCAGACCTAATTTCAAAATTCGCTCTCAAGAAGTACACACCAGCGCCCAACCTAGCACAGAACACAAACACAAGAACAAGAATCACATAACACAAAGGAACTACCTATTCAAATTTTTAGCTTCTCTACAGTACCTGTCTTCTCATTCATTACCTCCTTGACCCGTCCTTCCACGCGCTCACCTGACAATCAAGGAAGGTGCGACTTTCCCTATAAATTCATGTTCTCCTTTCACGTGTATCTGCAGAAGGAGTCTGAATTATACAGATAAATCAACCTCCTGCGTTTCTTTCTCCATGTGGATTAATACTGAGTACTGACAAGTGTTCGTTATATATATATATATATATATATATATATATATATATCAAATAACAACACTGCACTAGCCAAGGAGTCGAACCCTTGCTGTTTGGCCCCGCTTCATGGTGAGCGAAAACACATGACGCTTGAGACCACTAGACCACATAATCCTTAACAATGGCGCATCCAGCCAAGCTAGATGTTGTACCCACCATCGAAGGAGATACGGTGGTGTGGACGCCTCTGCGTTGATTTCATTCTACTCCCTGTTTGTGTACTAGCTCAACAAGCAGTGTATTATATTATTGTACCCACGAAGGACCCCTCAAGGAAGGTTCCTTGATGTTGGTGAGGGGCTCTTGATTTAGGGAATTGGATCTGTGCTCCAGTTCCCCAAATTAAGCCTGAATGCCTTCCATATCCCCCCTCCCAGGGGCTGTATAATCCTCCGGGTTTAGCGCTTCCCCTTTGATTATAATAATAATGTACCCACGAAACGAGTGGTATTGATCAATAACAACACTGCGCTAGCCAAAGGGGCGTCCACACCACCGTATGTCCTTCGATGACGGGTACAACATCAAGCTTGGCTGGATGCTCCATTGTTAAGGATTGTGTGGTCTAGTGGTCTCAAGCGTCATGTGTTTTCGCTCATCATGAAGCGGGGCCAAAACAGCATGGGTTCGACTCCTTGGCTAGTGCAGTGTTGTTATTGATATATATATATATATATATATATATATATATATATATATATATATATATATATATATATATATATATATATATATATATATATTTATAGTGACGAATAGGGAAAATTTGCGATTTTGGCTTTAATGGCAACTCTCTTCTTGCCGAAAAAGGCAAGCGAAGATTTGAATATTCAATAATTTCGCAAAAAATCATTCTGAACCTAACGAGAAAAAAATATATTTCGTTGTGTTTGTATATTATTAAATTATTGTAAACTAATCTGAAATATATTTAGTTGGATTAGGATAAATTTAATTGCGCTAGTTATAATAAGGTTAGGTAAGTTTTCTAAGGTTCTTTTGGTACAAAATTATTAATATTTACATTAACATAAAGAAAGAATATAGCTTTTGCCACAAATCTGCGGAGATCAATGTGAACACAACGATAAAGACTGTTTATATCATAGATTTTAAGTGTTGTTAAATGTATGTAAACTGACCTATGATATATAAAGCAGAATTTAACTAGAAAATTATTTAGTATAAGTGATGATAGGTGAGGTTTCTAAGTTAGTTTTAGTCCAAAAATAAAAATCTTTATATTATTGTTAATGAAAAACATTGTCTATCATTCTCTGAAAGTTTTTTTTTTTTTTGGGGGGGGGGAAGTTTATTTTTTAAGGGAGTTCGTCATAATTATGTTGTGGTTAATTTTGAGGTTCTTTATTCATTACTATTGTGACTCTAGTTGTAATTACTTGTGACTCAGGTACTCTTGGTATTGTTGGTGCTGGTACACTTGATGATACAGGTGATGTAACTCATGACTCAAGAGTACCACTTGTACACACTGATGGTTCTTCACCCTCAGGTCATCCACATCTTACTTAGGTGAACCCTCAGATACTGTCTTAACTGTGGGCGGTCACCCTAGCAACCAAGAGACTTGCTTTATTGCTATTCTGAATTCTGCTGCTGGAGGTTGAGCTTCAGAAGCTAGTTCCATAAGACTAGCTAAGGACAGTGTTTCTCAGTCTCCCTCACCTGGTGTTGTTAAAGTTCTCATCAATTCTCGTGCTTGAGACGACTTCACTAGTTGGTCTTAATTTGAGGACTTCTTTCATACTAACCATTTCAAACTGGCTCGCTCCAATCCATATTTTTTGTTGTACTCACCTAATACACGTAACTGTGGTTGCAGGGGTCGCGTCAGAGCTCCTGGCCCCGCCTGTTCACTGGTCCCCACTATGTCCACTCCCTGCCCCATGAGCTTCATCATAACTCTTCTTGAAGTTAAACTGTACTCGTCCAAGTTGTTTTTCCTAACCATTTTCAGGTGAAACTATTGCAGATTTTCTCATCGACTATATAAATTATTAGATGGATTTGATGTTGCAGTCCAGTCTTCGAGTATTGTTTGTGAGGAAGGTAGACAATTCGCACTAGATTTTGGTAAAACTGCTGCATTTGCTACCGTTCAACAAATGGTACCACCTTCTGCTGTGCCCGTGTTTACGGACAAACCAATCACTGTTGCTATGGTGACTTAACGGTATTTCTTAAGGTACAAGTATTTGCTGACCCATGTTCCTTCTTACCTTCTGTGAGACCTGCATCCCAAGGTTCTGCTGCCACTGCTGCAGATACTACTGTTGCCTATGTGACGAACTGTGCTTAGTGTGCAGAGCAAAAAGCATGTACATATAGTAGTATTTGTTTTAGTAACACATCGGTCATCTCCCACCAAGGCGGGTGGCTCGAAAAAGAAAAAAAAAACTTTCACTATCATTCATTCCATCACTGTCTTGCCAAAGGTATGCTTACACTACAGTTAAACTGCAACATTAACACCCCTCCTTCAGAGTGCAGACACTGTACTTCTCATCTTCAGGACTCAAGTCCGGCCTGCCGATTTCCCTGAATCCCTTCATAAATGTTACTTTACTCACAATCCAACAGCACGTCAAGTCCTAAAAACCATTTGCCTCTATTCGTTTCTATCTAACACGCTCATGCATGCTTGCTGGAAGTCCAAGCCCCGCGTACACTCCTTTACCCCCTCCCTCAAACCTTTCTTAGGGCGACCCCTACCCTGCCTTCCCTCCACTACAGATTTATACACTCTACATTTCATTAAATTTTGTTCCATCCTCTCTACATGTCTGAACCACTTCGACAACCCGTCCTCAGCCCTTTGGTAATTCCGCACCTCCTCCCAATTTTCAAACTATGAATTCTCTGCATTAAATTTACACAACACATTCCTCTCAGACATGGCATCTCCACTGCCTCCAGCCTTCTCCTTGCTGCAACATTCATCACCCATGTTTCACACTCATATAAGAGCGTTGGTTTAAATATACAACTATATCCTCTTTGGACAAAGTTCTTTGTCTCCACAGACTCCTAAGTGCACCACTCACCTTTTTCCCCTAATCAATTCTATGATTCACCTCATCTTTCATAGACCAATCTGCTGACACGTCCACTCCCAAATATCTGAATACATTCACCTCCTCCATACTCTCTCCCTCCAATCTGATATCCAATCTTTTGTTACCTAATTTTTTTTTATCCTCAATACCTTACTCTTTCCTATATTGACTTTTAATTTTCTTCTTTTACATAACCTACCAAACTCATCCACCAACCACCGCAACTTCTCTTCAGAATCTCCCAAAAGCACAGTGTCATCAGCAAAGAGGAACTGTGACAATTCCCATTTTGTGTTAGATTCTTTATCTTTTAAACCCACACCTCCCCCACACCTCTTGCCAAGACCCGAGCATTCACTTCTCTTACAACCCCATATATAAATATATTGAACAACCACGGTGACATCACACATCTTTGTCTAAGGCCTACATTCACTGGGAAATAATCTCCCTCTCTCCTACAAACTCTAACCTGAGCCTCACTATCCTCGTAAAAACTCTTCACTGCTTTCAGTACACCATACACCTGCAACATCTGCCACCTTGTCCCCCTATCCACCCTATCATACGCCTTTTCCAAATCCATAAATGCCACAGTAACCTCTTCATCTTTATCTATATACTGTTCACTTATATGTTTCACTGTAAACACCTGGTCCACACACCCCCTACCTTTCCTAAAGCCTCCTTGTTCATCTGCTATCCTATTCTCCGTCTTACTCTTAATTCTTTCAATAATAACTACCATACACTTTACTAGGTATACTCAACAGACTTATTCCCCTTTATTTCTTGCACTCTCATTTGTCCCCTTTGCCTTTATTCAAAAGAACTATGCACGCTCTCTGCCAATCCCTAGGTACCTTACTCTCCTCCAAACATTTATTAAATAATAACACCAACCACTCCAAACTATATCTCCACCTGCTTCTAACATTTCCATCTTCATCCCATCAATCCCAGCTGCTTTACCCCCTTTCATTCTACTCACTGCCTCACGCACTTCCCCCACACTCACAACTGGCTTTTCCTCACTCCTACAAGATGTTATTCCTCCTTGCCCTTTACACGAAATCACAGTTTCCCTATCTTCATCAACATTTAACAATTCCCCAAAATATTCCTTCCATCTTCCTGATACCTCTAACTCTTCATTTAATAACTCTCCTCTCCTATTTTTGACTGTCATATTCATTCGTTCTCTAGGCTCTCTCAGCTTATTAATCTCTCCAAAATATTTTCTTATTTTCAACAAAATTTTTTATAACATCTCACTCACTCTTTCAGTTGCTCTCTTTTTACATTGCTTAGCACTCTCTTAACCTCTACTTTTCTCTCCATATACTCTTCCCTCCTTGCATCACTTCTACTTTGTAAAAACCTCTCATATGCTAACTTTTTCTCCCTTACTACTCTCTTTACATCATCATTCCTCCAATCGCTCTTCATCCCTCCCGCACCCACTTTCCTGTAACTACACACTTCTGAACACTATTACAGTAGTAATAGTGCCAAAACATACTACAATTGTGGCAAAAAGGGACACATTTCCTCCAGTTGTTGGTGCTTTCCTAACAATAAACGCCGTAGCCAAGACAGCGCTCAAGGTAATAAACCTTATTCTACATTTCACAATATGATTGGTCAACATTCTTCAGATTGCTATGCTCATGTTGCGAGAATGTTTTTTTGTGTTCTCTCGTGGCTGCCGCGTTAATCCCTCCTCAAGTGCAGTCTAGAGGCTTCAGAGTCCCTTGGTGACGAAATCGTGTCTCGTGACTTTGATGAAGACATTTTTGGGAATGAAGCAGAACACATCTTTACAGACGATGACATAGCTGCCTGTTTGCAAGTCCATTGCAGTGTAACCATAGGACCAGTTATGAAGCCGTTACGCTCCAAGTGTTCATGGACTCGGGAGTGCAAGTGAATTCTGTTTTAACCTCTTGAAGGATAAGCAATTCTCCTTGTAGAACTTACTCGTATTACCATCCTCAGTGGACAGGCTGGTTCTGATGTGCTTGTCCGAGGCCAGACTAATCTCACTTTATCCGGGGTTGAGACTTTACTTCATCCTTTCTAGTTGCAGATCAAATCAAGTTCCTTGGTGATCTTATGGGATTTGCACGATGCATGAACTACACATTGTGCTTGACCCATTTCAGTAACATGCCAGAATTGGTGACTTGGTCACTCCATTCTGGGGCTATCAGCTTGGTTCAGAGATTTGCCAAAATGGCATCTGAGTATGAGGATCAGATTAAGTCCTCGCAGACTTGCAGGTGAGGTGAGGCACTGGTAATATTATTCTCATCTGAGACCCGATTCCACAACCTCTCTCTTGCAGAATAGTGTTCAGTTGCCTCAGGTGTCAGAGGATGCTAGGGAAATCTTAGGTACTAGAACTATTCCTGCGATGGCTGCCAGTTCAGGTAGTGGTTCCTCCATAGGGAACGCCTTGTCGGAGAGCGACTATTTGAAACAGATCATACCTTCTCTTGTGGATGCCATGGGCCAACTGCTGAGAGACGTCTCTGTTGCGGCTAGTACTCACCTAATTGTGGTTGCAAGGGTCGAGTCATAGTGTCAGCCATGAGTATCAGTCATTGTCTCTCCTGCTTCAGATGGTGATTATGTAGTTGCTGACAGTGATTCACGCAGCATAAAGAGTTTGCTCGTCGAACCAGCCTTGCACACTGTACGCAGTTGCAAGATCCATATCTTTCTTGTAAATACTGCTGGTCAGTGTCCATCGCAGGGTTCAAAGGCCTTGTGGACCTTGTTCACTACCCATATCCTCTTCAGAAAGAGGAAATAACACCGACCAGTGGGTCGGTGTTATTTCCTCGGGGAAAATCCGTTTCTCACCAGCATAAGAAAAAGACTTAGCTTCCAGTGACTTCCCAGATGTCACAGATCTTTCACAGGTATTGAACAAATGTAGACGAGTTATAGTATTCCCATGTGAGAAGATGGTTTTAACAAATTTAATGTCACACCATATTCTACTTGAACCTGGGACCAGACCTATTTATCAACCTAGGTAAGCATTGCCACATTATCAGGTCGATATGAAAGAGTCAATCGACCAGATGCTTTATGATGTTTTTATCACTTACATCAATTTATCTTGAATGCGTCTATGATTTTAGTACTTCAAGAAAGACTACTTGACACCTAGGTATTGATTTCCGGAAGCCAAATGCTAAAACAGTTACAGATGTTTCCCATTCCTCTTCTTGGTGACTTATTACTCAGTATAGGTAATAATAGTCTTCTCCAGCCTAAACCTGTGACGGGGATTTTGGACAGTCAAAAGTTAACGGCGGTCACGAGAAACCAAGACAAACAAAAATCAGACCTGTGCAAATTCTATGCATTAGGTATCTGCAGTCATGGAATATTTGGAAAAACAGATGGGACATGCAACTCTGACTAGCCCAGAAAATACCGTGCCCATATGACAGAAAAACAATGCAACCTTCCTTCCTGAAAGACAATGCTATAACTTATACTCTCAGGTATGCCACCTAAAGGGGACAAGACGATACAGAACATCCAGATCATGGGAAAACCTGGGTAGCCACAACCACTCCAGAGAGAGGTATTTTTTAGCGTCAGGAAGGAAAAAAAAGCTGACAGAAAATGACAGAAATCGTACACCAACTCCGACCTTTTCTGGAGTGAAATCACAGTCAATGGCCTCCACTCCAAAACAACAGACATTAGTGCCAGGGAAAAAAGACCCTTCCCCCATACCGTCAATACGGCGACATTCATTTTTGCAAATATACAGGGTATAAAGCCAGCAGCGATCAACAAAATACCTTTCATCCATGGACTGCTCACAGAGTCAAACACAATGTTCACGGTTTTCACAGAGATCCATATAAAGGATCACTTTGACAATGAAATATGGACCCCGGTTTATAACCCATACAGATGCGACAGAGTGAACAGTCAAAGGGGGTGGGGTGGTGGGGGGGGGTTGGCCTGTACGTCACAGAGTCACTGATATGCTCGGAACTACTAAATGCCTCAAATGATGTAGTTGAAGTTTTGGCAGTAAAGATCGGGAATCAAAACCTGGTCATTGTTGTTGTATACAAGGCTCCGGATGCAATTTCCCAACAATTCCAGGAACAGCTTGTGAAAATTGATCACTGTCTGGAAAATCTTCCAACTCCTGTGCCCAAACATCTTGCTCCATGGGTATTTCAATCTAAGGCACCTAAAATGGAGGAATGTAACAAATAATGATGTAGCAGAGATAACACCAGGAGGCAGCTCAGATGAAAACTCGCACACACAAGAGCTTTTAAATCTGCACCAGATTCACCTTAAACCAATAAATAACAGAGCCAACAAGAGTGGAGAATACGCTGGACTTCATCCTCACTAACTGATGATCTGATACGAAATATTACCATATCAAAAAAGTATAAACTCAGATGACAACATAATAGAGATTCAGGTAAGTATGCGCGGAGACCCAGACCGACAAAATATGATCAGTCACGAGGGAGTCTTCACCAAATTCAACTTCAATAACAAAAACATAAGGTGGGACCAAGTAAACCAAGTTCTAAATGATATAACCTGGGAAGATATATTAAGCAAAATGGATCCAAACCTGTGTCTAGAACAAATTAGCTGTGGCACTCGAGGTATGCTCAAGGCATATTCCTTTAATGAATATATCTGTAATACGAAGGGAGGCACAGGTTAGAGAAATAGCAAATATCGAACTAAAGCTAGAGGAATCTTACAGGAGTCAAGAAACGTGGGAAGAACTAAAAGCCATAAATGAAATTGAAACAAACCCAAAATATTTTTTTTCTTATGCCAAATCTAAGTGAAGTAGAACATCCAGTATTAGGCCCCTTAGACGAGATGGGTCCTACACAGATGACAGCAAGGAAGTGAGTGAGCTACTCAAGTCCCAGTATGATTTGGTGTTTAGCGAGCCACTAACCAGACTGAGAGTCGAAGACCTAAATGAATTTTTTATGAACGAGACACAGAATTTGGTAGACTCAAACCTATCTGATATTTTCCTGAAGGCAAATGACTTCGAAAAGACAATAAAGGACATGCCCATGCACTCTGCCCCAGGCCCAGACGCATGGAACTCCGTGTTCATCAAGAACTGCAAGAAGCCCCTATCAAGTGCATTTAACATCCTATGAAGAATGAGCATGGACACAGGTCATCCCACAGTCGCTAAAAACAACAGACATGCCCCACTCCACAGAGGGGGCAGTGAAGCAATAGCAAAGAACTACAGACCGATAGCGCTAAAATCTCATATAATAAAAATCTTTGAAAGGGTCCTAAGAAGCACGATCACCACTCATCAAGATACCCATCAGTTACACAACCCAGGGCAACATAGGTTTAGAACAGGTCGCTCCTGCTTGTCCCAACTACTGGACCATTATGACAAGGTCCTGGATGCTCTAGAAGACAAATAAAATGCAGATGTAGTATACACATACTTTGACAAGTGTGACCATGGTGTAATAGCGCACAAAATGCGTGATAAAGGAATAACAGGAAAAGTTGATACATGGCTCTAATTTCCTAGCAACAGAACACAAAGAGAAGTAGTAAACAGAGTAACGTCTGAGGCGGCTACTGTGAAAAGCTCTGTTCCGCAAGGCACAGAATTCGCTCCCATCCTGTTCCTCATCTTCATTTCTGACAGACAGGGAAGTACGCCACAGCACCGTGTCTTCCTGTGCAGATGACACCCGAAGTGTCTGAAGGTTCACGCAGGCCTGTCAGACCCTCAAAGAGTATTTGTTAAGGCTGGTTCCTCCTTATGGAAAAAAAAAAATTGAAAAATCAAGAATAACATAGTAAGATAAAAAATTTTATTAATAAGTAAAATTAGTAAAGAATATAAAAGACTTAAACATGAACTTAATCCTACTTTAAGCAAAAATGAAATATATAAATAATTAGTGATTCAAAGCTAATATGTACACGATACATAGTGGAGAATGGTGCCGTGCCGATGTTCTGGGCACGTAGCTCTGAATCCTGGTTTGGAACGCAGAGCCCTTGTTGATGATGGGTTGGGGGGGTTCACTGATGGAAGTGACTGTTGAAGCAGAAGACAGTGTCCCCAACACGAGTAGAGATTCTGTCGAACAGAGGTTAACTGTGATACTCTGTCCACCACAACACTTGTGAAGCAGGTGAGTCACCAATAAAGAATCACCATGAAATGCTGGTTGAGTTGTAACTGGGAGAAGGATGCTAGAATGGTGTGTAGCTGGCTACGTATGGAAGGGGGACCAGTGTAGGTAGAGTTGTCGAGGCTAACTCTCAAGATCTTGTAAAGATCTATGCTGTGTTTCTATTATCCCGCCTGTGTCGAATGACCCGACCTGACAGTCAAGGATAAAATAAAGGAAACACAAAGTTACGATAGGCGTTCAGCCTTTAGAAGAAATGGTGAGAATTATGTAAATTCAAATCATGGCAAGAATATATTGGACTCTAAAACCCTAAAGAAAAGTGAAGCTCTTATTGAAACCAACTTAATCCAAAACATATAACTTTTACAGGTGTGGAACGAATACTTACAGATTTGATGGCAGCTGCGAGTGAAGTGACCACCGGTCGGAGACACACTCATCACCTCCCACTGGGTGCAGAAGGGGGGTGGGGGTAGTGGGAACTAAGCGCCCACCCTAAGTGAACAAGGAGACTGCCCAACAAACTACCACCATCATTCATTCATGCTTCAACCACTCCTATCTAATGAACTCTTCCCTCACAGTGTCCTTCACTGAAGACACTGCAAGACTCCAGGCGGACATCAACCAAATCTTTACATCTGCCGCAGAAAACAATATGAAGTTCAATGGTGAGAAATTTCAATTACTCCGATATGGAAAACGTGAGGAAATTAAAACTATATCGAAGTATAAAGCAAATTCCAACCACACAATAGAACGAGAAACTAATGTAAAAGATCTGGGAGTGATAATGTCAGAGGATCTCACCTTCAAAAACTATAACATTGTCTCAATTGCAGCTGCTAGAAAGATGACAGGATGGATAATGAGAACCTTTAAAACTAGGGAGGCCAAGCCCATGATGACACTCTTCAGGTCGCTTGTTCTATCTAGGCTGGAATATTGCTGCACACTAACAGCACCTTTCAAGGCAGGTGAAATTATTGACCTAGAAAATGTATAGAGAACCTTCATGACACATAACTGCGATAAAACACCTCAAATACTGGGAATGCTTGAAGTTTCTCAACCTGTACTCCCTAGAACACAGGCGGGAGAAATACATGATTATATACACTTGGAAAATCCTAGAGGGATTAGTGCCAAACTTGCACACGAAAAGCAGTCCCTATGAAAGCAAAATATTCGGCAGACGATGCAACATTCCCCTAATGAAAAGCAGGGGTGTCATTAGCACGATAAGAGACAACACAAGTGTCAGGGGCCCAAGGCTGTTCAACTGCCTCCCAGCATTCATTAAGGGGATTACCAATAGACATCTGGCTGTCTTCAAGAAGGCGCGGACAGGCACCTAAAGTCAGTACCTGTCCCGGGCTGTGGTTCGTATGTTGGGTTGCTTGCGGCCAACAGTAAAAACATAGTTGATCAGGCCCTGTTTCACCATGAGGCCAGGTCACAGACCGGGCCGCGGGGGCGTTGACCCCCGAAACCCTCTCCAGGTATTCTCCAGGTTCTCCACCCAACCAAGTCATTATCATTTCCTCAAAGAACATTTGCATAACTCTCCTCACCTCATTTTCAAGTTTAATGACAAATATTTTTAAAAGTTTCGTAGACAACGTCTTTATGGCTTCCTCAGATGATGTAAACATCGTGTAACACAACATGGAAACGCATCTCAGGACACTAAATTTTGTACATAGCCTGGAGAAGCCAACTGAAAAATAAAGTTCTCAAAAATGTCAATTCCTTAGATTAGAGATCAAGTTTCCTGATGATGTAGTCACTTCTACGAGGGTCACACACTTCTACGAGGGTCACACACTTCTACGAGGGTCACACACTTCTACGAGGGTCACACACTTCTACGAGGGTCACACACTTCTACGAGGGTCACACACTTCTACGAGGGTCACACACTTCTACGAGGGTCACACACTTCTACGAGGGTCACACACTTCTACGAGGGTCACACACTTCTACGAGGGTCACACACTTCTACGAGGGTCACACACTTCTACGAGGGTCACACACTTCTACGAGGGTCACACACTTCTACGAGGGTCACACACTTCTACGAGGGTCACACTTCTACGAGGGTCACACACTTCTACAAGGGTCACACACTTCTACGAGGGTCACACACTTCTACGAGGGTCACACACTTCTACGAGGGTCACACACTTCTACGAGGGTCACACACTTCTACGAGGGTCACACACTTCTACGAGGGTCACACACTTCTACGAGGGTCACACACTTCTACGAGGGTCACACACTTCTACGAGGGTCACACACTTCTACGAGGGTCACACACTTCTACGAGGGTCACACACTTCTACGAGGGTCACACATTTCTACGAGGGTCACACACTTCTACGAGGGTCACACACTTCTACGAGGGTCACACACTTCTACGAGGGTCACACACTTCTACGAGGGTCACACACTTCTACGAGGGTCACACACTTCTACGAGGGTCACACACTTCTACGAGGGTCACACACTTCTACGAGGGTCACACACTTCTACGAGGGTCACACACTTCTACGAGGGTCACACACTTCTACGAGGGTCACACACTTCTACGAGGGTCACACACTTCTACGAGGGTCACACACTTCTACGAGGGTCACACACTTCTACGAGGGTCACACACTTCTACGAGGGTCACACACTTCTACGAGGGTCACACACTTCTACGAGGGTCACACACTTCTACGAGGGTCACACAAACTAAAGCAACACCAGTACAAAATTTTCCTATACCAAAAACTGCTGATGTTTACCTGGAGAGAGTTCCGGGGGTCAACGCCCCCGCGGCCCGGTCTGTGACCAGGCCTCCTGGTGGATCAGAGCCTGATCAACCAGACTGTTACTGCTGGCTGCACGCAAACCAGCGTACGAGCCACAGCCCGGCTGATCAGGAACTGACTTTAGGTGCTTGTCCAGTGCCAGCTTGAAGACTGCCAGGGGTCTGTTGGTAATCCCCCTTATGTGTGCTGGGAGGCAGTTGAACAGTCTCGGGCCCCTGACACTTATTGTATGGTCTCTTAACGTGCTAGTGACACCCCTGCTTTTCATTGGGGGGATGGTGCATCGTCTGCCAAGTCTTTTGCTTTCGTAGTGAGTGATTTTCGTGTGCAAGTTCGGTTCTAGTGATGTAGTAAGATCACTTGTGGGGTTCACAGGTTTCTAATTTTTCCTCCATTAAAACTCCATTAACCGAATTGCTTAAGAAAAACGATCATTTCACTTGAAGCTTCTATAAAGAAGGAACATTATATACATCAAAAGATAAGTTAACTTTGTATTGATTTAAAGTTTCCCCCTTTTTGTTAAATACTTTCTACGTGAGAACAGACGCTGGTGATACTGACACCGGTGTTGTCCTGGTGGAACATTCTGATGCTACGTTTTACTCACTTGCATTACCTATTTCACTCTTACACGAGACTCAAAAAAATTATTCTGCATATGAGAAATACAGTCCAAGTTATGTGCTGACAGTGATGATGGTGGTGCTGATTGTAGTTATGGTGGTGCTGATTGTAGTTATAGTGGTGCTGATTGTAGTTATGGTGGTGCTGATTGTAGTTATGGTGGTGCTGATTGTAGTTATGGTGGTGCTGATTGTAGTTATGGTGGTGCTGATGATTGTAGTTACGGTGGTGCTGATGATTGTAGTTATGGTGGTGCTGATTGTAGTTATGGTGGTGCTGATGATTGTAGTTATGGTGGTGCTGATTGTAGTCAATGTGGTGCTGATGATTGTAGTTATGGTGGTGCTGATTGTAGTTATGGTGGTGCTGATTGTAGTTATGGTGGTGCTGATTGTAGTTATGGTGGTGCTGATTGAAGTTATGGTGGTGCTGATAGTAGTTATGGTGGTGCTGATTGTAGTTATGGTGGTGCTGATTGTAGTTATGGTGGTGCTGATTGTAGTTATGGTGGTGCTGATTGTAGTGATGGTGGTTCTGATGATTGTAGTTATGGTGGTGCTGATTGTAGTTATGGTGGTGCTGATTGTAGTTATGATGGTGCTAATTGTAGTGACGGTGGTGCTGATTGTAGTAATGGTGGTGCTGATTGTAGTTATGGTGGTGCTGATTGTAGTTATGGTGGTGCAGATTGTAGTTATGGTGGTGCTGATGATTGTAGTTATGGTGGTGCTGATTGTAGTTATGGTGGTGTTGATGATTGTAGTTATGGTGGTGCTGATTGTAGTTATGGTGGTGCTGATGATTGTAGCTATGGTGGTGCTGATTGTAGTTATGGTGGCGCTGATTGTAGTTATGGTGGTGCTGATGATTGTAGTTATGGTGGTGCTGATGATTGTAGTTATAGTGGTGCTGATGATTGTAGTTATGGTGGTGCTGATTGTAGTTATGGTGGTGCTGATTGTAGTTATGGTGGTGTTGATTATAGTTATGGTGGTGCTGATTGTAGTTATGGTGGTGCAGATTGTAGTTATGGTGGCGCTGATGATTGTAGTTATGGTGGTGCTGATTGTAGTTATGGTGGTGTTGATGATTGTAGTTATGGTGGTGCTGATTGTAGTTATGGTGGTGCTGATGATTGTAGCTATGGTGGTGCTGATTGTAGTTATGGTGGCGCTGATTGTAGTTATGGTGGTGCTGATGATTGTAGTTATGGTGGTGCTGATGATTGTAGTTATAGTGGTGCAGATTGTAGTTATGGTGGTGCTGATGATTGTAGTTATGGTGGTGCTGATTGTAGTTATGGTGGTGCTGATTGTAGTTATAGTGGTGCTGATTGTAGTTATTGTGGTGCTGATGATTTTAGTTATGGTGGTACTGATTGTAGTTATGGTGGTGCTGATGATTGTAGTTATGGTGGTGCTGATTGTAGTTATGGCGGTGCTGATGATTGTAGTTATGGAGGTGCTGATTGTAGTTATGGTGGCGCTAATGATTGTAGTTATGATGGTGCTGATGGTTGCATTCATGGTGGTGCTGATGGTTGTAGTAAGGGTTCTGATGGTTGTAGTGATGGGGCCAATGGTTGTAGTGATGGTGGTGCTGATGATTGTAGTGATGGTGCTGATGGTTGTAGTGATGGTGGTACTTATGACGGCAGTAATGGTGGTACTGGTGGTTGTAGTGATGGTGCTGGTGATTGTAGTGATGGTAGTACTGATGGTTGTAATAATGGTGGTGCTGGTGGTTGCAGTGATGTTAGTGCTGATGGTTGTAGTGATGGTGGTGCTGGTGGTTGTAGTGATGGTGCTGGTGATTGTAGTGATGGTAGTGTTCATGGGTGTAGTGATGGTGGCGCTGGTGGTTGTAGTGATGGTGCTGGTGATTGTAGTGATGGTGCAGATGGTTGTAGTGATGGCGCTGATGGTTGTAGTGATGGCGCTGATGGTTGTAGTGATGATGGTGCTGATGGTTGTAGTGATGATGGTGCTGATGGTTGTAGGGATGATGGTGCTGATGGTTGTAGTGATGGTGGTGCTGATGGTTGCAATGATGGTGGTGCTGATCGTTGTAGTGATGGTGGCGCTGATGGTTGTAGTGATGATGGTGCTGATGGTTGTAGTGATGGTGGTGCTGATGGTCGTAGTGATTGTGGTGCTGATGGTTGTAGTGATGGTGGCGCTGATGGTTGTAGTGATGATGGTGCTGATGGTTGTAGTGATGATGGTGCTGATGGTTGTAGTGATGGTGGTGCTGATGGTTGTTGTGATGATGGTGCTGATGGTTGTAGTGATGATGGTGCTGTTGATTGTAGTGATGGTGGTGCTGGTGGTTGCAGTGATGGTGGTGCTGGTGGTTGTAGTGATGGTGGTGCTGATGGTTGTTGTGATGATGGTACTGATGGTTGTAGTGATGATGGTGCTGATGGTTGTTGTGGTGGTGGTGCTGATGGTTGTTGTGATGATGGTACTGATGGTTGTAGTGATGATGGTACTGATGATTGTAGTGATGATGGTGCTGATGGTTGTTGTGATGGTGGTGCTGATGGTTGTTGTGATGATGGTACTGATGGTTGTAGTGATGATGGTACTGATGATTGTAGTGATGATGGTGCTGATGATTGTAGTGATGATGGTACTGATGATTGTTGTGATGGTGGTGCTGATGGTTGTTGTGATGATGGTACTGATGGTTGTAGTGATGATGGTGCTGATGGTTGTTGTGATGATGGTACTGATGATTGTAGTGATGGTGGTGCTGATGATTGTAGTGATGATGGTGCTGATGGTTGTTGTGATGGTGGTGCTGATGATTGTAGTGATGATGGTGCTGATGGTTGTTGTGATGGTGGTGCTGATGGTTGTTTTGATGATGGTACTGATGATTGTAGTGATGGTGGTGCTGATGATTGTAGTGATGATGGTGCTGATAGTTGTTGTGATGATGGTGCTGATGATTGTAGAGATGATGGTGCTGATGGTTGTTGTGATGATGGTACTGATGGTTGTTGTGATGATGGTACTGATGGTTGTTGTGATGATGGTACTGATGATTGTAGTGATGGTGGTGCTGATGATTGTAGAGATGATGGTGCTGATGGTTGTTGTGATGATGGTGCTGATGATTGTAGTGATGATGGTGCTGATGTTTGTTGTGATGATGGTACTGATGATTGTAGTGATGATGGTACTGATGGTTGTAGTGATGGTAGTGCTGATGGTTGTTGTGATGATGGTGCTGATGATCGTAGTGATGGTGGTGCTGATGGTTGTTGTGATGATAGTGCTGATGGTTGTTGTGATGATGGTACTGATGATTGTAGTGATGATGGTGCTGATGGTTGTTGTGATGATGGTACTGATGGTTGTAGTGATGATGGTGCTGATGGTTGTTGTGATGATGGTACTGATGGTTGTAGTGATGATGGTGCTGATGGTTGTTGTGATGATGGTGCTGATGATTGTAGTGATGATGGTGCTGATGATTGTAGTGATGATGGTGCTGATGGTTGTAGTGATGATGGTGCTGATGGTTGTTGTGATGAGGGTACTGATGGTTGTAGTGATGATGGTGCTGATGGTTGTTGTGATGATGGTACTGATGGTTGTAGTGATGATGGTGCTGATGGTTGTTGTGATGATGGTGCTGATGATTGTAGTGATGATGGTGCTGATGATTGTAGTGATGGTGGTGCTGATGGTTGTAGTGATGATGGTGCTGATGATTGTAGTGATGATGGTGCTGATGATTGTAGTGATGGTGGTGCTGATGGTTGTAGTGATGATGTTACTGATGATTGTAGTGATGATGGTGCTAATGATTGTAGTGATGATGGTGCTGATGATTGTAGTGATGATGGTGCTGATGATTGTAGTGATGATGGTGCTGATGATTGTAGTGATGGTGGTGCTGATGGTTGTTGTGATGATGTTAGTGATGATTGTAGTGATGATGGTGCTGATGATTGTAGTGATGATGGTGCTGAGGATTGTAGTGATGATGGTGCTGATGATTGTAGTGATGGTGGTGCCGATGGCTGTAGTGATGATGGTGCTGATGATTGTAGTGATGATGGTGCTGATGATTGTAGTGATGGTGGTGCTGATGGTTGTAGTGATGATGGTGCTGATGGTTGTAGTGATGATGGTGCTGATGATTGTAGTGATGATGGTGCTGATGGTTGTAGTGATGATGGTGCTGATGGTTGTAGTGATGATGGTGCTGATGATTGTAGTGATGATGGTGCTGATGATTGTAGTGATGATGATGCTGATGATTGTAGTGATGGTTGTGCTGATGGTTGTTGTGATGGTGGTGCTGATGATTGTAGTGATGGTGGTGCTGATGGTTGTAGTGATGGTTGTACTGATGGTTGTTGTGATGGTGGTGCTGATGGTTGTTGTGATGGTGGTGCTGATGGTTGTAGTGATGGTGGTTGTGGCATGCAAAGAGTACGTAACCTTTATTCGGCACATGGACACACCCTCATTTACAGGCTATCTCCCCCAACCAGCGAACCAGGTTGCTAAGAGTTGGTGATGGGGCCCCATCGTTCAACTAGTGACCAGGTTCTAGCCAATAAGAAGGTGGGATTGGCAATCGCAGAGGTTATGTGGATACCGCTCTCCTGTCTGCCCTTGTCATTCCCATTCTAGAGCTGGTTGAGCACGGTCTGCTATCTTGTGGCTTCTATTTCTGCCTTGCTTACCGTGACGTGCACTATACTTATTACTGTACATAGTGTACATATTGCTGTTCTAAATTGGTGAAGGATAATATAAGTCTAAACTTTTTCTGCTGTGTTTCTTTTGTTCCCATTACACCTGGGATAACAGGCCTTTGAAATCCTAGGTTGTAATAGTGGTGCTGATGGTTGTTGTGATGGTGGTGCTGATGGTTGTTGTGATGGTGGTGCTGATGATTGTAGTGATGGTGGTGCTGATGGTTGTAGTGATGGTGGTGCTGGTGGTTGTAGTGATGGTGGTGCTGATGGTTGTAGTGATGGTGGTGCTGATGGTTGTTGTGATGGTGGTGCTGATGGTTTTAGTGATGGTGGTGCTGATGGTTGTAGTGATGGTGGTGCTGATGGTTGTTGTGATGGTGGTGCTGATGGTTGTAGTGATGATGGTACAGATGGTTGTTGTGATGGTGGTGCTGATGGTTGTAGTGATGGTGGTGCTGATGGTTGTAGTGATGGTGGTGCTGATGGTTGTTGTGATGGTGGTGCTGATGGTTGTTGTGATGGTGGTGCTGATGGTTGTAGTGATGGTGGTGCTGATGATTGTAGTGATGGTGCTGATGGTTGTAGTGATGGTTGTACTGATGGTTGTTGTGATGGTGGTGCTGATGGTTGTAGTGATGGTGGTGCTGATGGTTGTAGTGATGGTGGTGCTGATGGTTGTAGTGATGGTGGTGCTGATGGTTGTAGTGATGGTGGTGCTGATGATTGTAGTGATGGTGGTGCTGATGGTTGTAGTGATGGTGGTGCTGATGGTTGTAGTGATGGTGGTGCTGATGATTGTAGTGATGGTGGTGCTGATGATTGTAGTGATGGTGGTACTGATGGTTGTGGTGATGGTGGTGCTGATGGTTGTAGTGATGGTTGTGCTGATGGTTGTAGTGATGATGGTGCTGGTGGTTGTAATGATGGTGGTGCTGATGGCTGTAGTGATGGTGGTGCTGATGGTTGTAGTGATGGTGGTGCTGGTGGTTGTAGTGATGGTGGTGCTGATGGTTGTAGTGATGGTGGTGCTGATGGTTGTTGTGATGGTGGTGCTGATGGTTGTAGTGATGGTGGTGCTGGTGGTTGTAGTGATGGTGGTACTGATGGTTGTAGTGATGGTTGTACTGATGGTTGTAGTGATGGTGGTGCTGGTGGTTGTAGTGATGGTGGTGCTGATGGTTGTAGTGATGATGGTGCTGATAGTTGTAGTGATGGTTGTGCTGATGGTTGTAGTGATGGTGGTGCTGGTGGTTGTAGTGATGGTGGTGCAGGTGGTTGTAGTGATGGTGGTGCTGATGGTTGTAGTGATGGTGGTGCTGATGGTTGTTGTGATGGTTGTGCTGATGGTTGTAGTGATGGTGGTGCTGGTGGTTGTTGTGATGGTGGTACTGATGGTTGTAGTGATGGTGGTGCTGATGGTTGTAGTGATGGTGGTGCTGGTGGTTGTAGTGATGGTGGTGCTGGTGGTTGTAGTGATGGTGGTACTGATGGTTGTAGTGATGGTTGTACTGATGGTTGTAGTGATGGTGGTGCTGGTGGTTGTAGTGATGGTGGTGCTGATGGTTGTAGTGATGGTGGTGCTGATAGTTGTAGTGATGGTGGTGCTGATGGCTGTAGTGATGGTGGTACAGGTCGTTGTAGTGATGGTGGTACTGATGGTTGTAGTGATGGTGGTGCTGGTGGTTGTAGTGATGGTGGTGCTGGTGGTTGTAGTGATGATTGTACTGATGGTTGTAGTGATGGTGGTGCTGGTGGTTGCAGTGATGGTGGTACTGATGGTTGTAGTGATGGTGGTGCTGGTGGTTGTAGTTATAGTGGTGCTGATGATTGTAGTTATAGTGGTGCTGATGATTGTAGTTATGGTGGTGCTGATTGTAGTTATGGTGGTGCTGATTGTAGTTATGGTGGTGCTGATTGTAGTTATGGTGGTGTTGATTATAGTTATGGTGGTGCTGATTGTAGTTATGGTGGCGCTGATGATTGTAGTTATGGTGGTGCTGATTGTAGTTATGGTGGTGTTGATGATTGTAGTTATGGTGGTGCTGATTGTAGTTATGGTGGTGCTGATGATTGTAGCTATGGTGGTGCTGATTGTAGTTATGGTGGCGCTGATTGTAGTTATGGTGGTGCTGATGATTGTAGTTATGGTGGTGCTGATGATTGTAGTTATAGTGGTGCTGATTGTAGTTATGGTGGTGCTGATGATTGTAGTTATGGTGGTGCTGATTGTAGTTATGGTGGTGCTGATTGTAGTTATAGTGGTGCTGATTGTAGTTATTGTGGTGCTGATGATTTTAGTTATGGTGGTACTGATTGTAGTTATGGTGGTGCTGATGATTGTAGTTATGGTGGTGCTGATGATTGTAGTTATGGAGGTGCTGATTGTAGTTATGGTGGCGCTAATGATTGTAGTTATGATGGTGCTGATGGTTGCATTCATGGTGGTGCTGATGGTTGTAGTAAGGGTTCTGATGGTTTAGTGATGGTGCCGATGGTTGTAGTGATGGTGGTGCTGATGATTGTAGTGATGGTGCTGATGGTTGTAGTGATGGTGGTACTTATGACTGTAGTAATGGTGGTACTGGTGGTTGTAGTGATGGTGCTGGTGATTGTAGTGATGGTAGTACTGATGGCTGTAATAATGGTGGTGCTGGTGGTTGCAGTGATGTTAGTGCTGATGGTTGTAGTGATGGTGGTGCTGGTGGTTGTAGTGATGGTGCTGGTGATTGTAGTGATGGTAGTGTTCATGGGTGTAGTGATGGTGGCGCTGGTGGTTGTAGTGATGGTGCTGGTGATTGTAGTGATGGTGGTGCAGATGGTTGTAGTGATGGCGCTGATGGTTGTAGTGATGGCGCTGATGGTTGTAGTGATGATGGTGCTGATGGTTGTAGTGATGATGGTGCTGATGGTTGTAGGGATGATGGTGCTGATGGTTGTAGTGATGGTGGTGCTGATGGTTGTAATGATGGTGGTGCTGATCGTTGTAGTGATGGTGGCGCTGATGGTTGTAGTGATGATGGTGCTGATGGTTGTAGTGATGGTGGTGCTGATGGTCGTAGTGATTGTGGTGCTGATGGTTGTAGTGATGGTGGCGCTGATGGTTGTAGTCATGATGGTGCTGATGGTTGTAGTGATGATGGTGCTGATGGTTGTAGTGATGGTGGTGCTGATGGTTGTTGTGATGATGGTGCTGATGGTTGTAGTGATGATGGTGCTGTTGATTGTAGTGATGGTGGTGCTGGTGGTTGCAGTGATGGTGGTGCTGGTGGTTGTAGTGATGGTGGTGCTGATGGTTGTTGTGATGATGGTACTGATGGTTGTAGTGATGGTGCTGATGGTTGTTGTGGTGGAGGTGCTGATGGTTGTTGTGATGATGGTACTGATGGTTGTAGTGATGATGGTACTGATGATTGTAGTGATGATGGTGCTGATGGTTGTTGTGATGGTGGTGCTGATGGTTGTTGTGATGATGGTACTGATGATTGTAGTGATGATGGTGCTGATGATTGTAGTGATGGTGGTGCTGATGGTTGTTGTGATGATGGTACTGATGGTTGTAGTGATGATGGTACTGATGATTGTAGTGATGATGGTGCTGATGATTGTAGTGATGGTGGTGCTGATGGTTGTTGTGATGATGGTACTGATGGTTGTAGTGATGATGGTGCTGATGGTTGTTGTGATGATGGTACTGATGATTGTAGTGATGGTGGTGCTGATGATTGTAGTGATGATGGTGCTGATGGTTGTTGTGATGGTGGTGCTGATGGTTGTTGTGATGATGGTACTGATGATTGTAGTGATGGTGGTGCTGATGATTGTAGTGATGATGGTGCTGATGGTTGTTGTGATGATGGTGCTGATGATTGTAGAGATGATGGTGCTGATGGTTGTTGTGATGATGGTACTGATGATTGTAGTGATGGTGGTGCTGATGGTTGTTGTGATGATGGTACTGATGGTTGTAGTGATGATACTGATGATTGTAGTGATGGTGGTGCTGATGATTGTAGTGATGATGGTGCTGATGGTTGTTGTAATTATGGTGCTGATGGTTGTTGTGATGATGGTACTGATGATTGTAGTGATGGTGGTGCTGATGATTGTAGTGATGATGGTGCTGATGGTTGTTGTGATGATGGTACTGATGGTTGTTGTGATGATGGTACTGATGATTGTAGTGATGGTGGTGCTGATGATTGTAGAGATGATGGTGCTGATGGTTGTTGTGATGATGGTGCTGATGATTGTAGTGATGATGGTGCTGATGGTTGTTGTGATGATGGTACTGATGATTGTAGTGATGATGGTACTGATGGTTGTAGTGATGGTGGTGCTGATGGTTGTTGTGATGATGGTGCTGATGATCGTAGTGATGGTGGTGCTGATGGTTGTTGTGATGATGGTGCTGATGGTTGTTGTGATGATGGTACTGATGATTGTAGTGATGATGGTGCTGATGGTTGTTGTGATGATGGTACTGATGGTTGTAGTGATGATGGTGCTGATGGTTGTTGTGATGATGGTACTGATGGTTGTTGTGATGATGGTGCTGATGGTTGTAGTGATGGTGGTGCTGATGGTTGTTGTGATGATGGTACTGATGGTTGTAGTGATGATGGTGCTGATGGTTGTTGTGATGATGGTGCTGATGGTTGTTGTGATGATGGTACTGATGGTTGTAGTGATGATGGTGCTGATGGTTGTTGTGATGATGGTGCTGATGATTGTAGTGATGATGGTGCTGATGATTGTAGTGATGATGGTGCTGATGGTTGTTGTGATGATGGTGCTGATGGTTGTTGTGATGAGGGTACTGATGGTTGTAGTGATGATGGTGCTGATGGTTGTTGTGATGATGGTACTGATGGTTGTAGTGATGATGGTGCTGATGGCTGTTGTGATGATGGTGCTGATGATTGTAGTGATGATGGTGCTGATGATTGTAGTGATGGTGGTGCTGATGGTTGTAGTGATGATGGTGCTGATGATTGTAGTGATGATGGTGCTGATGATTGTAGTGATGATGGTGCTGATGATTGTAGTGATAGTGGTGCTGATGGTTGTAGTGATGATGTTACTGATGATTGTAGTGATGATGGTGCTGATGATTGTAGTGATGATGGTGCTGATGATTGTAGTGATGATGGTGCTGATGATTGTAGTGATGGTGGTGCTGATGGTAGCAGTGATGATGGTGCTGATGATTGTAGTGATGATGGTGCTGATGATTGTAGTGATGGTGGTGCTGATGGTTGTTGTGATGATGTTAGTGATGATTGTAGTGATGATGGTGCTGATGATTGTAGTGATGATGGTGCTGAGGATTGTAGTGATGATGGTGCTGATGATTGTAGTGATGGTGGTGCAGATGGCTGTAGTGATGATGGTGCTGATTGTAGTGATGATGGTGCTGATGATTGTAGTGATGGTGGTGCTGATGGTTGTAGTGATGATGGTGCTGATGGTTGTAGTGATGATGGTGTTGATGGTTCTAGTGATGATGGTGCTGATGGTTGTAGTGATGATGGTGCTGATGATTGTAGTGATGATGGTGCTGATGATTGTAGTGATGGTGGTGCTGATGGTTGTTGTGATGGTGGTGCTGATGATTGTAGTGATGGTGGTGCTGATGGTTGTAGTGATGGTTGTACTGATGGTTGTTGTGATGGTGGTGCTGATGGTTGTTGTGATGGTGGTGCTGATGGTTGTAGTGATGGTGGTTGTGGCATGCAAAGAGTACGTAACCTTTATTCGGCGCATGGACACACCCTCATTTACAGGCTATCTCCCCCAACCAGCGAACCAGGTTGCTAAGAGTTGGTGATGGGGCCCCATCGTTCAACTAGTGACCAGGTTCTAGCCAATAAGAAGGTGGGATTGGCAATCGCAGAGGTTATGTGGATACCGCTCTCCTGTCTGCCCTTGTCATTCCCATTCTAGAGCTGGTTGAGCACGGTCTGCTATCTTGTGGCTTCTATTTCTGCCTTGCTTACCGTGACGTGCACTATACTTATTACTGTACATAGTGTACATATTGCTGTTCTAAATTGGTGAAGGATAATATAAGTCTAAACTTTTTCTGCTGTGTTTCTTTTGCTCCCATTACACCTGGGATAACAGGCCTTTGAAATCCTAGGTTGTAATAGTGGTGCTGATGGTTGTTGTGATGGTGGTGCTGATGGTTGTTGTGATGGTGGTGCTGATGATTGTAGTGATGGTGGTGCTGATGGTTGTAGTGATGGTGGTGCTGGTGGTTGTAGTGATGGTGGTGCTGATGGTTGTAGTGATGGTGGTGCTGATGGTTGTTGTGATGGTGGTGCTGATGATTGTAGTGATGGTGGTGCTGATGGTTGTAGTGATGGTGGTGCTGGTGGTTGCAGTGATGGTGGTGCTGATGGTTGTAGTGATGGTGGTGCTGATGGTTGTTGTGATGGTGGTGCTGATGGTTTTAGTGATGGTGGTGCTGATGGTTGTAGTGATGGTGGTGCTGATGGTTGTTGTGATGGTGGTGCTGATGGTTGTAGTGATGATGGTACTGATGGTTGTTGTGATGGTGGTGCTGATGGTTGTAGTGATGGTGGTGCTGATGGTTGTAGTGATGGTGGTGCTGATGGTTGTTGTGATGGTGGTGCTGATGGTTGTAGTGATGGTGGTGCTGATGATTGTAGTGATGGTGCTGATGGTTGTAGTGATGGTTGTACTGATGGTTGTTGTGATGGTGGTGCTGATGGTTGTAGTGATGGTGGTGCTGATGGTTGTAGTGATGGTGGTGCTGATGGTTGTAGTGATGGTGCTGCTGATGGTTGTAGTGATGGTGGTGCTGATGATTGTAGTGATGGTGGTGCTGATGGTTGTAGTGATGGTGGTGCTGATGGTTGTAGTGATGGTGGTGCTGATGATTGTAGTGATGGTGGTGCTGATGGTTGTAGTGATGGTGGTGCTGATGGTTGTAGTGATGGTGGTGCTGATGATTGTAGTGATGGTGGTACTGATGGTTGTGGTGATGGTGGTGCTGATGGTTGTAGTGATGGTTGTGCTGATGGTTGTAGTGATGATGGTGCTGGTAGTTGTAATGATGGTGGTGCTGATGGCTGTAGTGATGGTGGTGCTGATGGTTGTAGTGATGGTGGTACTGGTGGTTGTAGTGATGGTGGTGCTGATGGTTGTAGTGATGGTGGTGCTGATGGTTGTTGTGATGGTGGTGCTGATGGTTGTAGTGATGGTGGTGCTGGTGGTTGTAGTGATGGTGGTACTGATGGTTGTAGTGATGGTTGTACTGATGGTTGTAGTGATGGTGGTGCTGGTGGTTGTAGTGATGGTGGTGTTGATGGTTGTAGTGATGATGGTGCTGATGGTTGTAGTGATGGTGGTGCTGATGGCTGTAGTGATGGTGGTACAGGTCGTTGTAGTGATGGTGGTACTGATGGTTGTAGTGATGGTGGTGCTGGTGGTTGTAGTGATGGTGGTGCTGGTGGTTGTAGTGATGGTGGTACTGATGGTTGTAGTGATGGTTGTACTGATGGTTGTAGTGATGGTGGTGCTGGTGGTTGTAGTGATGGTGGTGGTGATGGTTGTAGTGATGGTGGTGCTGGTGGTTGTAGTGATGGTGGTGCTGATGGTTGTTGTGATGGTTGTGCTGATGGTTGTAGTGATGGTGGTGCTGGTGGTTGTTGTGATGGTGGTACTGATGGTTGTAGTGATGGTGGTGCTGATGGTTGTAGTGATGGTGGTGCTGGTGGTTGTAGTGATGGTGGTGCTGGTGGTTGTAGTGATGGTGGTACTGATGGTTGTAGTGATGGTTGTACTGATGGTTGTAGTGATGGTGGTGCTGGTGGTTGTAGTGATGGTGGTGCTGATGGTTGTAGTGATGGTGGTGCTGATAGTTGTAGTGATGGTGGTGCTGATGGCTGTAGTGATGGTGGTACAGGTCGTTGTAGTGATGGTGGTACTGATGGTTGTAGTGATGGTGGTGCTGGTGGTTGTAGTGATGGTGGTGCTGGTGGTTGTAGTGATGATTGTACTGATGGTTGTAGTGATGGTGGTGCTGGTGGTTGCAGTGATGGTGGTACTGATGGTTGTAGTGATGGTGGTGCTGGTGGTTGTAGTGATGGTGGTACGGATGGTTGTGGTGATGGTGGTGCTGATGGTTGTAGTGATGGTGCTGGTGGTTGTAGTGATGGTGGTGATGGTGGTTGTAGTGATGGTGGTGCTGATAGTTGTAGTGATGGTGGTGCTGGTGGTTGTAGTGATGGTGGTACTGATGGTTGTAGTGATGGTGGTGCTGGTGGTTGTAGTGATGGTGGTACGGATGGTTGTAGTGATGGCTGTACTGATGGTTGTAGTGATGGTGGTTCTGATGGTTGTAGTGATGGTGGTGCTGGTGGTTGTAGTGATGGTGGTGCTGGTGGTTGTAGTGATGGTGGTACGGATGGTTGTAGTGATGGTGGTGCTGATGGTTGTAGTGATGGTGGTACGGATGGTTGTAGTGATGGTGGTGCTGATGATTGTAGTGATGGTGGTGCTGGTGGTTGTAGTGATGGTGGTGCTGATGGTTGTAGTGATGGTGGTGCTGATGGTTGTAGTGATGGTGGTGCTGATGGTTGTAGTGATGGTGGTGCTAATGATTGTAGTGATGGTGGTGCTGGTGGTTGTAGTGATGGTGGTGCTGATGGTTGTAGTGATGGTGGTGCTGATGGTTGTAGTGATGGTGGTGCTGATGGTTGTTGTGATGGTGGTGCTGATGGTTGTAGTGATGGTGGTGCTGATGGTTGTAGTGATGGTTGTGGTGATGGTTGTAGTGATGGTTGTGCTGATGATTGTAGTGATGGTGGTGCTGATGGTTGTAGTGATGGTGGTGCTGATGATTGTGGTGATGGTGGTGCTGGTGGTTGTAGTGATGGTGGTGCTGATGGTTGTAGTGATGGTGGTGCTGATGATTGTAGTGATGGTGGTGCTGGTGGTTGTAGTGATGGTGGTGCTGATGATTGTAGTGATGGTGGTGCTGGTGGTTGTAGTGATGGTGGTGCTGATGGTTGTAGTGATGGTGGTGCTGATGGTTGTAGTGATGGTGGTGCTGATGGTTGTAGTGATGGTGGTGCTGATGGTTGTAGTGATGGTGGTGCTGATGATTGTAGTGATGGTGGTGCTGATGGTTGTAGTGATGGTGGTGCTGATGATTGTAGTGATGGTGGTGCTGGTGGTTGTAGTGATGGTGGTGCTGATGGTTGTAGTGATGGTGGTGCTGATGGTTGTAGTGATGGTGGTGCTGATGGTTGTAGTGATGGTGGTGCTGATGATTGTAGTGATGGTGGTGCTGGTGGTTGTAGTGATGGTGGTGCTGATGGTTGTAGTGATGGTGGTGCTGATGGTTGTAGTGATGGTGGTGCTGATGATTGTAGTGATGGTGGTGCTGATGGTTGTAGTGATGGTGGTGCTGGTGGTTGTAGTGATGGTGGTGCTGATGGTTGTAGTGATGGTGGTGCTGATGGTTGTAGTGATGGTGGTGCTGATGGTTGTAGTGATGGTGGTGCTGATGGTTGTAGTGATGGTTGTGCTGATGATTGTAGTGATGGTGGTGCTGATGGTTGTAGTGATGGTGGTGCTGATGGTTGTAGTGATGGTGGTGCTGATGGTTGTAGTGATGCTGGTGCTGTTGGTTGTAGTGATGGTGGTGCTGATGGTTGTAGTTATGGTGGTGCTGATGGTTGTAGTGATGGTGGTGCTGATGGTTGTAGTGATGGTGGTGCTGATGGTTGTAGTGATGGTGGTGCTGATGGTTGTAGTTATGGTGGTGCTGATGACTATAGTGATGGTGGTGCTGATGGTTGTGGTGATGGTTGTAGTGATGGTGGTGCTGGTGGTTGTAGTGATGGTGGTACGGATGGTTGTAGTGATGGTGGTGCTGATGGTTGTAGTGATGGTGGTACGGATGGTTGTAGTGATGGTGGTGCTGATGGTTGTAGTGATGGTGGTGCTGATGGTTGTAGTGATGGTGTTGATGACTGTAATGATGGTGGTACTGATTTTTGTTGTTGTGGTAAGGAAGATAGTTGTGGTGGATGTTGTGTTGGTGGTAGGAACCACATTTGGTCATGTCCGGCTGCCCTCCAACGCAACAAGGAAAAAAAAGAAGGTAGGCAGAAGATTCTCTCCGCCCTTACAGGAGATGCTGGAGCAGCGTCAGCAGCATCAGGCGTGGTACCCGTGCTGCAGGTACGGGCGTCACTCCTGCCCACACTTACTGTGAAAGAACTCTTGGGAGAGGGGTTGTTGTGGCTAGGTGTGAGGAGTGAGGTAGTAGGGGTTGCTGGGGGCGACGTGGGAAGCCCAGGCTACTCTGCTTCCACGTATATCACCCCCTCTCTCCACAACCCCTTCCATTCCCCTACACAATCACAACTCTTGCATACACAAACACACACATGGAGCAAAGTCAGCTCTGTAAAGGGGCGACTCTTACTCTGATGATTATTATTATTATAATTACAGGAAGCGCTAAACCCTTAGGATTATAAAGAGCCATGTGGGGGAATGGAAGGTATCCAGACTAAATTCAGAGAACCGGAACACAGATGCAATTTCCTAGACAAAGAGCCCTTCACAAGCGTCAAGGAACCTCACTCGAGGGGCTTACTCTGAGGAGAGCTCTGGACGACTCTTACTCTGAGGAGAGCTCTGGATGAATCTTACTCTGAGGAGAGCTCTGGATGAATTTTACTCTGAGGAGAGCTCTGGACGACTCTTACTCTGAGGAGAGCTCTGGATGAATCTTACTCTGAGAGCTCTGAATGAATTTTACTCTGAGGAGAGCTCTGGACGACTCTTACTCTGAGGAGAGCTCTGGATGAATCTTACTCTGAGGAGAGCTCTGGATGAATCTTACTCTGAGGAGAGCTCTGGACGACTCTTACTCTGAGGAGAGCTCTGGATGAATCTTACTCTGAGGAGAGCTCTGGACGACTCTTACTTTGAGGAGAGCTCTGGATGAATCTTACTCTGAGGAGAGCACAGGACGACTCTTACTCTGAGGAGAGCTCTAGATGAATCTTACTCTGAGGAGAGCTCTGGATGAATCTTACTCTGAGGAGAGCTCTGGATGACTCTTACTTTGAGGAGAGCTCTGGATGAATCTTACTCTGAGGAGAGCTCTGGATGAATCTTACTCTGAGGAGAGCTCTGGATGAGTCTTACTCTGAGAAGAGCTCTGGATGAATCTTACTATGAGGAGAGCTCTGGATGAATCTTACGCTGAGGAGAGCTCTGCATGAATCTTACTTTGAGGAGAGCTCTGGACGACTCTTACTTTGAGGAGAGCTTTTGATGAATCTTACTCTGAGGAGAGCTCTATTTGAATCTTACTCTGAGGAGAGCTCTAGGTGAATCTTACTCTGAGGGAAGCTCTGGACGACTCTTACTTTGAGGAGAGCTCTAGATGAATCTTACTCTGAGGAGAGCTCTGGATGAATCTTACTCTGAGGAGAGCTCTGGACGACTATTACTTTGAGGAGAGCTCTGGATGAATCTTACTCTGAGGAGAGCTCTGGATGAATATTATGCTGAGGAGAGCTCTGGATGAATCTTACTCTGAGGAGAGCTCTGGATGAATCTTATGCTGAGGAGAGCTCTGGACGAATCATACTTTGAGGAAAGCTCTGGATGAATCTTACTTTGAGGAGAGCTCTGGATAAATCTTACTCTGAGGAGAGCTCTGGACGGCTCTTACTTTAAGGAGAGCTCTTGTTCAATCGTACTCTGAGGAGAGCTCTGGATGAATCTTACTCTGAGGAGAGCTCTGGATGAATCTTACGCTGAGGAAAGCTCTTGTTGAATCGTACTCTGAGGAGAGCTCTGGTTGAATCGTACTCTGAGGAGAGCTCTGGATGAATCTTACGCTGAGGAGAGCTCTTGTTGAATCGTACTCTTAGGAGAGCTCTGGTTGAAACGACGTACTCTGAGGAGAGCTCTGGATGAATCTTACGCTGAGGAGAGCTCCGGTTGAATCTTACTCTGAGGAGAGCTCTGGTTGAATCGTACTCTGAGGAGAGCTCTGGATGAATCTTACTCTGAGGAGAGCTCTGGATGAATCTTACGCTGAGGAGAGGTCTTGTTGAATCGTACTCTGAGGAGAGCTCTGGTTGAATCGTACTCTGAGGAGAGCTCTGGATGAATCTTACGCTGAGGAGAGCTCTTGTTGAATCGTACTCTTAGGAGAGCTCTGGTTGAATCTTACTCTGAGGAGAGCTCTAGGTGAATCTTACTGTGAGGAAAGATCTGGACGACTCTTACTTTGAGGAGAGCTCTAGATGAATCTTACTCTGAGGAGAGCTCTGGATGAATCTTACTCTGAGGAGAGCTCTGGACGACTCTTACTTTGAAGAGAGCTCTGGATGAATCTTACTCTGAGGAGAGCTCTGGATGAATATTATGCTGAGGAGAGCTCTGGATGAATCTTACTCTGAGGAGAGCTCTGGATGAATCTTATGCTGAGGAGAGCTCTGGACGAATCATACTTTGAGGAAAGCTCTGGATGAATCTTACGCTGAGGAGAGCTCTGGATAAATCTTACTCTGAGGAGAGCTCTGGACGGCTCTTACTTTGAGGAGAGCTTTGGATGAATCTTTCTATGAGGAGAGCTCTGGATGAATTTTACTCTGAGGGGAGCTCTGGTTGAATCGTTCTCTGAGGAGAGCTCTGGATGAATCTTACTCTGAGGAGAGCTCTGGATGAATCTTACGCTGAGGATAGCTCTTGTTGAATCGTACTCTGAGGAGAGCTCTGGTTGAATCGTACTCTGAGGAGAGCTCTGGATGAATCTTACGCTGAGGAGAGCTCCGGTTGAATCTTACTCTGAGGAGAGCTCTGGTTGAATCGTACTCTGAGGAGAGCTCTGGTTGAATCTTACTCTGAGGAGAGCTCTGGATGAATCTTACTCTGAGGAGAGCTCTGGATGAATCTTACTCTGAGGAGAGCTCTGGATGAATCTTACTCTGAGGAGAGCTCCGGATGAATCTTACTCTGAGGAGAGCTCTGGATGAATCTTACTCTGAGAAGAGCTCTAGATGAATCTTACTCTGAGGAGAGCTCTGGATGAATCTTACTCTGAGGAGAGCTGTGGATGAGTCTTACTCTGAGGAGAGCTCTGGATGAATCTTACTCTGAGGAGAGCTCTAGATGAATTTTACTCAGAGGAGAACTCTGGATGAGTCTTACTCTGAGGAGAGCTCTGGATGAATCTTACTCTGAGGAGAGCTCTGGATGAATCTTACTCTGAGGAGAGCTCCGGATGAATCTTACTCTGAGGAGAGCTCTGGATGAATCTTACTCTGAGAAAAGCTCTAGATGAATCTTACTCTGAGGAGAGCTCTGGATGAATCTTACTCTGAGGAGAGCTCTGGATGAGTCTTACTCTGAGGAGAGCTCTGGATGAATCTTACTCTGAGGAGAGCTCTAGATGAATTTTACTCTGAGGAGAACTCAGGATAAGTCTTACTCTGAGGAGAGCTCTGGATGAATCTTACTCTGAGGAGAGCTCTGGATGAATCTTACTCTGAGGAGAGCTCTGGATGAATCTTACTCTGAGGAGAGCTCCGGATGAATCTTACTCTGAGGAGAGCTTTGGATGAATCTTACGCTAAGGAGAGCTCTGGATGAATCTTAAGCTGAGGAGAGCTTTGGATGAATCTTACTCTGAGGAGAGCTCTGGATGAATCTTACTTTGAGGAGAGCTCTGGATGAATCTTACTCTGAGGAGAACTCTGGATGAATCTTACTCTGAGGAGAGCTCCGGATGAATCTTACTCTGAGGAGAGCTTTGGATGAATCTTACGCTGAGGAGAGCTCTGAATGAATCTTAAGCTGAGGAGAGCTCTGGACGAATCTTACTCTGAGGAGAGCTCTGGATGAATTCTACTCTGAGGAGAGGTTTGGATGAATCATACTCTGAGGAGAGCTCTGGATGAATCTTACTCTGAGGAGAGCTCTGGATGAATCTTATTCTGAGGAGAGCTCTGGATGAATCTTACTCTGAGGAGAGCTCTGGATGAATCTTATTTTGAGGAGAGCTCTTGATGAATCTTACTCTGAGGAGAGCTCTGAATGAATCTTACTCTGACGAGAGCTCTGGATGAGTCTTACTCTGAGGAGAGCTCTGGATGAATCTTATTCTGAGGAGAGCTCTGGATGAATCTTACTCTGAGGAGGGCTCTGGATGAATCTTACTCTGAGGAGAGCTCCGGATGAATCTTACTCTGAGGAGAGCTTTGGATGAATGTTACGCTGAGGAGAGCTCTGAATGAATCTTAAGCTGAGGAGAGCCCTGGACGAATCTTACTCTGAGGAGAGCTCTAGATGAATTTTACTCTGAGGAGAACTCTGGATGAGTCTTACTCTGAGGAGAGCTCTGGATGAATCTTACTCTGAGGAGAGCTCTGGATGAATCTTACTCTGAGGAGAGCTCTGGATGAATCTTACTCTGAGGAGAGCTCCGGATGAATCTTACTCTGAGGAGAGCTTTGGATGAATCTTACGCTGAGGAGAGCTCTGGGTGAATCTTAAGCTGAGGAGAGCTTTGGATGAATCTTACTCTGAGGAGAGCTCTGGATGAATCTTACTTTGAGGAGAGCTCTGGATGAATCTTATTTTGAGGAGAGCTCTTGATGAATCTTACTCTGAGGAGAGCTCTGGATGAGTCTTACTCTGAGGAGAGCTCTGGATGAATCTTATTCTGAGGAGAGCTCTGGATGAATCTTACTCTGAGGAGAGCTCTGGATGAATCTTACTCTGAGGAGAGCTCCTGATGAATCTTACTCTGAGGAGAGCTTTGGATGAATCTTACGCTGAGGAGAGCTCTGAATGAATCTTAAGCTGAGGAGAGCTCTGGACGAATCTTACTCTGAGGAGAGCTCTGGATGAATTCTACTCTGAGGAGAGCTTTGGATGAATCATACTCTGAGGAGAGCTCTGGATGAATCTTACTCTGAGGAGAGCTCTGGATGAATCTTATTCTGAGGAGAGCTCTGGAAGAATCTTACTCTGAGTAGAGCTCTGGATGAATCTTATTTTGAGGAGAGCTCTTGATGAATCTTACTCTGAGGAGAGCTCTGAATGAATCTTACTCTGACGAGAGCTCTGGATGAGTCTTACTCTGAGGAGAGCTCTGGATGAATCTTATTCTGAGGAGAGCTCTGGATGAATCTTACTCTGAGGAGGGCTCTGGATGAATCTTACTCTGAGGAGAGCTTTGGATGAATCTTACGCTGAGGAGAGCTCTGAATGAATCTTAAGCTGAGGAGAGCCCTGGACGAGTCTTACTCTGAGGAGAGCTCTGGATGAATCTTACTCTGAGGAGAGCTCTGGATGAATCTTACTTTGAGGAGAGCTCTGGATGAATCTTACTCTGAGGAGAGCTCTGGATGAATCTTACTCTGAGGAGAGCTCTGGATGAATCTTACTCTGAGGAGAGCTCTGGATGAATCTTACTTTGAGGAGAGCTCTGGATGAATCTTACTCTGAGGAGAGCTCTGGATGAATCTTACTCTGAGGAGAGCTCTGGATGAATCTTACTCTGAGGAGAGCTCTGGATGAATCTTACTCTGAGGAGAGCTCTGGACGACTCTTACTCTGAGGAGAGCTCTGGATGAATCTTACTCTGAGAGCTCTGAATGAATTTTACTCTGAGGAGAGCTCTGGACGACTCTTACTCTGAGGAGAGCTCTGGATGAATCTTACTCTGAGGAGAGCTCCGGATGAATCTTACTCTGAGGAGAGCTCTGGACGACTCTTACTCTGAGGAGAGCTCTGGATGAATCTTACTCTGAGGAGAGCTCTGGACGACTCTTACTTTGAGGAGAGCTCTGGATGAATCTTACTCTGAGGAGAGCACAGGACGACTCTTACTCTGAGGAGAGCTCTAGATGAATCTTACTCTGAGGAGAGCTCTGGATGAATCTTACTCTGAGGAGAGCTCTGGATGACTCTTACTTTGAGGAGAGCTCTGGATGAATCTTACTCTGAGGAGAGCTCTGGATGAATCTTACTCTGAGGAGAGCTCTGGATGAGTCTTACTCTGAGAAGAGCTCTGGATGAATCTTACTATGAGGAGAGCTCTGGATGAATCTTACGCTGAGGAGAGCTCTGCATGAATCTTACTTTGAGGAGAGCTCTGGACGACTCTTACTTTGAGGAGAGCTTTTGATGAATCTTACTCTGAGGAGAGCTCTATTTGAATCTTACTCTGAGGAGAGCTCTAGGTGAATCTTACTCTGAGGGAAGCTCTGGACGACTCTTACTTTGAGGAGAGCTCTAGATGAATCTTACTCTGAGGAGAGCTCTGGATGAATCTTACTCTGAGGAGAGCTCTGGACGACTATTACTTTGAGGAGAGCTCTGGATGAATCTTACTCTGAGGAGAGCTCTGGATGAATATTATGCTGAGGAGAGCTCTGGATGAATCTTACTCTGAGGAGAGCTCTGGATGAATCTTATGCTGAGGAGAGCTCTGGACGAATCATACTTTGAGGAAAGCTCTGGATGAATCTTACTTTGAGGAGAGCTCTGGATAAATCTTACTCTGAGGAGAGCTCCGGACGGCTCTTACTTTAAGGAGAGCTCTTGTTCAATCGTACTCTGAGGAGAGCTCTGGATGAATCTTACTCTGAGGAGAGCTCTGGATGAATCTTACGCTGAGGAAAGCTCTTGTTGAATCGTACTCTGAGGAGAGCTCTGGTTGAATCGTACTCTGAGGAGAGCTCTGGATGAATCTTACGCTGAGGAGAGCTCTTGTTGAATCGTACTCTTAGGAGAGCTCTGGTTGAAACGACGTACTCTGAGGAGAGCTCTGGATGAATCTTACGCTGAGGAGAGCTCCGGTTGAATCTTACTCTGAGGAGAGCTCTGGTTGAATCGTACTCTGAGGAGAGCTCTGGATGAATCTTACTCTGAGGAGAGCTCTGGATGAATCTTACGCTGAGGAGAGGTCTTGTTGAATCGTACTCTGAGGAGAGCTCTGGTTGAATCGTACTCTGAGGAGAGCTCTGGATGAATCTTACGCTGAGGAGAGCTCTTGTTGAATCGTACTCTTAGGAGAGCTCTGGTTGAATCTTACTCTGAGGAGAGCTCTGGATGAATCTTACTCTGAGGAGAGCTCTGGACGACTCTTACTTTGAGGAGAGCTCTGGATGAATCTTACTCTGAATAGAGCTCTGGATGAATCTTACTCTGAGGAGAGCTCTGGATGAATCTTATGCTGAGGAGAGCTCTGGACGAATCATACTTTGAGGAAAGCTCTGGATGAATCTTACGCTGAGGAGAGCTCTGGATAAATCTTACTCTGAGGAGAGCTCTGGACGGCTCTTACTTTGAGGAGAGCTTTGGATGAATCTTTCTATGAGGAGAGCTCTGGATGAATTTTACTCTGAGGGGAGCTCTGGTTGAATCGTTCTCTGAGGAGAGCTCTGGATGAATCTTACTCTGAGGAGAGCTCTGGATGAATCTTACGCTGAGGATAGCTCTTGTTGAATCGTACTCTGAGGAGAGCTCTGGTTGAATCGTACTCTGAGGAGAGCTCTGGATGAATCTTACGCTGAGGAGAGCTCCGGTTGAATCTTACTCTGAGGAGAGCTCTGGTTGAATCGTACTCTGAGGAGAGCTCTGGTTGAATCTTACTCTGAGGAGAGCTCTGGATGAATCTTACTCTGAGGAGAGCTCTGGATGAATCTTACTCTGAGGAGAGCTCTGGATGAATCTTACTCTGAGGAGAGCTCCGGATGAATCTTACTCTGAGGAGAGCTCTGGATGAATCTTACTCTGAGAAGAGCTCTAGATGAATCTTACTCTGAGGAGAGCTCTGGATGAATCTTACTCTGAGGAGAGCTCTGGATGAGTCTTACTCTGAGGAGAGCTCTGGATGAATCTTACTCTGAGGAGAGCTCTAGATGAATTTTACTCAGAGGAGAACTCTGGATGAGTCTTACTCTGAGGAGAGCTCTGGATGAATCTTACTCTGAGGAGAGCTCTGGATGAATCTTACTCTGAGGAGAGCTCTGGATGAATCTTACTCTGAGGAGAGCTCCGGATGAATCTTACTCTGAGGAGAGCTCTGGATGAATCTTACTCTGAGAAGAGCTCTAGATGAATCTTACTCTGAGGAGAGCTCTGGATGAATCTTACTCTGAGGAGAGCTCTGGATGAGTCTTACTCTGAGGAGAGCTCTGGATGAATCTTACTCTGAGGAGAGCTCTAGATGAATTTTACTCTGAGGAGAACTCAGGATGAGTCTTACTCTGAGGAGAGCTCTGGATGAATCTTACTCTGAGGAGAGCTCTGGATGAATCTTACTCTGAGGAGAGCTCTGGATGAATCTTACTCTGAGGAGAGCTCCGGATGAATCTTACTCTGAGGAGAGCTTTGGATGAATCTTACGCTAAGGAGAGCTCTGGATGAATCTTAAGCTGAGGAGAGCTTTGGATGAATCTTACTCTGAGGAGAGCTCTGGATGAATCTTACTTTGAGGAGAGCTCTGGATGAATCTTACTCTGAGGAGAACTCTGGATGAATCTTACTCTGAGGAGAGCTCTGGATGAATCTTACTCTGAGGAGAGCTCTGGATGAATCTTACTCTGAGGAGAGCTCTGGATGAGTCTTACTCTGAGGAGAGCTCTGGATGAATCTTATTCTGAGGAGAGCTCTGGATGAATCTTACTCTTAGGAGAGTTCTGGATGAATCTTACTCTGAGGAGAGCTCCGGATGAATCTTACTCTGAGGAGAGCTTTGGATGAATCTTACGCTGAGGAGAGCTCTGAATGAATCTTAAGCTGAGGAGAGCTCTGGACGAATCTTACTCTGAGGAGAGCTCTGGATGAATTCTACTCTGAGGAGAGCTTTGGATGAATCATACTCTGAGGAGAGCTCTGGATGAATCTTACTCTTAGGAGAGCTCTGGATGAATCTTATTCTGAGGAGAGCTCTGGATGAATCTTACTCTGAGGAGAGCTCTGGATGAATCTTATTTTGAGGAGAGCTCTTGATGAATCTTACTCTGAGGAGAGCTCTGAATGAATCTTACTCTGACGAGAGCTCTGGATGAGTCTTACTCTGAGGAGAGCTCTGGATGAATCTTATTCTGAGGAGAGCTCTGGATGAATCTTACTCTGAGGAGGGCTCTGGATGAATCTTACTCTGAGGAGAGCTCCGGATGAATCTTACTCTGAGGAGAGCTTTGGATGAATCTTACGCTGAGGAGAGCTCTGAATGAATCTTAAGCTGAGGAGAGCCCTGGACGAATCTTACTCTGAGGAGAGCTCTGGATGAATCTTACTCTGAGGAGAGCTCTAGATGAATTTTACTTTGAGGAGAACTCTGGATGAGTCTTACTCTGAGGAGAGCTCTGGATGAATCTTACTCTGAGGAGAGCTCTGGATGAATCTTACTCTGAGGAGAGCTCTGGATGAATCTTACTCTGAGGAGAGCTCCGGATGAATCTTACTCTGAGGAGAGCTTTGGATGAATCTTACGCTGAGGAGAGCTCTGGGTGAATCTTAAGCTGAGGAGAGCTTTGGATGAATCTTACTCTGAGGAGAGCTCTGGATGAATCTTACTTTGAGGAGAGCTCTGGATGAATCTTATTTTGAGGAGAGCTCTTGATGAATCTTACTCTGAGGAGAGCTCTGGATGAGTCTTACTCTGAGGAGAGCTCTGGATGAATCTTATTCTGAGGAGAGCTCTGGATGAATCTTACTCTGAGGAGAGCTCTGGATGAATCTTACTCTGAGGAGAGCTCCTGATGAATCTTACTCTGAGGAGAGCTTTGGATGAATCTTACGCTGAGGAGAGCTCTGAATGAATCTTAAGCTGAGGAGAGCTCTGGACGAATCTTACTCTGAGGAGAGCTCTGGATGAATTCTACTCTGAGGAGAGCTTTGGATGAATCATACTCTGAGGAGAGCTCTGGATGAATCTTACTCTGAGGAGAGCTCTGGATGAATCTTATTCTGAGGAGAGCTCTGGATGAATCTTACTCTGAGTAGAGCTCTGGATGAATCTTATTTTGAGGAGAGCTCTTGATGAATCTTACTCTGAGGAGAGCTCTGAATGAATCTTACTCTGACGAGAGCTCTGGATGAGTCTTACTCTGAGGAGAGCTCTGGATGAATCTTATTCTGAGGAGAGCTCTGGATGAATCTTACTCTGAGGAGGGCTCTGGATGAATCTTACTCTGAGGAGAGCTTTGGATGAATCTTACGCTGAGGAGAGCTCTGAATGAATCTTAAGCTGAGGAGAGCCCTGGACGAGTCTTACTCTGAGGAGAGCTCTGGATGAATCTTACTCTGAGGAGAGCTCTGGATGAATCTTACTTTGAGGAGAGCTCTGGATGAATCTTACTCTGAGGAGAGCTCTGGATGAATCTTACTCTGAGGAGAGCTCTGGATGAATCTTACTCTGAGGAGAGCTCTGGATGAATCTTACTTTGAGGAGAGCTCTGGATGAATCTTACTCTGAGGAGAGCTCTGGATGAATCTTACTCTGAGGAGAGCTCTGGATGAATCTTACTCTGAGGAGAGCTCTGGATGAATCTTACTCTGAGGAGAGCTCTGGATGAATCTTACTCTGAGGAGAGCTCTGGATGAATCTTACTCTGAGGAGAGCTCTGGATGAATCTTACTCTGAGGAGAGCTCTGGATGAAACTTACTCTGAGGAGAGCTCGGCTGAGAGACAAGTATAGTCCTTACAAGGCTTCTCCTACTGGCGTCTACACATTCCTGTTTACAGAGCATCCCTCACGCGTGTAATGTCTACGTTCTCTGACCCCTTCAAGGAGAGTGACTTGACCCCTTCAAGGAGAGTGACTCGACCCCTTCAAGGAAGATGACTTGACCTCTTCAAGGAGAGTGACTTGACCTCTTCAAGGAGAGTGACTTGACCCCTTCAAGGAGAGTGACTTGACCCCTTCAAGGAAGGTAACTTGACCCCTTCAAGAAGGATGACTTGACCCCTTCAAGTAGGGTGACTTGACCCCTTCAAGGAGAGTGACTTGACTTATAATGTGTCCCTCAATAACAACACTGACTAGTCGAGGATTCGAACTCATTTCCTTTTGGCCCTGTCTCGTGGTGATCGAAAATCACATGACACTCTGACCCACACAATGCTACAAGAATCAAGATTGTAATACGACAACCATTCGAAAGTCTTATCTGTTTCAGTGTCATGAGACACGAACTGAACCATTAATGCTGCACCAGACTATGATGTTATCATACTGGATGGGGCAGCAGCTGTGAATATGCTAAGACCTGGTCCAAGTGTGAAGACATTAAATTATTATTGCTGCAAAATATTCATTCTCTACGTCCAAACAGCCTCAAAGCTGTCACAAGATACAAGACTGGAAGGACTTTTGAGGGTAATTGGCACAAATATTGTGTCATCTTAATTGTAGACCTTTCTGAGGAATGATGTTAACAAGAAGGAACTTTTTAACTTTCTGACTAATCAGTTGTCTACCATGACCTCAGACAAACTTTAGATCAGCATCCTAGGATCAGATGTAGTGTCTAATATTCCATTCAACACTAATAAGCTCAGTCTGCGAAAACGAGGAAGCAGACAGTCGCATGATGTGATGTATAGTGGTAATTTTACTGGATGTACCCTGATTTGTATACTATGTTGATATAATATACATAATATACATTATATACTTTGGATGTTTACCAATATACATTACTCAACTAGTCAACCTGTTATTTTTTATACAATTTCTAGTAAATAATGTTTACCTTAATTAACGTAACTTGTGTTGTGGATTGTTTCCAGTTTCAACATAAACAGTTGGTAGAAATTTTCAATCCAGTCTTAAAAATAAGTTTAGCAAAGTAAACTTTATTTCAAACTTAGTAAGTTTATCTGGCGTCTTATCTTTAAATGATTCGTGGGCAACCATGCAATTAATTCTTATAATTACTGTAACAGGTCAGTTTTTTTGTGCTAATACCAATAAACAAATAATAATACCACACATGTTCATGGTATCTGCAATAACAACTAAATATCATTTCCCATTTTTGGAAACTGTCTTGCAAGATACTTGACCATCAGAACCTTGGCGGACACATACCAACTATCTTGATAATTAGCATTGGTTAAGATGTTCTACAACATGCATTCTCCGCTAATGGCTGAATCATCATGACCGTCACAGAACCTACAAGCTATTATGTCAGTGCTTCCATATCCAGATTTGTTCATAATGACCAGAGCTAATTATTTCCTGCACTCCTTCCTTCCCTAGTGCATGTTTATATTCCTTCCCTAGTGCATGCTTACATTCCTTCCTTCCCTAGTGCATGTTTATATTCCTTCCCTAGTGCATGTTTATATTCCTTCCCTAGTGCATGTTTATATTCCTTCCCTAGTGCATGCTTACATTCCTTCCTTCCCTAGTGCATGTTTATATTCCTTCCCTAGTGCATGTTTATATTCCTTCCCTAGTGCATGTTTATATTCCTTCCCTAGTGCATGTTTATATTCCTTCCCTAGTGCATGCTTACATTCCTTCCCTAGTGCATGCTTACATTCCTTCCCTAGTGCATGTTTATATTCCTTCCCTAGTGCATGCTTATATTCCTTCCCTAGTGCATGTTTATATTCCTTCCCTAGTGCATGCTTATATTCCTTCCCTAGTGCATGTTTACATTCCTTCCCTAGTGCATGCTTACATTCCTTCCCTAGTGCATGTTTATATTCCTTCCCTAGTGCATGCTTACATTCCTTCCCTAGTGCATGCTTACATTCCTTCCCTAGTGCATGCTTATATTCCTTCCCTAGTGCATGCTTATATTCCTTCCCTAGTGCATGCTTACATTCCTTCCCTAGTGCATGTTTATATTCCTTCCCTAGTGCATGCTTACATTCCTTCCCTAGTGCATGCTTACATTCCTTCCCTAGTGCATGTTTATATTCCTTCCCTAGTGCATGCTTACATTCCTTCCCTAGTGCATGTTTATATTCCTTCCCTAGTGCATGCTTACATTCCTTCCCTAGTGCATGCTTACATTCCTTCCCTAGTGCATGTTTATATTCCTTCCCTAGTGCATGCTTACATTCCTTCCTTCCCTAGTGCATGCTTACATTCCTTCCTTCCCTAGTGCATGTTTATATTCCTTCCCTAGTGCATGCTTACATTCCTTCCTTCCCTAGTGCATGTTTATATTCCTTCCCTAGTGCATGCTTACATTCCTTCCCTAGTGCATGTTTATATTCCTTCCCTAGTGCATGCTTACATTCCTTCCTTCCCTAGTGCATGTTTATATTCCTTCCCTAGTGCATGCTTACATTCCTTCCTTCCCTAGTGCATGTTTATATTCCTTCCCTAGTGCATGCTTACATTCCTTCCTTCCCTAGTGCATGTTTATATTCCTTCCCTAGTGCATGTTTATATTCCTTCCCTAGTGCATGCTTACATTCCTTCCTTCCCTAGTGCATGTTTATATTCCTTCCCTAGTGCATGCTTACATTCCTTCCTTCCCTAGTGCATGTTTATATTCCTTCCCTAGTGCATGTTTATATTCCTTCCTTCCCTAGTGCATGTTTATATTCCTTCCCTAGTGCATGTTTACATTCCTTAATTCCCTAGTGCATGTTTACATTCCTTAATTCCCTAGTGCATGTTTACATTCCTTCCATCCCTAGTGCATGTTTACATTCCTTAATTCCCTAGTGCATGTTTACATTCCTTCCCTAGTGCATGTTTACATTCCTTAATTCCCTAGTGCATGTTTACATTCCTTCCCTAGTGCATGTTTATATTCCTTCCCTAGTGCATGTTTACATTCCTTAATTCCCTAGTGCATGTTTACATTCCTTAATTCCCTAGTGCATGTTTACATTCCTTCCATCCCTAGTGCATGTTTACATTCCTTAATTCCCTAGTGCATGTTTACATTCCTTAATTCCCTAGTGCATGTTTATATTCCATCCCTAGTGCATGTTTACATTCCTTCCTTCCCTAGTGCATGTTTACATTCCTTAATTCCCTAGTGCATGTTTACATTATTTCCTTCCCTAGTGCATGTTTACATTCCTTCCCTAGTGCATGTTTACATTCCTTCCCTAGTGCATGTTTATATTAGTTCTGTAGTGCATGTTTATATTCCTTCCTTCCCTAGTGCATGTTTATATTCCTTCCTTCCCTATTGCATGTTTATATTCCTTCCTTCCCTAGTGCATGTTTACATTCCTTCCTTCCCTAGTTCATGTTTACATTCCTTCCTTCCCTAGTGCATGTTTATATTCCTTCCTTCCCTAGTGCATGTTTACATTCCTTCCCTAGTGCATGTTTATATTCCTTCTCTAGTGCATGTTTACATTCCTTCCTTCCCTAGTGCATGTTTACATTCCTTCCCTAGTGCATGTTTATATTCCTTCTCTAGTGCATGTTTACATTCCTTCCTTCCCTAGTGCATGTTTATATTCCTTCCTTCCCTAGTGCATGTTTACATTCCTTCCTTCCCTAGTGCATGTTTACATTCCTTCCTTCCCTAGTGCATGTTTATATTCCTTCCTTCCCTAGTGCATGTTTACATTCCTTCCTTCCCTAGTGCATGTTTACATTCCTTCCTTCCCTAGTGCATGTTTACATTCCTTCCTTCCCTAGTGCATGTTTACATTCCTTCCCTAGTGCATGTTTACATTCCTTCCTTCCCTAGTGCATGTTTACATTCCTTCCTTCCCTAGTGCATGTTTACATTCCTTCCCTAGTACATGTTTACATTCCTTCCTTCCCTAGTGCTTGTTTATATTCCTTCCTTCCCTAGTGCATGTTTACATTCCTTCCTTAGTGCATGTTTACATTCCTTCCCTAGTGCATGTTTACATTCCTTCCTTCCCTAGTGCATGTTTACATTCCTTCCCTAGTGCATGTTTACATTCCTTCCCTAGTGCATGTTTATATTCCTTCTCTAGTGCATGTTTACATTCCTTCCTTCCCTAGTGCATGTTTACATTCCTTCCCTAGTGCATGTTTATATTCCTTCTCTAGTGCATGTTTACATTCCTTCCTTCGATAGTGCATGTTTATATTCCTTCCTTCCCTAGTGCATGTTTACATTCCTTCCTTCCCTAGTGCATGTTTACATTCCTTCCTTCCCTAGTGCATGTTTATATTCCTTCCTTCCCTAGTGCATGTTTACATTCCTTCCTTCCCTAGTGCATGTTTACATTCCTTCCTTCCCTAGTGCATGTTTACATTCCTTCCTTCCCTAGTGCATGTTTACATTCCTTCCCTAGTGCATGTTTACATTCCTTCCTTCCCTAGTGCATGTTTACATTCCTTCCTTCCCTAGTGCATGTTTACATTCCTTCCCTAGTGCATGTTTACATTCCTTCCTTCCCTAGTGCTTGTTTATATTCCTTCCTTCCCTAGTGCATGTTTACATTCCTTCCCTAGTGCATGTTTATATTCCTTCCTTCCCTAGTGCATGTTTACATTCCTTCCTTCCCTAGTGCATGTTTACATTCCTTCCTTCTCTAGTGCATGTTTACATTCCTTCCTTCCCTATTGCATGTTTACATTCCTTCCTTCCCTAGTGCATGTTTACATTCCTTCCTTCCCTATTGCATGTTTACATTCCTTCCTTCCCTAGTGCATGTTTACATTCCTTCCTTCCCTATTGTATGTTCACATTCCTTCCCTAGTGCATGTTTACATTCCTTCCTTCCCTATTGCATGTTTACATTCCTTCCTTCCCTAGTGCATGTTTACATTCCTTCCTTCCCTATTGCATGTTTACATTCCTTCCTTCCCTAGTGCATGTTTACATTCCTTCCTTCCCTAGAGCATGTTTATATTCCTTCCCTAGTGCATGTTTACATTCCTTCCTTCCCTAGTGCATGTTTACATTCCTTCCTTCCCTAGTGCATGTTTACATTCCTTCCCTAGTGCATGTTTACATTCCTTCCCAAGAGCATGTTTACATTCCTTCCTTCCCTAGAGCATGTTTACATTCCTTCCTTCCCTAGTGCTTGTTTACATTCCTTCCTTCCCTAGTGCATGTTTATATTCCTTCCCTAGTGCATGTTTACATTCCTTCCTTCCCTAGTGCATGTTTACATTCCTTCCATCCCTAGTGCTTGTTTACATTCCTTCCTTCCCTAGTGCTTGTTTACATTCCTTCCTTCCCTAGTGCATGTTTACATTCCTTCCTTCCCTAGTGCATGTTTATATTACTTCCCTAGTGCATGTTTACGTTCCTTCCTTTCCTAGTGCATGTTTGTTCCGTATTTATAATTACATATTTAAACTTGGTCCAGTGTTGTTGAATGTAGCTCTTGGTCCAGTGTTGTTAGATATTGCTCTTGGTCCAGTGTTGTTGAGTATAGCTCTTTGACCAGTGTTGTTGAATATAGCCCTTGGTACAGTGTTGCTAGATATAGCTCTGGGCCAATGTTGATGGATATAGCTCTTGTTTCAGTGTTGTCAGATACGGCTATTGATCCAGTGTTGTTAGATATAGCTCTTTGTCCAGTGTTGTTAGATATAGGTCTTGGTCATGTGTTGTTGGATATAGCTCTTGGTCCAGTGTTGTTAGATATAGGTCTTGGTCATGTGTTGTTGGATATAGCTCTTGGTCCAGTGTTGTTAGATATAGCTCATAGGCAAATGTTGTTGGATATAGCTCTTGTACCAGTTCTGTTAGATATAGCTCTTAGTCCTGTGTTGTTGGATATAGCTGCTGGTCCAATGTTGTTAGTTATAGCTCTTGGTCCAGCGTTGTTGGATATAACTCTTGGACCAGTGTTGTTGGATATAGCTCTTGGTCCAGGGTTGTTGGATATAGATCTTGGTCCAGGGTTGTTAGGCATAGCTCTTAGTCCAGTGTTGTTAGATATAGCTCCTGGTCCAATCTTGTTAGTTATAGCTCTTGGTCCAGTGTTGTTGGATATAGCTCTTGGACCAGTGTTCGATAAAATTCTTGGTCCATTTTTGTTAGTTATAATTCTTGGTCCAGGGTTGTTAGTTATAGTTCTTACCGATGTTATTTCAAGTGTTGTTAAAGATATACTGATAACACTTCAACAATCGTGTTATCACAGGTATACTGATAACTCGGTATCAGTGATGTTATCACAATTATACTGATAACACGGTATCAGTCTTGGTATCACAGGCATACTGATAACACGGTATCAGTCTTGGTAACACAGGCATACTGATAACACGGTATCAGTCTTGTTATCACAGGTATACTGATTACACAGTATCAGTGGTGTTATCACAGGTATAGTGATAACACGGCATCAGTGGTGTTATCACAGGTATACTGATAACACGGTATCAGTGGTGTTATCACAGGTATACTGATAACACGGCATCAGTGGTATTATCACAGGTATACTGATAACACGGTATCAGTTGTGTTATCACAGGTATACTGATAACACGGTATTACCTGGAGTTTACCTGGAGAGAGTTCCGGGGGTCAACGCCCCCGCGGCCCGGTCTGTGACCAGGCCTCCTGGTGGATCAGAGCCTGATCAACCAGGCTGTTGCTGCTGGCTGCACGCAAACCAACGTACGAGCCACAGCCCGGCTGATCAGGAACTGACTTTAGGTGCTTGTCCAGTGCCTGCTTGAAGACTGCCAGGGGTCTGTTGATAATCCCCCTTATGTGTGCTGGGAGGCAGTTGAACAGTCTCGGGCCCCTGACACTTATTGTATGGTCTCTTAACGTGCTAGTGACACCCCTGCTTTTCATTGGGGGGATGGTGCATCGTCTGCCAAGTCTTTTGCTTTCGTAGTGAGTGATTTTCGTGTGCAAGTTCAGTACTAGTCCCTCTAGGATTTTCCAGGTGTATATAATCATGTATCTCTCCCTCCTGCTTTCCAGGGAATACAGGTTTAGGAACCTCAAGCGCTCCCAGTAATTGAGGTGTTTTATCTCCGTTATGCGCGCCGTGAAAGTTCTCTGTACATTTTCTAGGTAGGCAATTTCTCCTGCCTTGAAAGGTGCTGTTAGTGTGCAGCAATATTCCAGCCTAGATAGAACAAGTGACCTGAAGAGTGTCATCATGGGCTTGGCCTCCCTAGTTTTGAAGGTTCTCATTATCCATCCTGTCATTTTTCTAGCAGATGCGATTGATACAATGTTATGGTCCTTGAAGGTGAGGTCCTCCGACATGATCACTCCCAGGTCTTTGACGTTGGTGTTTCGCTCTATTTTGTGGCCAGAATTTGTTTTGTACTCTGATGAAGATTTAATTTCCTCGTGTTTACCATATCTGAGTAATTGAAATTTCTCATCGTTGAACTTCATATTGTTTTCTGCAGCCCACTGAAAGATTTGGTTGATGTCTGCCTGGAGCCTTGCAGTGTCTGCAATGGAAGACACTGTCATGTAGATTCGGGTGTCATCTGCAAAGGATGAGGAACAAGATGGGAGCGAGTACTGTGCCTTGTGGAACAGAGCTTTTCACCGTAGCTGCCTCGGACTTTACTCTGTTGATGACTACTCTCTGTGTTCTGTTAGTGAGGAAATTATAGATCCATCGACCGACTTTTCCTGTTATTCCTTTAGCACGCATTTTGTGCTCTATTACGCCATGGTCACACTTGTCGAAGGCTTTTGCAAAGTCTGTATATATTACATCTGCATTCTTTTTGTCTTCTAGTGCATTTAGGACCTTGTCGTAGTGATCCAATAGTTGAGACAGACAGGAGCGACCTGTTCTAAACCCATGTTGCCCTGGGTTGTGTAACTGATGGGTTTCTAGATGGGTGGTGATCTTGCTTCTTAGGACCCTTTCAAAGATTTTTATGATATGGGATGTTAGTGCTATTGGTCTGTAGTTCTTTGCTGTTGCTTTACTGCCCCCTTTGTGGAGTGGGGCTATGTCTGTTGTTTTTAGTAACTGTGGGACGACCCCCGTGTCCATGCTCCCTCTCCATAGGATGGAAAAGGCTCGTGATAGGGGGTTCTTGCAGTTCTTGATGAACACAGAGTTCCATGAGTCTGGCCCTGGGGCAGAGTGCATGGGCATGTCATTTATCGCCTGTTCGAAGTCATTTGGCGTCAGGATAACATCGGATAGGCTTGTGTTAATCAAATTTTGTGGCTCTCTCATAAAAAATTCATTTTGATCTTCGACTCTCAGTCTGGTTAGCAGCTTGCTAAAAACTGAGTCATATTGGGACTTGAGTAGCTCACTCATTTCCTTGCTGTCATCTGTGTAGGACCCATCTTGTTTAAGTAGGGGCCCAATACTGGACGTTGTTCTCGATTTTGATTTGGCATAGGAGAAGAAATACTTTGGGTTTCTTTCGATTTCATTTATGGCTTTTAGTTCTTCCCGCGATTCCTGACTCCTAAAGGATTCTTTTAGCTTAAGTTCGATGCTTGCTATTTCTCTGACCAGTATCTCCCTACGCATTTCAGATATATTGACCTCTTTTAGCCGCTCTGTTATTCTTTTCCGTCGCCTGTAAAGGGAGGGCCTGTCTCTTTCTATTTTACATCTACTCCTCCTTTTTCTTAGAGGAATAAGCCTTGTGCATACATCGAGTGCCACCGAGTTAATCTGTTCTAGGCATAAGTTGGGGTCTGTGTTGCTTAGTATATCTTCCCAGCTTACATCGGTTAGGACTTGGTTTACTTGGTCCCACTTTATGTTTTTGTTATTGAAGTTGAATTTGGTGAATGCTCCCTCGTGACTAGTCTCATTATGTCGGTCTGGGGCTCCACGCATACATGTCTGAACCTCAATTATGTTGTGATCTGAGTATATTGTTTTTGATATGGTGACATTTCTTATCAGATCATCATTGTTAGTGAAGATGAGGTCTAGTGTATTCTCCAGTCTAGTAGGCTCTATTATTTGCTGGTTTAAATTGAATTTTGTGCAGAGATTTAAAAGCTCGTGTGAGTGTGAGTTTTCATCAGAGCTGCCTCCTGGTGTTATTACTGCAACAATATTATTTGCTATATTCCTCCATTTTAGGTGCCTTAAGTTGAAATTCCCCAGGAGCAAGATGTTGGGTGCAGGAGCTGGAAGATTTTCCAGACAGTGGTCAATTTTTAACAGCTGTTCCTGGAATTGCTGGGATGTTGCATCTGGAGGCTTGTAGACTACCACAATGACTAGGTTTTGGTTCTCGACCTTTACTGCTAAAACTTCCACTACATCATTTGAGGCATTAAGCAGTTCTGTGCAAACAAGTGACTCTGCAATGTACAGGCCAACCCCCCCCCCCCCTTTTGCCTGTTCACTCTGTCACATCTGTATAGGTTGTAACCTGGGATCCATATTTCGTTGTCCAAGTGATCCTTTATGTGGGTCTCAGTGAAAGCCGCGAACATTGCCTTTGCCTCTGCAAGCAGTCCACTGATGAAAGGTATTTTGTTGCTTGTTGCTGGCTTTAGACCCTGTATATTTGCATGGAAGAATGTTATCGGACTGGTGGTATTGTTGGTACTGGGGGGGATTTTTTTTCCGGCATTAGTATCTGTATCTGTTGGTTTGGAGTGGAGGCCATCGACTGTGGTTCCACTCCAGGAATGACTGGATTTGGTGTACGATTTCTGCCATTTCCTGCCAGTGTTTTTTCCTTCCTGGCACTAAAAAACCTCTCCCTCTTGAGTGGCTGTGGCTACCCAGGTTTTCCCATGGCCTGGATGTTTGGTATCTTTTTGTCCCCTTTAGATGGTATGCCTGGCAATTTAAGTTATAGCACAGTCTTTCCTGTACTGAAGAGGTACACAGTTCAGGGTGAAAAAGCTTACAGGAAGGGAGTTTGCATTTTCCTGTTGTCATATGGGCATGGCATTTTCTAGGGTGGTCATAGTTGCACGTCCCATCTGTTTTTCCAGATTTCCCATGCCAGCAGATACCAAGTGCATAATATGTGCACAGGCTTGGTTTCCGTTTGCCTTGGGTTTCTGTGACTGTATTCCCTGTTGGTGCATGTTTCCCTGTCTTACTTCTATCCACCCTAGCACCAACAATGGAGCTCCCACCAGTTGTTTTTGGTAATTTATCCTCACTATTGCTAGTGGAGTCCTCTTATTTGCTATTTCCTGCGGTATTTCTAGTTTGCAATATTGGTTTTATCTTATCTTTGACTACACTTGTTTCTCTACTATGGCTCCTGTCCCCTATGAGGTCATTTATATGTATTCCTTCCTGCGTATAATTCCCGACTACCTGGACAAAATCTCCAGCTTCACCATTACTGTCTCCCAGGACAGCATCTCCAGCTTCACCATTACTGTCTCCCAGGACAGCACCTCCAGCTTCACCATTACTGTCTCCCAGGACAGCACCTCCAGCTTCACCATTACTGTCTCCCAGGACAGTACTATCAGCCCCACATTTACTGACTACCAGGACTTCATCTCCAGCCTTACAGTTTCTGACTACATGGCCATTATCAAGGGCAGTACCATTCAGCCCAGACTTTTTATGTTCCCATCTGTTGTAGAAAGGTTCCAGGTTTTCTATGAAAGCAGCTTTGATGTTGTCCTCTTTTAATACCCTTGTGATTTTAGTCCACAGATTTGGGCATACCCAAAAACACTTCCCTGTTTTAACACTGCTTGTAGCTAGTTCTTGGATATCTGCACAAGGGGCGTGACACCAATTTCCACAAAAATGACAATTTACCCATGTGGAAGCCCGTTTGTTTGACTGACCACAGACTACACACAGCTTCATAATGATTTGAATGGTTGATTTACTGCAATTCTACTAGCAACCTCTTGAATATTCTATTAATAACCTCCTTAAATGAAGCTCTAGCTATTTGTATTTCTGTTTCTAACTGTTTTTGTATATTGGACAGCTTACCGTGCACGTTCCTGATTTATATTTAATGTTTGTGTTTATAAGGGCGCCTACAACCCCATCCTTTTACAGTCTGCTTTATTGTCCAACGAAACCGTTTGAAACCAGTCAAGGGTTCGGACCAGTCAAGGGTTCGGACCAGTCGATCTGATCTGATCAGTGGGTCACTTATTCAAAACATACTGGTCGGTGATTTCAGCTAACACACAAAGGATCTACTGGAAATTATCTACCCGAGTAATATGTGATTTGATTGATACAGGTTAGGTTAGGTAAGGTTCGTCAGGAAACAGGACAAATGTTTCCTGACGCGGGTCTTAGTCAGATGATGACCCGCCTTTGGAGCTTTTGGTCATCTGACCGAGGCCTTCCGCTGGCTTACCGGTCCACCCCTTTAAAAATTATGGTCATTTATAACCAGTCTTGATTGATACAAAAGTATAACTTGCGTGTTGAAGAAACCGGTGACTGCTGGCAGCTCCTACAATGACGAACGGTCGACCTCAACCCTTGTTTATCAATCGCTGTATCTAGCTTTTCTATTTTTTTCCGTCTCCACCACAATAAATGCTATATTATCACTATAGTTGACTGGTGGAAATTTTGGAGGAAGGACGCTTTTTCTGTAGTAATAATTGCTTCTCGTTGTGTATATTGCGACCGCTGGTAACTACAGGTTATATGAAATTCACAGTATACGTCTGGTATTTCAAGAAAAAAGAAACTAATGAAAGTCACTCCACTCCACTAAGTAGTGGTGTTATCACAGGTATACTGATAACACGGTATCAGTGGTATTATCACAGGTATACTGATAACACGGTATCAGTGGTGTTATCACAGGTATTCTGATAACACGGTATCAGTGGTGTTATCACAGGTATACTGATAACACGGTATCAGTGGTGTTATCACAGGTATACTGATAACACGGTATCAGTGGTGTTATCACAGGTATACTGATAACACGGTATCAGTGGTGTTATCACAGGTATACTGATAACACGGTATCAGTGGTGTTATTACAGGTATTCTAATAACTCGGTATCCGTGGTATTATCACAGGTATACTGATAACACGGTATCAGTGGTGTTATCACAGGTATACTGATAACACGGTATCAGTGGTGTTATTACAGGTATTCTAATAACTCGGTATCCGTGGTATTATCACAGGTATACTGATAACACGGTATCAGTGGTGTTATCACAGGTATACTGATAACACGGTATCTGTGGTATTATCACAGGTATACTAATAACTCGGTATCCGTGGTATTATCACAGGTATACTGATAACACGGTATCAGTGGTGTTATTACAGGTATTCTAATAACTCGGTATCCGTGGTATTATCACAGGTATACTGATAACTCGGTATCAGTGATGTTATCACAATTATACTGATAACACGGTATCAGTCTTGGTATCACAGGCATACTGATAACACGGTATCAGTCTTGTTATCACAGGTATACTGATTACACAGTATCAGTGGTGTTATCACAGGTATACTGATAACACGGTATCAGTGGTGTTATCACAGGTATACTGATAACACGGCATCAGTGGTGTTATCACAGGTGTACTAATAACTCGGTATCAGTGGTGTTATCACAGGTATACTAATAACACGGTATCATTGGTGTTATCACAGGTGTACTAATAACTCGGTATCAGTGGTGTTATCACAGGAATACTGATAACACAGTATCAGTGGTGTTATCACAAGTGTACTTGTGAACCAAGATTAATTGGTATTATGGTAGCGGGGTTCAATGATACGTCTTCGGAGGCTTCTTACTTTATTGTTAAGTCGTGGTGGGTACACAGGCTTGTGTGTTGGGCCCATGGCCCGGGAGGGCCATGGGCCCAACACACATATTGTTTCATATTGTTTCATATTGTTTCAGACAACGGAACAATGCTCTTCTCCAGACTGAGGGACTGACCACCTCAAAACTTTAAGGGTGATGGACTGATTACATCGTCTTCAAGTATCTTCTGCTTCTATCAACTTTTCTGTACTCGACTGAAGAAGCCTACTGTGTAGGCGAAACGTTTCGAAATAAAGATACCTAACTGTTGCATATGTGTCTTACCTAACAATCTGTCGGTATTTTATACCATTTTAATGTTCAATAAATGTCTTTCCACTGAATCCTCTACACTAACTTTCATAGCATGATAAAGCACTGTTGTGATGATGCTACTTGTGCTTTTCTCTTTGAAACTCTATTGTGACATCAATGTTTTCCTGTGTCAATTATAAACGTTAACAGAAGTCATTGTTGTGCCTTCGTTGCTAACCTGTATGAATGGCCTCCATATGGATATAGAAAATAGCATAAGTAATTTTCATGATAACACATATATAGGTCGCATATGAGAAAATGTTGTCGACATCAGAGAATTTTGGGATAATTTGGATACCGTATTTTTCAGCCAACAAGGCGCACGAGCATGTGAGATATATAAGACAATGTAACGTAACGTTAGTAAACAACTGCTAAAGCATAACCCAAATTCTACCCTTGACCCTGATCTTGAGCATATAAGACGCAGGGTGATTTTCTAAGCCTTTTCGTGGGAAAAAGAGTGCGCCTTATACGCCGGAAATACGGTAATTAATTTTATGGACGACGAAGTATCAGACGCAGTACTAGATGATTATCACCATCTATAACCAAATTTAGAACCAAATCAATCCGACTGCGAAAAAAAGCTTAGTCTTCTGGGTTCCTTATCAAAAAGTATGTTGAGTACAGTTGCAAGGTTATGCTATAAATTGTGTATCGTGGGTCAGATCTTATTTGTATTATCAGGGTCAGTGTTGAGCTTCACATAACAGAATTACCACAAATGAGCCGAAAAAAACCTACTGAAATGGATTAGAAAGTTAATCTCCTCCATTAGGAATTCTTCTTAATACAACACGTACCAACGTACATTCTGACGTACCAACGTACACTCTGACGTACCAACGTACACTCTGACGTACCAACGTACACTCTGACGTACCAACGTACACTCTGACGTACCAACGTAAACTCTGACGTACCAACTTACACTCTGACGTACCAACGTACACTCTGACGTACCAACGTAAACTCTGACGTTCCAACTTACACTCTGTCGTGCCAGCTTGCACTCTGGCGTACCAACTTACATTCTGACGTACCAATTTACGCTCTGACGTACCAACGTACACTTTGACGTACCAACTTACAAACTGATGTACCAACTTACACTCTGACGTACCAACTAGCACTCTGACGTACCAACTTACACTCTGACATACTAACTTACACTTTGACGTACTAACTTACACTCTGTCGTACAAACTTACACTCTGACGTGCCAACTTAAACTCTGACGTGCCAGCGTACACTCTGACGTACCAACCTTACATTCTAACGTACCAACTTACACTCTGACGTACCAACTTCTACTCTGACGTACCAACTTACACTCTGACGTACCAACTTACACTCTGACGTACCAACTTACACTTCGACGTACCAACTTCTACTCTGACGTACCAACTTACACTCTGACGTACCAACTTACACTCTGACGTACCAACTTACACTTCGACGTACCAACTTACACTCTGATGTACCAACTTACACTCTGACGTACCAACTTACACTTCGACGTACCAACTTACACTCTGACGTACCAACTTCTACTCTGACGTACCAACGTACACTCTCTAGGAAAGAATGAGCCGTGCAAATGAACAATGCGAATAAATAATGGAGAATTAAATAATGTGTTAACAATATCTCACCAAGACTAAACTCGCAATAATTGTTTAAAACAATACAGAGAATGGTTGTGAGCGGCACCTGCCCAGCACTAGCCAGTAGTGCTACAGCACTAGCCAGTAGTTCTACTAGCACTAGCCAGTAGTGCTACAGCACTAGCCAGTAGTTCTACTAGCACTAGCCAGTAGTGCTACTAGCACTAGCCAGTAGTGCTACTAGCACTAGCCAGTAGTGCTACTAGCACTAGCCAGTAGTGCTACAGCACTAGCCAGTAGTGCTACTAGCACTAGCCAGTAGTGCTACTAGCACTAGCCAGTAGTTCTACTAGCACTAGCCAGTAGTGCTACAGCACTAGCCAGTAGTGCTACTAGCACTAGCCAGTAGTGCTACTAGCACTAGCCAGTAGTTCTACTAGCACTAGCCAGTAGTGCTACTAGAACTAGCCAGTAGTGCTACTAGCACTAGCCAGTAGTGCTACAGCACTAGCCAGTAGTGCTACTAGCACTAGCCAGTAGTGCTACTAGCACTAGTCAGTAGTGCTACTAGCACTAGCCAGTAGTTCTACTAGCACTAGCCAGTAGTGCTACTAGCACTAGCAAGTAGTGCTACTAGCACTAGCCAGTAGTTCTACTAGCACTAGCCAGTAGTGCTACTAGCACTAGCCAGTAGTTCTACTAGCACTAGCCAGTAGTGCTACTAGCACTAGCCAGTAGTGCTACAGCACTAGCCAGTAGTTCTACTAGCACTAGCCAGTAGTGCTACTAGCACTAGCCAGTAGTGCTACTAGCACTAGCCAGTAGTGCTACTAGCACTAGCCAGTAGTGCTACAGCACTAGCCAGTAGTGCTACTAGCACTAGCCAGTAGTGCTACTAGCACTAGCCAGTAGTTCTACTAGCACTAGCCAGTAGTGCTACAGCACTAGCCAGTAGTGCTACTAGCACTAGCCAGTAGTGCTACTAGCACTAGCCAGTAGTTCTACTAGCACTAGCCAGTAGTGCTACTAGAACTAGCCAGTAGTGCTACTAGCACTAGCCAGTAGTGCTACAGCACTAGCCAGTAGTGCTACTAGCACTAGCCAGTAGTGCTACTAGCACTAGTCAGTAGTGCTACTAGCACTAGCCAGTAGTTCTACTAGCACTAGCCAGTAGTGCTACTAGCACTAGCAAGTAGTGCTACTAGCACTAGCCAGTAGTTCTACTAGCACTAGCCAGTAGTGCTACTAGCACTAGCCAGTAGTTCTACTAGCACTAGCCAGTAGTGCTACTAGCACTAGCCAGTAGTGCTACTAGCACTAGCCAGTAGTGCTACTAGCACTAGCCAGTAGTGCTACTAGCACTAGCCAGTAGTGCTACTAGCACTAGCCAGTAGTGCTACTAGCACTAGCCAGTAGTTCTACTAGCACTAGCCAGTAGTGCTACTAGCACTAGCCAGTAGTGCTACTAGCACTAGCCAGTAGTTCTACTAGCACTAGCCAGTAGTGCTACTAGCACTAGCCAGTAGTGCTACTAGCACTAGCCAGTAGTGCTACTAGCACTAGCCAGTAGTGCTACTAGCACTAGCCAGTAGTTCTACTAGCACTAGCCAGTAGTGCTACTAGCACTAGCCAGTAGTGCTACTAGCACTAGCCAGTAGTTCTACTAGCACTAGCCAGTAGTACTACTAGCACTAGCCAGTAGTGCTACTAGCACTAGCCAGTAGTGCTACTAGCACTAACCAGTAGTGCTACTAGCACTAGCCAGTAGTGCTACTAGCTCTGGCCAGTAGTGCTACTACCACTAGCCAGTAGTGCTACTAGCACTAGCCAGTAGTACTATTAGCACTATCCAGTAGTTCTACTAGCACTGGCCAGTAGTGCTACTGGCACTGGCAGCTAGTGCTACTAGCACTGGCCAGTAGTACTACTAGCACTGGCCAGTAGTACTACTAGCACTGGCCAGTAGTACTACTAGCACTGGCCAGTAGTACTACTAGCACTGGCCAGTAGTACTACTGGCACTAGCCAGTAGTACTACTAGCACTGGCCAGTAGTGCTACTAGCACTAGCCAGTAGTACTACTAGCACTGGCCAGTAGTACTACAAGCACTAGCCAGTAGTACTACTAGCACTGGCCAGTAGTACTACTAGCACTAGCCAGTAGTACTACTAGCACTGGCCAGTAGTACTACTAGCACTGGCCAGTAGTACTACTAGCACTGGCCAGTAGTACTACTGGCACTGGCCAGTAGTACTACTAGCACTGGCCAGTAGTACTACTAGCACTGGCCAGTAGTACTACTAGCACTGGCCAGTAGTACTACTAGCACTGGCCAGTAGTACTACTAGCACTGGCCAGTAGTACTACTAGCACTAGCCAGTAGTACTACTAGCACTAGCCAGTAGTACTACTAGCACTGGCCAGTAGTACTACTAGCACTGGCTAGTAGTACTACTAGCACTAGCCAGTAGTACTACTAGCACTGGCCAGTAGTACTACTAGCACTGGTCAGTAGTACTACTAACACTAGCCAGTAATACTACTAGCACTGGCCAGTAGTACTACTAGCACTGGCTAGAAGTGCTACTAGCACTGGCCAGTAGTACTACTAGCACTGGCCAGTAGTACTACTAGCACTGGCTAGTAGTACTACTAGCACTGGCCAGTAGTACTACTAGCACTAGCCAGTAGTACTACTAGCACTGGCCAGTAGTACTACTAGCACTGGCCAGTAGTACTACTAGCACTGGCCAGTAGTACTACTAGCACTAGCCAGTAGTACTACTAGCACTGGCCAGTAGTGCTACTAGCACTGATAGCTGGATCACTAGCGCACTCAGCTCACACACTGAGGTCCGGAGTTCGACTCTCCGGTACGGCTGGAAAACATTAGGGACGTGTTTCCATAAGACACCTGCTGTCCGTGGTCACCCATCAGTGTAAAGTGGGTACCTGGGTGTTAGTCGACTGGTGTGGGTGGCATCCTGGGTGTTAGTGGACTGGTGTGGGTGGCATCCTGGGTGTTAGTGGACTGGTGTGGGTGGCATCCTGGGTGTTAGTGGACTGGTGTGGGTGGCATCCTGGGTGTTAGTGGACTGGTGTGGGTGGCATCATGGGTGTTAGTGGACTGGTGTGGGTGGCATCATGGGTCTTAGTGGACTGGTGTGGGTGGCATCCTGGGTGTTAGTGGACTGGTGTGGGTGGCGTCCTGGGTGTTAGTGGACTGGTGTGGGTGGCATCATGGGTGTTAGTGGACTGGTGTGGGTGGCATCATGGGTGTTAGTGGACTGGTGTGGGTGGCATCATGGGTGTTAGTGGACTGGTGTGGGTGGCATCCTGTGTGTTAGTGGACTGGTGTGGGTGGCATCCTGGGTGTTAGTGGACTGGTGTGGGTGGCATCCTGGGTGTTAGTGGACTGGTGTGGGTGGCATCCTGGGTGTTAGTGGACTGGTGTGGGTGGCATCCTGGGTGTCAGTGGACTGGTGTGGGTGGCATCATGGGTGTTAGTGGACTGGTGTGGGTGGCATCATGGGTGTTAGTGGACTGGTGTGGGTGGCATCCTGGGTGTTAGTGGACTGGTGTGGGTGGCATCCTGTGTGTTAGTGGACTGGTGTGGGTGGCATCCTGGGTGTTAGTGGACTGGTGTGGGTGGCATCCTGGGTGTTAGTGGACTGGTGTGGGTGGCATCCTGGGTGTTAGTGGACTGGTGTGGGTGGCATCCTGGGTGTTAGTGGATTGGTGTGGGTGGCATCCTGGGTGTTAGTGGACTGGTGTGGGTGGCATCCTGGGTGTTAGTGGACTGGTGTGGGTGGCATCCTGGGTGTTAGTGGACTGGTGTGGGTGGCATCCTGGGTGTTAGTGGACTGGTGTGGGTGGCATCCTGGGTGTTAGTGGACTGGTGTGGGTGGCATCCTGGGACAAAAACTGAGCCAATTTGTCTGAAATGCTCTGCAATACAAGTGGCTTTCTATATAGTAGTATGTCACTGATATCAGCTAGGACTGTGTACCTTGTACATGTACTTGTGGGAATAAAAATATTTATATTATTTATTTATTTATATTCTATTCGAATGATCTTACGTATTTACCTAATATCTGTGGTGTTAGAGAGCAGGTATTGTTGGACAGGTGTTGTAGATAAGGGACTCCTTGTGCCTGGAGGAGACGGCGCACCACGGTCAGCTTTCTGGTAGGAGGGGAGATTGGATACGAGGAAGTGGGGATGGCGAGGGGGGGAGTTGAGATGGAGAGAGAGTGGGAGAGGGGATTAGAAGAGGGGTGGGGGTGGGGGGGGTAAGTAAAATCATCAAGTGGCTGGCGCCTCTTCCTCACCCCCTCCCGCTTACCTTACTTCCTCACTCCCTCTTGCATGTCTCTCTCATGGCCGTGTAACACCTTCACCTAATTCTCTCCCAGGAAGTGCAGGGTCCCACACTTGTCTAGTTTTGGGCAGTTGATGCTCCAGTCATCATAACTACCTCTACTTCATTCATTACTACTATTGCAGTACCACTTCCAGCTACCACTTATGTGGGTTGCAGGAGACTGGGTACGTGAAGGACATATCATCTTGTTTGACCATCTATTATACTACCAATACCACCGCTACCACTACGTCCTCCTGGGGGGCCACATTTATCATTATATTCTAAATATTGTGTCAATGAGATAATTCGCTTGCCAGGAAGAGCAGGAAGAGCCGTGACGAGGAGAGCCTCAAGGAGCAAAGTCAAAAACAAGAATATTATTGCTATATAATGTAGCCTTGTGTATACATTCACTCCGGTCACACTCATGGTTTGCCTCACAGATTAACTTTCATGCTGTCATCCTTGTATAAATATTCCAAGCATAACAATAAATCTAATGTGATTTGGGATAATGCCGGACTTCCCAAGTCAAGATGGGAAGATGTCGGCTCCTGTAATCGTGGAAGCAGCCTCGGGGAGCTATGATAGCAGGGAAATTTCGCACACTTAACGTTTTTCCAATTCATTTTTTTTGGCAAAATACATTTGCAGACAGTTATGGTAGCGGTAGGGCGGCAAGATCACGGCTGTGGACCCCAAGGTCACCCACTTGATGGTGGGGAAAGCCAGAGTAGTGGTGAAGGTGATACCCTACCCAGCCCGTTACACACAAGGCGCCAACCAGTCCAACACACACACACACACACACACACACACACACACACACACACACACACCAGATCTGACCTAAGAAGTGGCTTCTAGAGTTCAACTCTGATTATGCATTTTGGGGAGGAAGAAGACAGACCAGACACTAAGTACAGTATGTGCTGAAAGAAGCTGCAAATATCAGAGTGAAAAAGACCTTGAAGATAAATATAACGTCATACGTATCATCAAATATGCATATAATTTATATAACGACAATGTCATATACAACATTAGTAAACTTCAGAACAGCATTTAAGAACCTGAACAAAGAATCCATAAAAACATATGTTAGGCCAGTCATTGAGTACGCGGCCCCATCATTGAGCCAACAGCTGCTCAAGCACTTGCAGAAGATCGAAAAAATCCAAAGGTCTGCATCCAGACTAGTACCAGAGGGAAATACCTAATAAGCAGAGGATGGAGGAACTGAACATGACCTTATAAGAGAGGACAAGGTGGGGCATGATTACTACACATAAACTTCTAAGAGAAATTGATAAGGCAGACAAGGACAGATTGTTTGAATTGAGAGAGCCAGGAACAAGGGAACACAGGCAGCAGCTAAAAACACAAAAATGTAGGAAACTGTTTCTTTAGTCTAATAGTAGCTGAGAAATGAAATGATTTGAACGAGGAAGTGGTGGAGGCAGATTCAATACACAGCTTCAGAAGTAGATATATTAAGGACCGAAAGGTCAGAAATCAGTAATGTTGAACAAAGTGGGCTAGGAGGCAGGGCCAGAAGCTGAGTTTCGGATCTCTCAAATGTAAATCGGTGAAAACAAATCGGCAAGTACACGTACAAGTACACACATGTTGGGTTGGTCTCCCTCACACACCAGACCTCAGACACACGTTCTTCCCTTTCACCTACGACACCATTTGTTGTAAGAACCAGCATCAATATACGCATATACCTTACATTATGTTACTGCTCTCTGGTATCTAGTTTATGTCTGCTCGGCTACCACCTACTGTGATCCTAACACACTACCCTTATCACAGAGCTTTCAGTGCTCCAGCTGCACAACCCATTTCAAAGAGCTTTCAGTGCACCAGCTGCACTACCCATGTCAAAGAGCTTTCAGTGCTCCAGTTGCACTACCCTTGTCAAAGAGCTTTCATTGCTCCAGCTGCACTAATCATTTCAAAGAGGTTTCAGTGCTCCAGCTGCACTACCCATTTCAAAGAGCTTTCAGTGCTCCAGCTGCACTACCCATTTTAAAGAGCTTTCAGTGCTCCAGCTGCACTACCCTTTTCAAAGAGCTTTCATTGCTCCAGCTGCACTAATCATTTCAAAGAGCTTTCAGTGCTCCAGCTGCACTACCCATTTTAAAGAGCTTTCAGTGCTCCAGCTGCACTACCCTTTTCAAAGAGCTTTCATTGCTCCAGCTGCACTACCCTTATCAAAGAGCTTTCAGTGCTCCAGTTGCAATACCCTATCAAAGAGCTTACAGTGCTCCAGCTGCTTACAGTGCTCCAGCTACACTACCTTATCAAAGAGCTTACAGTGCTCCAGCTACACTACCCTTGTCACAGAGCTTACAGTGCTCCAGCTACACTACCCTTGTCACAGAGCTTACAGTGCTCCAGCTCTACCCTTGTCACAGAAAGAGCTTTCAGTGCTCCAGCTGCACTACCCATTTTAAAGAGCTTTCAGTGCTCCAGCTGCACTACCCTTTTCAAAGAGCTTTCATTGCTCCAGCTGCACTACCCTTATCAAAGAGCTTTCAGTGCTCCAGTTGCAATACCCTATCAAAGAGCTTACAGTGCTCCAGCTACACTACCTTATCAAAGAGCTTACAGTGCTCCAGCTACACTACCCTTGTCACAGAGCTTACAGTGCTCCAGCTACACTACCCTTGTCACAGAGCTTACAGTGCTCCAGCTACACTACCCTTGTCACAGAGCTTACAGTGCTCCAGCTACACTACCCTTGTCACAGAGCTTACAGTGCTCCAGCTACAAACACTCACAAACTGTGCACAACCAGTTAGTTATCCAGTGTTCTCAATAACAATGGTGACAATGGCTGCTAACATTTTATTACTACTAAGTCTAGTCTTACATATAATGTTTTGTGATAACAACTTGTGTCCAGAGTGTAACTTTATCAACTGTTTAAATAATTTTGCCAATTTGTGCATATAAATATTTGCACATTTATTTTGCATACTCTTGTAGGGTGTGTATGTACACTGACTCTAACTTCTAGGGTGTGTATGTACACTGACTCTGACTTCTAGGGTGTGTATGTACACTGACTCTGACTTCTAGGGTGTGTATGTACACTGACTCTAACTTCTAGGGTGTGTATGCACACTGACTCTAACTTCTAGGGTGTGTATGTACACTAACTCTGACTTCTAGGGTGTGTATGTACACTGACTCTGACTTCTAGGGTGTGTATGTACACTAACTCTGACTTCTAGGGTGTGTATGTACACTGACTCTGACTTCTAGGGTGTGTATGTACACTGACTCTGACTTCTAGGGTGTGTATGTACACTGACTCTGACTTCTAGGGTGTGTATGTACACTGATTGACTTCTACGGTGTGTATGCACACTGACTCTAACTTCTAGGGTGTGTATGTACACTGACTCTGACTTCTAGGGTGTGTATGTACACTGACTCTGACTTCTAGGGTGTGTATGTACACTGACTCTGACTTCTAGGGTGTGTATGTACAGTGACTCTGACTTCTAGGGTGTGTATGTACACTGACTCTGATTTCTAGGGTGTGTATGTACACTGACTCTAACTTCTAGGGTGTGTATGCACACTGACTCTAACTTCTAGGGTGTGTATGTACACTAACTCTGACTTCTAGGGTGTGTATGTACACTGACTCTGACTTCTAGGGTGTGTATGTACACTGACTCTGACTTCTAGGGTGTGTATGTACACTGACTCTGACTTCTAGGGTGTGTATGCACACTGACTCTAACTTCTAGGGTGTGTATGTACACTGACTCTGACTTCTAGGGTGTGTATGTACACTGACTCTGACTTCTAGGGTGTGTATGTACACTGACTCTGACTTCTAGGGTGTGTATGTACACTGACTCTGACTTCTAGGGTGTGTATGTACACAGACTCTGACTTCTAGGGTGTGTATGTACACTGACTCTAACTTCTAGGGTGTGTATGCACACTGACTCTAACTTCTAGGGTGTGTATGTACACTAACTCTGACTTCTAGGGTGTGTATGTACACTGACTCTGACTTCTAGGGTGTGTATGTACACTGACTCTGACTTCTAGGGTGTGTATGTACACTGACTCTGACTTCTAGGGTGTGTATGTACACTGACTCTGACTTCTAGGGTGTGTATGTACACTGACTCTAACTTCTAGGGTGTGTATGCACACTGACTCTGACTTCTAGGGTGTGTATGCACACTGATTCTGACTTCTAGGGTGTGTATGCACACTGACTCTGACTTCTAGGGTGTGCATGCACATTGACTCTGACTTCTAGGGTGCGTATGCACACTGGCTCTGACTTCTAGGGTGTGTATGCACACTGACTCTGACTTCTAGGGTATGTATGCACACTGGCTCTGACTTCTAGGGTTTGTATGCACACTGACTCTGACTTCTAGGGTGTGTATGCACACTGACTGACTTCTAGGGTGTGTATGCACACTGACTCTGACTTCTAGGGTGTGTATGCACACTGACTCTGACTTCTAGGGTGTGTATGCACACTGACTCTGACTTCTAGGGTGTGTATGTACACTGACTCTGACTTCTAGGGTGTGCATGCACATTGACTCTGACTTCTAAGTTGTGTATGCACACTGACTCTGACTTCTAGGGTGTGTATGCACACTGACTCTGACTTCTAGGGTGTGTATGCACACTGACTCTGACTTCTAGGGTGTGTATGCACACTGACTCTGACTTCTAGGGTGTGTATGCACACTGACTCTGACTTCTAGGGTGTGTATGCTCACTGACTCTGATTTCTAGGGTGTGTATGCACATTGACTCTGACTTCTAGGGTGTGTATGCACACTGATTCTGACTTCTAGGGTGTGTATGTACACTGACTGACTTCTAGGGTGTGTATGCACACTGACTCTGACTTCTAAGTTGTGTATGCACACTGACTCTGACTTTTAGGGTGTGTATGCACATTGACTCTGACTTCTAGGGTGTGTATGCACATTGACTCTGACTTCTAGGGTGTGTATGCACACTGATTCTGACTTCTAGGGTGTGTATGTACACTGACTCTGACTTCTAGGGTGTGTATGCACACTAGGGTGTGTATGCACATTGACTCTGACTTCTAGGGTGTGTATGCACATTGACTCTGACTTCTAGGGTGTGTATGCACACTGATTCTGACTTCTAGGGTGTGTATGCACACTGACTCTGACTTCTAGGGTGTGTATGCACACTGGCTCTGACTTCTAGGGTTTGTATGCACACTGACTCTGACTTCTAGGGTGTGTATGCACACTGATTGACTTCTACGGTGTGTATGCACACTGACTCTGACTTCTAGGGTGTGTATGCACACTGACTCTGACTTCTAGGGTGTGTATGCACACTGACTCTGACTTCTAGGGTGTGTATGCACACTGACTCTGACTTCTAGGGTGTGTATGCACACTGACTCTGACTTCTAGGGTGTGTATGCACACTGACTCTGACTTCTAGGGTGTGTATGCACATTGACTCTGACTTCTAGGGTGTGTATGCACACTGACTCTGACTTCTAGGGTGTGTATGCACACTGACTCTGACTTCTAGGGTGTGTATGCACAATGACTCTGACTTCTAGGGTGTGTATGCACAGTGACTCTGACTTCTAGGGTGTGTATGCACACTGACTCTGACTTCTAGGGTGTGTATGCACAATGACTCTGACTTCTAGGGTGTGTATGCACACTGACTCTGACTTCTCAAAGTGTATCACAAGACTAGGAGGAGCAGTGTCGTCCATGTTTCATATTTTTCCAGCTAGCCTGGAGCCGTGTTTTCCTCCAGCAGTTCTGATGGGAAGACGCCTCCGGTACTGACCTACTCTTCAGGTCAGCTCACACAGTCTGCCTGCAGCACAGCAGAACCCTTGGCATCCAAACAATTGCTAACCTCTCAGATAATTAGTCATGCTCACCCCGTGCGATTGCACTCACATGTAGATTTCGTATATATTTATGTTGCGCGGCATCATGGTGTTATGTAAGTAATGTAAGGTGTGTTAGTAAGCATTTAGGTAGTACTGTTGTCTGTTGCTCACCGCCGGAGAAACACAGTACCTAGAGTCATGTGACACACTACACAGTACCTAGTGTCACGTGACACACACTACACAGTACCTAATGTCACTTGACACAAAATACACTGTTGCTAGTGTCACGTGACACACTACACAGTACCTAGTGTCACGTGACACTACACAGTACCTAGTGTCATGTGACGCACATTACACAGCACCTAGTGTCACGTGACACAAATTACACAGCACCTAGTGTCACGTGACACACTACAGAGTACCTAATGTCACGTGACACACACTACACTGTACCTAGTGTTACGTGACACACACTACACAGTACCTAGTGTCACGTGACACAAACTACACAGCATCTAGTGTCACGTGACACACACTACACAATACCTTGTGTCATGTGACACACGCTACACACTACCTAGTGTCACATGATACACACTACACAATACCTTGTGTCATGTGACATTCGCTACACAGTACCTAGTGTCACGTGACACACACTACACAATACCTAGTGTCATGTGACACAGTACCTAGTGTCACGTGACACATACTACACAGTACCTAGTGTCATGTGACACACTACACAGTACCTAGTGTCACGTGACACACTACACAGTACCTAGTGTCACCTGACACACACAACACAGTATCTAGTGCCACGTGACACTCTACACAGTACCTAGTGTCACGTGACACTACACAGTGCCTAGTGTCACATGACACACTACACAGTGCCTAATTTCACGTGACACTGGGTACTGTGTAGTGTCATGTGACGCACACTGCACAGTACCTAGTGTCACGTGACACACTACACAGTGCCTAATGTCACGTGACACATACTACACAGTACCTAGTGTCACGTGACACACACTACACATTGCCTAGTGTTATTTGACACACACTACACAGTACCTAGTGTCACGTGACACATACTACACAGTACCTAGTGTCACCTGACACACACTACACAGTGCCTAGTGTCACGTGACACGCACTACACAGTACCTAGTGTCACGTGACACACTACGCAGTACCTAGTATCACGTGACACTCACTACACAGTACCTAGTGTCACGTGACACACACTACACAGTACCTAGTGTCACGTGACACACACTGCACTGTACCTAGTGTCTTGTGACACACTACACAGTACCTTCGTCACGTGACACACACTACACAGTGCCTAGTGTCACGTGACACTACGCAGTTCCTAGCATCACCTGACACACACAACACAGTACCTAGTGTCATGTGACATGCTACACAGTACCTAGTGTCGCGTGAAACACTACACAGTACCTATTGTCACGTGACACACACTACACAGTGCTTTGTGTCACTATAACGAGTTTGTTTGGTATGCTGCGGCGGGTGGTTAATGATAAGTCTTCGGAGGCTTCTTTGTTTATTGTTAAGTCGTGGTGGGTACACAGGCTTGTGTGTTGTGCCCATCTCCTGGGCAGGGCCATCCCACGATAGAGAGCTACTAGTACTTGTGTCTTGCTGCTAGGCCGCTGTGTGAGTGAGGGTGAGGCAAGTCTGGGCATATTGAAGTGGCAAGGCCTATAGGTGGCAGCACCAGCATTGTGCGAAATATGAACTAAGCTGGCAGACAGCATGGACTGTCTGTGCAGACAGTACAGGCTGTCTACATACGCTCGGCCACCTACCGCGAGTCGTCCCGACGCGACAATACTGGTGGTAAAAGGAACTCGGTCTCTCTCTCGTAGGAACAGGGCACAGAACACAAAATAAAAACATATATATACATATGGACATGGAAAAAAAAACTTCCTACAGGGAGGGAAGAAAAAACATGTGGGGTGTGCTAAACATCGTGGTCAAAGGCAGTGAGCATCGAAGGGCATCACTGCATGCCTTCCTGTGTCTGGACAGATACTGCAACACAGGAGACATCGCTGCGGCTGAGCTGTGACGTAACAGGGTACGGTCTCCTCTGGAACGGTGAAGCAGACATCGTAGGAGTCGCTGCAGGTTTCACTCAACCTGGGGCACGACATGCTGGTGCCCACGAGTGAGGCGTCGACAAAACTCGGCAACTGGGAAGGACTTCTGGCAAGTGACTCAGGAGGACACTTCTCGACTGGTACTGTCGCTGGGCTGTCACTGCCGGCGAGCGTGGAGCAAGTCGTGGCAGAGACGACTGGGCGAAACATCTGGGAGTCATAACATCATACACCAGACTGCAGTGAGCGAGCTAGCAGTCAAAGTGACATCATCTTTGTGCAGGCTGCTCACTGAAGCTTGTGACACGAGGCTGACACAGCGTCTGCCGACAGGCCCGACTGCGGCTTGACGAGTATCATCTCTCGACAGTTGGAGTTATAGCAGAGGTTAGTCTAAGCGTCCCCAGACTTGTTTCTCTATATATAACTGCACTCTGACGGTCTGGAGGTGAAGTGAAACAAATCTCGATGGGAATCGTAGCAGGTACGATTCTGCAGAACACCACGAGCGACGAGCATAAAAGCTTTCTGTACAAGAGGGCTCGGTCACTCGGGGCTGTCTGATAGCTGTCAAACACACTGGTCACACAGGTGACTTAACACAGTGGTGCTACTCAGGTCTGGCTCAGACCTCACTGGACACACGGAAACTTTAAAAACACTCCGCGGTACAACATGGCTTAAACTAGCAAATGATGCTTTTCTGTGCACAAAACTGACACTAGGACATATACTAAAATGTGAGAACACTGACTGAGAGGAATTAATTAACATGACATATATCTTCTCTCAGTCTTCTCGACAATACTGAAATAATTACTAGAAACACTCGATGGTGACATCATGTGATGTCAGGCGTGATGTCGCGAGGTGACGTCAGCAGCACTGTGACGTCAGCAGACATCTCGAGGTGACGTCAGGCAGACATCGTGACGTCATGAAGTCGGGCAGCATCGTGGGTGACGTCGATGTGATGCGGGCAGCAGACCACAGCATGAGGCCTGGGACATCTGGCTCAGTAACTCACGTGGTTTGTAGATCCACGTGACATCGCCCACACCCACGTGGCGTCGTGATCCACGTGGCGTCGTGATCTACGTGGCATGCTGATCCACGTAGCTTCGAGTGGCCTCGGGCACTCCGATACACAGCTCTGGCAATGAATCACACGGAAAACAGCAGAAAACACAGCAGAGGGAGTGGGCAGTGGTGAGTGGTGTATGGTAGACGGGTGAACGTGAGTAGGGCGAGCATGGGCAAGGTGAGGAACAGCCACATCCTCTCCTCCTCTCCCACCCACAAACACGTGAAGCTCACACTGGATGCAGAAATCACCACAAAGCTCACCTCTGGCTTGCTGAAACAGCTGTGCTGAGCTGAACAACAACAGCAACATACAAGTGACGCTGAACATTTGACTTGAGAAACAGCGTGGGACACTGTAGCGTGGGGTCACTTACAATTCTCGAAGAAATTCGGTAAATTTCGGTCTGGATCCTGCTTGTACCTGTGTCTGGATGCTCAAACGTGCAAACACGACATCAGGATAACTCGTTGAGAGACGGATGCTTCTTGTGTCGGGTGATGAAGTGAAGATGACTTCATACCTCTTCCTTTCTCTCTCACGGGCAAACAACTGCTGCGACCACCGCTTTCCACCAATTATAACGGGTTTGTTTGGTAGGCTGCGGCGGGTGGTTAATGATACGTTCTTCGGAGGCTTCTTTCTTTATTTGTTAAAGTCGTGGTGGGTACACAGGCAGTACCTAGTGTCGCGTGAAACACTACACAGTACCTATTGTCACGTGACACACACTACACAGTGCTTTGTGTCACGTGACACACACTACACAGTACCTAGTGTCACGTGACACTACACAGTACCTAGTGTCACGTGACACACACTACACAATGCCTATTGCCACGTGACACACTACACAGTACCTAGTGTCACGTGACACACACTACACGGTACCTAGTGTCACGTGACACACACACTATACAGTACGTAGTGTCATGTGACACACACTTTACAATACCTAGTGTCACGTGACACACACAGCAATGTACCTAGTGTCATGTGACACACTACACAGTAGTGACAGTACCTAGTGTCACGTGACACTAGGCACTGTGTAGTGTGTCAAAATGGCACAGTATTGCCTTATGCAGGCGAGGGCTCTTGATCCAAGAAAATGGGGTTACTTTCCCCTTGTCTGACTCGAAGTTGTACACCTCCCATTCCACAGACGCTATATGACCCCCACGAGTTTAGCGCTTTCCTCTGATTAAAATACAACAGGTGTTAACACCATCAATGTTCGCTGGTGGAGGCTGTGTAGGCCCAAGTTTTGTTAGGTTCTGTGCTGTACCTGGGAAATGCATCTTCTGGAGTTATTTAAACCTCTAATACCTCTTCTGATACCCTTCAGATTCATGAATACCTCTTTTGATACCTCTTCAGATTCATGAATACCTCTTCTGATGCCCTTCAGATTTATGAATATCTCTTCTGATACCCTTCAGATTTATGAATACCTCTTCTGATACCCTTTAGATTTATGAATATCTCTTCTGATACCCTTCAGATTTATGAATACCTCTTCTGATACCCTTCAGATTTATGAATACCTCTTCTGATACTCTTCAGATTTATGAATATCTCTTCTACCCTTCAGATTTATGAATAATTCTTCTGATACCCTTCAGATTTATGAATACCTCTTCTGATACCCTTCAGATTTATGAATATCTCTTCTGATGCCCTTCAGATTTATGAATATCTCTTCTGATATCCTTCAGATTTATGAATACCTTTTCTGATACCCTTCAGATTTATGAATATCTCTTCTGATACCCTTCAGATTTATGAATACCTCTTCTGATACCCTTCAGATTTATGAATACCTCTTCTGATACCCTTCAGATTTATGAATATCTCTTCTGATACCCTTCAGATTTATGAATGCCTCTTCTGATACCCTTCAGATTTATGAATACCTCTTCTGATACCCTTCAGATTTATGAATATCTCTTCTGATACCCTTCAGATTTATGAATATCTCTTCTGATACCCTTCAGATTTATGAATACCTCCTCTGATACCCTTCAGATTTATGGATATCTCTTCTGATTCCCTTCAGATTTATGAATATCTCTTCTGGTACCGTTCAGATTCATGAATAACTCTTCTGATATCCTTCAGATTTATGAATATCTCTTCTGATACCCTTCAGATTTATGAATATCTCTTCTGATATCCTTCAGATTTATGAATACCTTTTCTGATACCCTTCAGATTTATGAGTATCTCTTCTGATACCCTTCAGATTTATGAATACCTCTTCTGATACCCTGCAGATTTATGAGTATCTCTTCTGATACCCTTCAGATTTATGAATACCTCTTCTGATGCCCTTCATATTTATGAATACCTCTTCTGATACCCTTCAGATTTATGAATATCTCTTCTGATGCCCTTCAGATTTATAAATACCTCTTCTGATACCCTTCGGATTTATGAATACCTCTTCTGATGCCCTTCAGATTTATGAACATCTCTTCTGATACCCTTCAGATTTATGAATACCTCTTCTGATACCCTTCAGATTTATGAATATCTCTTCTGATACCCTTCAGATTTATGAATATCTCTTCTGATACCCTTCAGATTTATGAATACCTCTTCTGATACCCTTCAGATTTATGAATACCTCTTCTGATACTTTTCAGATTTATGAATACCTCTTCTGATACCCTTCAGATTTATGAATACCTCTTCTGATACTTTTCAGATTTATGAATACCTCTTCTGATACCCTTCAGATTTATGAATACCTCTTCTGATACCCTTCAGATTTATGAATATCTCTTCTGATACCCTTCAGATTTATGAATACCTCTTCTGATACCCTTCAGATTTATGAATATCTCTTCTGATACCCTTCAGATTTATGAATACCTCTTCTGATACTCTTCAGATTTATGAATATCTCTTCTGATACCCTTCAGATTTATGAATAATTCTTCTGATACCCTTCAGATTTATAAATACCTCTTCTGATACCCTTCAGATTTATGAATATCTCTTCTGATGCCCTTCAGATTTATGAATATCTCTTCTGATATCCTTCAGATTTATGAATACCTTTTCTGATACCCTTCAGATTTATGAATATCTCTTCTGATACCCTTCAGATTTATGAATACCTCTTCTGATACCCTTCAGATTTATGAATACCTCTTCTGATACCCTTCAGATTTATGAATATCTCTTCTGATACCCTTCAGATTTATGAATGCCTCTTCTGATACCCTTCAGATTTATGAATATCTTTTCTGATACCCTTCAGATTTATGAATATCTCTTCTGATACCCTTCAGATTTATGAATATCTCTTCTGATACCCTTCAGATTTATGAATATCTCTTCTGATACCCTTCAGATTTATGAATACCTCTTCTGATACCCTTCAGATTTATGAATACCTCTTCTGATACCCTTCAGATTTATGAATACCTCTTCTGATACCCTTCAGATTTATGAATATCTCTTCTGATACCCTTCAGTATGTCACTCTCTGCACTATTCCAGTGACGTACAGTGAGGCACATGGGGCTGGGGTTGTACAATACAGGGATACCTTCCTCGGATAGAAATACATCTAGTATATATTGTTGTTTGTACTGTCACAGTGCAAACACACAGTGTTTACAGACAAGCATTGTAACAGGTATTTAGCTGTGGTAATGGGATTATATATGTCCATCTTACAGTGTTTAATCGTTGCTGTTGCAGTTCCGTGGTGATTCGGTGGTCAATGTGTTTTTGGCTACTGTTTCACAACAGTGAATCTCTCTGGGATGGGATATTTAAGATGTCGTGAATATTTACATCATATGTGTTCCACGAGAATATATGTTGTCACTCAGTGTACTAACTTAAAACAATAATTAATTTGTAAATAATTTTTGTAAATAATATTGGTTTACCAGTTGATTATTAAGTAAAGCAGTTTATTTTGTACTCTCAAAACACTATTAATTTATTTAATGAACCTAAGTGTGTATATCCCTTGAGAAATAAAATAGTTGCAAGAAACGTGTTGATATTTCACCTTCCCGGACGTCTTATATATATGCTTTTATTATTTATAAGAAAGATTCAGGTTGACAGGTTTATGATAAACATCTACACTGAAAGTCAGGTGTTAGCATCATGTTACAACCTATATAAATGTCTGTCGTAACGCTGTATCTCCTGAAATATCTCTGGCAGGACATTTCTTTATAATCGGAAATTTGTCCAGGATTTGGAAGAGATAGATTTCAATATTCCAGGATTCTGGAGCCCAAAGATATAATTTTCACCTTATGAATTAAGCTACTGAACATTTACTGTGATAGTTTGCTCTACAAAACAATTGTCTAGATGATCTATTTCTTAGATAATAGACAAATTTTCAGTGACTTTAATACTAAATAAATTAGGTAACCTTAAGTTACTAAGAAGTTGTAAAGCTGCAAGACATCTTGGAATATCCTCTAACATTAAGGTCTCTGCACAAACTGGTAAAGGAATAATTAGCGAAATTCTGTTTTCTGAGAGAGAATAACTATTGATATTGTTACAGTAACGCAGAGCTTAGCAGAATACTTGCATGGTGATCCAGCTGGTAAGTGAGTCATGTCTCTTCTCACCTTTATATGCCTCATAACCTTGTCTTTTATTCTGTTATTCTCTGACATGATGAGTGAAGTCACCTCCTACCAGAGCAAGAGATTCGGCACACGGTGAAACATATCCCCTCCCCCATCCAGTGAAAAGCAGGGGTGCCGTGAGTACACTTAGAGACAACACAATAAAAGTCAGGGGCCAACAGCCTCCCTAACATACATAAGGGAGATTACCAGCAGACTCCTGGCTGTCTTGAAGAGGGAACTGGACAGGCATATGACGTCAGTATCTAATCAGTATCTACTTTGTATTGGACTGATGAAGTCACTGTGTGGCGAAACGTTTCTTCAATAAAGATTCCCATATGTTGCATAAGTGTCTCAATCTTCAACTTGTCGGTTTTCAAAACCATTCATCACATCTGGACTATGGTTCGTTCGTTGGCCTGCGTGCGGCCGGCAGTAACAGCCTTACTGATCAGGCCCTGATCCACCGTGAAGCATGGTCATGTACCGGGCCGCGGGGCCGTTGACCCCCGGCACACCCTCTAGGTAGACTCCAGGTAGTTGCACGCGCATAGTCTTAGACGCATGCAGTCTCCTGGGCGTCAACAGTATACCCTGCCTGCCCCTGCCACAGCAGGTCCTCCTCAGGACACGGATCCTCAGCAGAGATCAGATGCTGAGACTCGACCTAAAGAACTGACTAGTTTAAAATTTCCTGTCACACCTCCGTTACCTGACTTGTCTGGTCTCACTCCAAGGAACAGTATGATAGAATGTAGAGACTATTTAAGTAAAGAGTAGTGATGAATGGTTTGAAAAACCGACAAGTTGAAGATTGAGACACTTATGCAGCATATGGGAATCTTTATTCAGGAAACGTTTCGCCACACAGTGGCTTCATCAGTCCAATACAAAGAGGAAGGCGTAAGTAGAGGAGGAGTATGAGGTAATCAGTCCCTCAGCCTGGAGTCGATGTGTTCAGTCCATCAATCTTGTAGAATGTACAGCATAGGGCCGTATGGCCCTATGCTGTACATAGGTGCTCTTCGTAGGTGCTCTTCGCACCTACTCCTAGGTTGAGGGACTGATTACCTCATCTTCTGTACATAGTTCTACTGTCTTCAAGTTATGTCCTAGAATTTGTATTGATAAAGCCACTGGATGGCGAAACGTCTACAATAAAGATACCTATTATTTAACTTATAAGTGCTAGGGTTATGGACACTCCCGAGCTTCAGAACCTTGCATTTATCTACATTGAACTGCATCTGCCACTTTTCTGACCAAGAGTAGAGTTTGTCTAAATCCTCCTGAAGTTCCCTAACATCTACGTTTGAATCAATTATCCTACCTATCTTCGTGTCATCGGCGAATTTGCTCATAACACTAGAAATTCCTTCATCAAGATCATTGATATATATTATAAACAACAACGGGCCCAAGACTGATCCCTGTGGAACGCCACTTGTTACTGATCCCCACTCGGATTTAACCCCATTTATGGACACTCTCTGCTTCCTGTCTGTGAGCCATGATTCGATCCACGAGAGCACCCTTCCCCCAATGCCATGAACTGCTACTTTCTTCAACAGTCTTTGGTGCGGAACTCTATCAAATGCCTTACTAAAATCTAAGTAAACAATATCAAATTCTTTATCGTGGTCAACAGCCTCAAAAGCTTTACTGAAGAAAGTTAATAAATTAGTTAGACAAGACCGGCCTCTTGTGAATCCATGCTGAGTATCATTAATCAAGCTATGCTTATCCAACCAAAATTTGAAACTACCCAAAGTCCTAGCCTCAATAACCCAACTAGGTAGACTGTTCCACTCATCTACTACCCTATTTCCAAACCAATACTTTCCTATGTCCTTTCTAAATCTAAACTTATCTAATTTAAATCCATTACTGCGGGTTCTCTCTTGGAGAGATATCCTCAAGACCTTGTTAATATCCCCTTTATTAATACCTATCTTCCACTTATACACTTCGATCAGGTCTCCCCTCATTCTTCGTCTAACAAGTGAATGTAACTTAAGAGTCTTCAATCTTTCTTCATAAGGAAGATTTCTAATGCTATGTATTAATTTAGTCATCCTACGCTGAATGTTTTCTAACGAATTTATGTCCATTCTGTAATATGGAGACCAGAATTGAGCTGCATAATCTAGGTGAGGCCTTACTAATGATGTATAAAGCTGCAGTATGACCTCTGGACTTCTGTTGCTTACACTTCTTGATATAAATCCCAGTAATCTATTTGCCTTATTTCGTACGCTTAGGCATTGCTGTCTTGGTTTAGGGTTGCTGCTTGTGATGAATGGTTTGAAAAACCGACAAGTTGAAGATTGAGACACCCATGCAGCACACGGGAATCCCTATTCAGGAAACGCTTCGCCACACAGCGGCCTCACCAGTCCAATACAAAGAGGAAGGCGAAAGGAGAGGAGGAGTATGAGGCAATCAGTCCCTCAGCCTGGAGTCGATGTGTTCAGTCCATCAATCTTGTAGAATGCACTACCATAGCTGATACTTATAATAATAATAATAATAATAATAATAATAATAATAATAATAATAATAATAATAATAATAATAATAATAATAATAATAATAATAATAATAATAATGTCTTTATTTACTACAAGTACATATACAAGGTATACAGTCCTAGCTGACATCAGTGACATACTATTCTATAGAAAGCCGCTTGTTATGCAGAGCATTTCGGGCAAATTAGGTCAGTTTTGTCCCAGGATGCCACCCACACCAGTCGACAAACACCCAGGGACCCATTTTACTGATGGGTGAACATAGACAACCGGTGTAAGGAAACACTTCCGATGTTTCCACCCCTTCACCGGGAATCGAACCCGGACCATCACTGTGTGAAACGAGAGCTTTTGCCACCAGGCAAGTTGACTGCCATAGCTACTTAAGACTTATTTCTTAATACTCTACAAACGACTGTCAAGCAATCAAAAACAATGTAAGACACAAGTAGGGGTAGTTTCTGCACTAGTATATTCCCTACAGCAAGATAAACACAGTGTTTAAAGACTTAAATAATCAGCAGTATAACATTAATGAGCCGGAGAGTAAAGATTCACCCATAAAAGTTGTTTTACATCTCAAAGTAGACAAGAGAGTATTAGAGCATATGAGCAGCGTTAGTGACAGCCACACAACCAGGTGGTAAAGTATAACGTCAACTTGGCTGAGGAGCCACCTCTCACAGTATTAGTTGACTGAGCAGGATAATATAATAGAGCAGTGGGGCCCTTAAATAACCTGCTCCATTCTAACTTGCAAGTTGGCTGGTCTAGACGGCATACTAATGGGTGCGTGATGAACGCTGAATAAATTGTAACGTGTTCCGCGCACACCGCACTCTTCCACACAAGAGTTTGCATAAAGGTAAAAGTAAATGTGGGAGTGCACGATCTACTGCAGCGCCTTAATAGGTGAATAACTTAGGTAATCCTCTCACCTCAGTATCGTACTACAACTTCCTCTACTCAACTAACAGAAGTTTTTAAAACTGAGTCTCCGGAGAGAGAGAGAGAGAGAGAGAGAGAGAGAGAGAGAGAGAGAGAGAGTGAGAGGAAAGGTAATGGAAGGAGAAACCTTAGATGTTCATACTGCAAAAAAAAACGAGGGCAAATAAGAGAGTATTGTTAAGCCTTGGAGAGAGACATTAAACAGGACAGAGTACCAGTCGGGGCTGTAAATACTCTGCTTCCTGACTTGTCACATTACCATTAACATCAACAAGGACATCATCCTCATAACAGTTCCATTATGGGAACAATATCTCTTCCTCATGTCCCTGAGCAATGGAGATATATTGTTCTGAAGAAAATGTGCACTCTACTATGAGGCACTTCCAAGCACTCATGATGCTAGCCTGGACTACACCGTTGTAACACAAGCACTCATGATGCTAGCCTGGACTACACCGTTGTAACACAAGCACTCATGATGCTAGCCTGGACTACACCGTTGTAACACAAGCACTCATGATGCTAGCCTGGACTACACCGTTGTAACACAAGCACTCATGATGCTAGCCTGGACTACACCGTTGTAACACAAGCACTCATGATGCTAGCCTGGACTACACCGTTGTAACACAAGCACTCATGATGCTAGCCTGGACTACACCGTTGTAACACAAGCACTCATGATGCTAGCCTGGACTACACCGTTGTAACACAAGCACTCATGATGCTAGCCTGGACTACACCGTTGTAACACAAGCACTCATGATGCTAGCCTGGACTACACCGTTGTAACACAAGCACTCATGATGCTAGCCTGGACTACACCGTTGTAACACAAGCACTCATGATGCTAGCCTGGACTACACCGTTGTAACACAAGCACTCACGATGCTAGCCTGGACTACACCGTTGTAACACAAGCACTCACGATGCTAGCCTGGACTACACCGTTGTAACACAAGCACTCACGATGCTAGCCTGGACTACACCGTTGTAACACAAGCACTCACGATGCTAGCCTGGACTACACCGTTGTAACACAAGCACTCACGATGCTAGCCTGGACTACACCGTTGTAACACAAGCACTCACGATGCTAGCCTGGACTACACCGTTGTAACACAAGCACTCACGATGCTAGCCTGGACTACACCGTTGTAACACAAGCACTCACGATGCTAGCCTGGACTACACCGTTGTAACACAAGCACTCACGATGCTAGCCTGGACTACACCGTTGTAACACAAGCACTCACGATGCTAGCCTGGACTACACCGTTGTAACACAAGCACTCACGATGCTAGCCTGGACTACACCGTTGTAACACAAGCACTCACGATGCTAGCCTGGACTACACCGTTGTAACACAAGCACTCATGATGCTAGCCTGGACTACACCGTTGTAACACAAGCACTCATGATGCTAGCCTGGACTACACCGTTGTAACACAAGCACTCATGATGCTAGCCTGGACTACACCGTTGTAACACAAGCACTCATGATGCTAGCCTGGACTACACCGTTGTAACACAAGCACTCATGATGCTAGCCTGGACTACACCGTTGTAACACAAGCACTCATGATGCTAGCCTGGACTACACCGTTGTAACACAAGCACTCATGATGCTAGCCTGGACTACACCGTTGTAACACAAGCACTCATGACGCTAGCCTGGACTACACCGTTGTAACACAAGCACTCATGATGCTAGCCTGGACTACACCGTTGTAACACAAGCACTCATGACGCTAGCCTGGACTACACCGTTGTAACACAAGCACTCATGATGCTAGCCTGGACTACACCGTTGTAACACAAGCACTCATGACGCTAGCCTGGACTACACCGTTGTAACACAAGCACTCATGATGCTAGCCTGGACTACACCGTTGTAACACAAGCACTCATGATGCTAGCCTGGACTACACCGTTGTAACACAAGCACTCATGATGCTAGCCTGGACTACACCGTTGTAACACAAGCACTCATGATGCTAGCCTGGACTACACCGTTGTAACACAAGCACTCATGATGCTAGCCTGGACTACACCGTTGTAACACAAGCACTCATGATGCTAGCCTGGACTACACCGTTGTAACACAAGCACTCATGATACTAGCCTGGACTACACCGTTGTAACACAAGCACTCATGATGCTAGCCTGGACTACACCGTTGTAACACAAGCACTCATGATGCTAGCCTGGACTACACCGTTGTAACACAAGCACTCATGATGCTAGCCTGGACTACACCGTTGTAACACAAGCACTCATGATGCTAGCCTGGACTACACCGTTGTAACACAAGCACTCATGATGCTAGCCTGGACTACACCGTTGTAACACAAGCACTCATGATGCTAGCCTGGACTACACCGTTGTAACACAAGCACTCATGATGCTAGCCTGGACTACACCGTTGTAACACAAGCACTCATGATGCTAGCCTGGACTACACCGTTGTAACACAAGCACTCATGATGCTAGCCTGGACTACACCGTTGTAACACAAGCACTCATGATGCTAGCCTGGACTACACCGTTGTAACACAAGCACTCATGATGCTAGCCTGGACTACACCGTTGTAACACAAGCACTCATGATGCTAGCCTGGACTACACCGTTGTAACACAAGCACTCATGATGCTAGCCTGGACTACACCGTTGTAACACAAGCACTCATGATGCTAGCCTGGACTACACCGTTGTAACACAAGCACTCATGATGCTAGCCTGGACTACACCGTTGTAACACAAGCACTCATGATGCTAGCCTGGACTACACCGTTGTAACACAAGCACTCATGATGCTAGCCTGGACTACACCGTTGTAACACAAGCACTCATGATGCTAGCCTGGACTACACCGTTGTAACACAAGCACTCATGATGCTAGCCTGGACTACAACGTTGTAACACAAGCACTCATGATGCTAGCCTGGACTACACCGTTGTAACACAAGCACTCACGATGCTAGCCTGGACTACAACGTTGTAACACAAGCACTCATGATGCTAGCCTGGACTACACCGTTGTAACACAAGCACTCACGATGCTAGCCTGGACTACACCGTTGTAACACAAGCACTCATGATGCTAGCCTGGACTACACCGTTGTAACACAAGCACTCACGATGCTAGCCTGGACTACACCGTTGTAACACAAGCACTCATGATGCTAGCCTGGACTACACCGTTGTAACACAAGCACTCACGATGCTAGCCTGGACTACACCGTTGTAACACAAGCACTCATGATGCTAGCCTGGACTACACCGTTGTAACACAAGCACTCACGATGCTAGCCTGGACTACACCGTTGTAACACAAGCACTCACGATGCTAGCCTGGACTACACCGTTGTAACACAAGCACTCATGATGCTAGCCTGGACTACACCGTTGTAACACAAGCACTCACGATGCTAGCCTGGACTACACCGTTGTAACACAAGCACTCATGATGCTAGCCTGGACTACACCGTTGTAACACAAGCACTCACGATGCTAGCCTGGACTACACCGTTGTAACACAAGCACTCACGATGCTAGCCTGGACTACACCGTTGTAACACAAGCACTCACGATGCTAGCCTGGACTACACCGTTGTAACACAAGCACTCACGATGCTAGCCTGGACTACACCGTTGTAACACAAGCACTCACGATGCTAGCCTGGACTACACCGTTGTAACACAAGCACTCACGATGCTAGCCTGGACTACACCGTTGTAACACAAGCACTCACGATGCTAGCCTGGACTACACCGTTGTAACACAAGCACTCACGATGCTAGCCTGGACTACACCGTTGTAACACAAGCACTCACGATGCTAGCCTGGACTACACCGTTGTAACACAAGCACTCACGATGCTAGCCTGGACTACACCGTTGTAACACAAGCACTCACGATGCTAGCCTGGACTACACCGTTGTAACACAAGCACTCACGATGCTAGCCTGGACTACACCGTTGTAACACAAGCACTCACGATGCTAGCCTGGACTACACCGTTGTAACACAAGCACTCATGATGCTAGCCTGGACTACACCGTTGTAACACAAGCACTCATGATGCTAGCCTGGACTACACCGTTGTAACACAAGCACTCATGATGCTAGCCTGGACTACACCGTTGTAACACAAGCACTCATGATGCTAGCCTGGACTACACCGTTGTAACACAAGCACTCATGATGCTAGCCTGGACTACACCGTTGTAACACAAGCACTCATGATGCTAGCCTGGACTACACCGTTGTAACACAAGCACTCATGATGCTAGCCTGGACTACACCGTTGTAACACAAGCACTCATGATGCTAGCCTGGACTACACCGTTGTAACACAAGCACTCATGATGCTAGCCTGGACTACACCGTTGTAACACAAGCACTCATGATGCTAGCCTGGACTACACCGTTGTAACACAAGCACTCATGATGCTAGCCTGGACTACACCGTTGTAACACAAGCACTCATGATGCTAGCCTGGACTACACCGTTGTAACACAAGCACTCATGATGCTAGCCTGGACTACACCGTTGTAACACAAGCACTCATGATGCTAGCCTGGACTACACCGTTGTAACACAAGCACTCATGATGCTAGCCTGGACTACACCGTTGTAACACAAGCACTCATGATGCTAGCCTGGACTACACCGTTGTAACACAAGCACTCATGATGCTAGCCTGGACTACACCGTTGTAACACAAGCACTCATGATGCTAGCCTGGACTACACCGTTGTAACACAAGCACTCATGATGCTAGCCTGGACTACACCGTTGTAACACAAGCACTCATGATGCTAGCCTGGACTACACCGTTGTAACACAAGCACTCATGATGCTAGCCTGGACTACACCGTTGTAACACAAGCACTCATGATGCTAGCCTGGACTACACCGTTGTAACACAAGCACTCATGATGCTAGCCTGGACTACACCGTTGTAACACAAGCACTCATGATGCTAGCCTGGACTACACCGTTGTAACACAAGCACTCATGATGCTAGCCTGGACTACACCGTTGTAACACAAGCACTCATGATGCTAGCCTGGACTACACCGTTGTAACACAAGCACTCATGATGCTAGCCTGGACTACACCGTTGTAACACAAGCACTCATGATGCTAGCCTGGACTACACCGTTGTAACACAAGCACTCATGATGCTAGCCTGGACTACACCGTTGTAACACAAGCACTCATGATGCTAGCCTGGACTACACCGTTGTAACACAAGCACTCATGATGCTAGCCTGGACTACACCGTTGTAACACAAGCACTCATGATGCTAGCCTGGACTACAACGTTGTAACACAAGCACTCATGATGCTAGCCTGGACTACACCGTTGTAACACAAGCACTCATGATGCTAGCCTGGACTACAACGTTGTAACACAAGCACTCATGATGCTAGCCTGGACTACACCGTTGTAACACAAGCACTCATGATGCTAGTCTGGACTACAACGTTGTAACACAAGCACTCATGATGCTAGCCTGGACTACACCGTTGTAACACAAGCACTCATGATGCTAGCCTGGACTACACCGTTGTAACACAAGCACTCATGATGCTAGCCTGGACTACACCGTTGTAACACAAGCAAATTGTTATCACGATTCAGTTGCATTTTTAGATACATGTATATAAATTAATACAGTCATTGTCTATTGAAAAGTTGTGTGTATGTGTAACGTTCCATTGATCCAGTGTGACTAACATAATGGTATATGTAGGTGTTGATAGTAACTGGCTGGTGGTTAGTAAGTTTATTCGGGAATACACAAATACAGTTACATAGATTATCATACACTGCAGCATATGTGTAGAGAACCTGGGGTAACCCAACAAAGTCAGACAAAGTGACTTATTTCCATTGGGGTAATTTTAATACCTTATTGTTATACTTTGAAGGAGATAATATCTTATTATACTATAAAGGAGATATACTAGGAATAAGGTAAAATGAGTTATTTAAATTTACATGTATTTACTGAGGAAATTGAAGTGATGGGTCCCCATTACAACAGTCATTAAAATTATTTGCCCTTCTCAGTTTATGTTTCGTGCCAAGAGTATGGCTTCAGTTTTCCCGAGGTGTAACGGTAGTTTGTTGTCTACTGACCATTTGTTGCAGGACTCCAGTTCCAGTGTTATTACATTAGCTGTATATTGTGGGTTTTTACCTGACACTAACAGAGCACTGTCATCCGCATACTGTAAGAGTTTTCAATTGACACTAATGAGTATATCGTTTACATAGCATAGGAATAACAAAGGGCTCAGAATACTACTTTGGTTAGTGGCTGACATATTTTTGTCAGTCAACTACATGTTCAAGAACTATAGAAACGGAACCAGAGGAGGCACAGTATTGTTAAAGGTATAGGAATGTGTAATTAGTGTATATGTTTTAATGTACCATTCTGGGTTGCTAACCTTCAGGGTGAAGTGCGAGGCTGAGGGTAGGAACCCTGGTGCCCCAGCAGACTGAAAATACTGTTATGAGAACACTCAGAGTTGTTATGAAAGACTGAAGGAATTAAGCTTGATGATCTTAGAACAGAGAAGAACCAGGGAAGACATTATACGTGCAAAATACTCAGTGGAATTATTAGGATGGAAGAGGCTAGACTATATGGGAGGTGGAAAACAGGTACATAAGAGTACAGTTGGAAATTAAAGACCCGTATGAGTCAAAGGGATGTTAGGAAGTATTTCCTCAGTTTGTGGGTGGTCAGAAAGTGGAATGTCCTGGACGAAGAAGTAAAGGAGACAGGCTCCATAAATGCTTTTAAGAATAAGGTCCACGAGGCTAAATGGGATTAAACCCCCTTAGCAGAGCCACAACCCAAGACGCAACCCCTTCAACTATAAAGACAACCACTGCTATTAAAAATAGGAGAGTAAAAACAAACACAGACGAGTGATAGTCCGAGATGTATTGTCAGAATGTGTATATGTAACAAGTTGGGTTCCACAAGGATCGGTCCTAGGGCCGATGCTGTTTCTGGTATACGTGAATGACATGACAGAAGGGATATAGTCAAATGTGTCCTTGTTCGCAGACGACGTGAAACTAATGAAGAGAATACAAGTGGACGAGAACCACTATAGGCTGTAAATGAATCTGGACAGGCTTCAAGCCTGGTCTGACAAATGGCTCCTGGAGTCTGTCCCCACCAAGTGCAAGGTTATGAAACTTGGGGAAGGATCAAGAGGACCGCAAATGGAGTACAGGCTCGAGGAAAAAAGGTTACAAGGATAAGGTTACAAGCAGAAGGATCTTAGGGTGAGCATCATACTGAGCATATCTTCTGAGGAACACATCAACCAAATAACCGCTGCAGCATATGGGCGCCTGGCAAACCAAGTATAGCGTTTCAACATCTAAGGAGTCATTCATGGCACTACATGGTGTACGTCAGGCTCATATTAGAGTATGCAACACCAGTATGGAACGCACACCTGGTCTAGCATACCAAGAAATAGGAGACTGTGCAGATATTTGAACAAGATTAGTCCCGGACCTAAGGAGAGGTTAAATGAATTCAGCCTGATGACACTGGAGAACTAGGAAAGATATAATAATGACGTACAAAATATTGAGAAGACTCGACAGGGTGAAAAGAGACAGAATGTTTCAGAGATGGAAAATAGGAATAAGAGGGTGCAGCTGGAAGCTGAAAATTCATGTCACACAGAGTGTGTGTGTGTGTGCGTGTGTAAGTAAGTAAGTAAGTAAGTTTATTCAGGTATACACAAATACAGTTACATAGAATTATCATACATAGCAGCATATGTGTAGAGAACCTAGGATAACCCAAAAAAGTCAGACAGAGTGACTTATTTCCATTGGGGTCCTTTTACCTTATTATTATAATATAAAGGTTATAATATTTTCTTATTATTCTACAATGAAGATAACATCTTATTATCATACTAAAAAGACTATCTACTACACCAAGGTCATTAAGACTATCTACAATACGAGGGTCATTACAAGGAATAAGGTAAAATTTACACGTATGTTAGCTAAAAAATAGAAAATCATTCCCCTCCCTTTCTGTAGCTACATTCATCAGACACCTTTTGGCAGTCTTCTTGAACTGGTTCATGCTATGACTGGCTTTGACATGTGCGGGCAGTCTGCTCCATTCCTTTATTGGTGTACAATAAAAGGTGTTTGAAGCCTGGCCACTGACTGTGGGTACTACAAAGTTGTGCTCTCTCCCCCTAGTACTATGATTGCTTTGGTTCCCAACCTTGACAAAATTGACAGCAAGATATTCTGGACATTGTTTGTGAGCAATTTTATAAACATGATTTAGCTTCAGTTGTTTTACTCTGTCTTCAACATTCAGCATATCCAACTGCTGTAATTCATCCTGGCCTACATGTTCTCTTGGTCCCAGCCCCAGGATGAATCTTACGATTTTGTTCTGGGTGATTTGCAGTCTATCTTTCAGTTTTTTTGTCAAGGCAGAGTACCAAGAAGAGCAAGCGTAATCCATATGGCATTGTATAAGGGCTAGACATAGGGTCCTGCGAGCCTCAGTAGGTAGACACTGTGCTTGTCTATACAGGAACTTCAGTCTGGCATTCGCTTTCTTTACTACACTGTTCCCTATCAATTCTCCTGACATGCATGGGTCAAAGGGGATTCCCAAATATTTTACTGATAAAACCAAAGTGATGGGCTCCCCATTACATTGAACATTAAAATTATTTACCCTTCTCAGTTTATGTTTCGTGCCAAAGAGAATGGCTTCAGTTTTCCCTAGGTGTAATGATAGTTTGTTGTCTACTAACCATTTGCTGCAGGACTCCAGTTCCAGTGTTAAAACATTAGCAATATCTTGTGGGTCTTTACCTGAAACTAACAGAGCACTGTCATCTGCATACAGTAGGAGTTTGCACTTGACACTGATAGGCATATCATTGACATAACATAAGAATAATAAGGGACCCAGAATACTACCTTGGGGAACTCCACATGTTATCGGCAGGGGTTCTGATTCTGTTTTGTTGATTTTGACTATTTGTCTCCTGTTGCTAAGGTAGGACTTAAACCAGTCTACAGAACCTATACCGATAGCTTGAAGTTTATTACATAATATATTGTGGTTGACAGTATCGAAGGCCTTTTGCAGGTCTAAGGTTACCATGCCTATGAGGTTCCCCTTTGACATTTCAGTTCTCAGGTAATCCATCAGATTAATAAGGGAGGTGTCGGTTGAGTAGGATCTTCTAAAGCCCGATTGATAGCTATGGAGAATGTTGTTGTCATTAAGGTACTTAACTACTTGAGAATACACCGCCCTCCCTAGAATTTTAGATATTATACTGAGTATACTAACAGGCCTATAGTTGCTTACATCAGACCTACTATTTTTCTTGAAGATAGAAATAACTCTGGCCTCCTTGAACCCCTCCGGTACGGTATTAGTGGTGATTGATAGATTTATTATGTGAGCAATAGGGATTGACAGTTCAGAAACACCATCTTTTAGGAACTTAGACGGGATGTTATCAGGGCCTGTGCTCTTAGTTGGGTTTAACCTGCTTAGTTCTTTTTGAATAAAGTCATGAGATACACTTACTAGTTGACAACTGTTTGGGGTTACCCCTTTATTGGTATAGTATGTTTGAAACTTATCAGAGTCTGTGTTAAAGGTATTTGATGCAGCTGGTAGTTTACTTACTAGTGTTGATGCAACAGATGTGTAGTAGGAATTAAAGCAATTTGCCACCTTAGATGTTTCATGGCATACCTCATTATCGATAGTGAGTACTATGTTAGACCTATCTACTGGCTTATGGCTATACCCCAACTGTTTTAGTTGTTGACAGAGCTTTCTGGGGTTATGCTTATACTCTTCAATTTTTGAGCAGTAGTGCTTTGCCTTTGCTCCTTTTATAAGTCTCTGTACTCTGTTCCTCACCCTTTGGAATTCATTTAGTGCTGCAATATCCTGTCTGTTTGCTTTAAATCTTTTTAGCAGCTGGTCTCTGAATTTCATATTATCTAATATCTCAGTATTCATCCAGGGTTCAGTTCTTCGTTTAATCCTAACCTCTTTAACTGGTGCAATATTATCAAGGATGGTAGTGAACATTGTTTTGAATTTTTCCCAGGCATCGTTTACGTCCGTGCAACTTGTTATCTCTGTCCAGTCACAATTGTGTAGCCTATTTACCAGTGTTTCTTTACTGTAGTTTCTAGTTGACCTCATTTTTATTGTCCTGTGTAGGCCTATCCTATCCCTAGTTATTTTCCTGGTGCAGTAAATGATGAAATGATCACTAAGACCTGTGGTAATGACGCCTGACTGACTAATGTTCTCAACGCGGTTACAAAGTATGTGGTCAATTAGGGTGGCTGAGAACTGTGTGATCCGGGTTGGAGTATTAATTAGTTGAGTGTAGCTATTTAATCCTAGAATTTGCTTATACCTTTTGCATAGCCCGTTATTTTGCTGCTGAAAACAGATATTGAAGTCGCCCAGTATTATTGTCTCGCAATTGTTTTCAACTCCGGACAAGACTCTGGAAAAGTCTTCTAAGAACTGGTCCTGGGTGGGAGGGCGGTAACTAGTTCCTACTAAGATGGGTTTGGTCTTAGGAAGCAGCACTTCAAACCATAGAATCTCCAGTTTATTGTTATTTAAATCAGGTCTTGGGTTGTAAGCTAAGTCATTTCTAATGTAGGCACATACTCCACCACCCTTTCTGTTCCTATCTAAGCGTTTTATATTGTAACCTTCTATTTTGACCTCGTCGTCAGTCACCGTATCATCCAACCAAGATTCAGAGATGGTTATAACTGCCGCCCTAATTTTGTTAGCTAGAATCCTAATCTCTGCCAATTTAGGAAGAAGTGATCTTGCATTGACATGAATAAAGTGAAGGCCTGTTTTCATAAAACAATCATAATCATCAATATATGGCAATGGGTCATTTGTATTAAAATTAGGTACATCAATGTCATCACTGCTAAAGGGTAACTGTGCCAAAGTGCATTTGTTACACACAAAATGAATTCTGGCACCGTTGTTATAATTGTACATACATCCATCATGCACCCACCCCTTACACATTTTACATAAGGTGCCTTTTCTGTTTTTCATGCGTACTTTAGTACAGTGTATGCACCTGTTTGTTAGTGTTTGAGATAATAATGGCTGTATTGTCTCACATTGACCTATGTATGCATTACATATGGAGTTAAGGTTATCATTCCTATCTACTAGACCGTCATTATCGCCGTCATTTATCTGTCTGTTTTGCCTCTGCACAATAGTTTGAGGTCCTGGATTAATTTGGATATCACCACTTAAGAGCGCTACAATAAGAGCTGTGTGCCACTGTTTTTGTTTGGGTATGCGGTGTTGCCATACCTTGCGGCGATAGTGAGGTTTACTTTTCTGGTAGGATGGCAACTGTTGGGCTTTTATGTATGTATGTATGTGTGTGTGTGTGTGTGTATGTATGTGTGTGTGTGTGTGTGTGTGTGTATGTGTGTGTGTGTGTGTGTGTGTGTGTGTGTGTGTGTGTGTGTGTGTGTGTGTGTGTGTGTGTGTGTGTGTGTGTGTGTGTGTGTGTGTGTGTGTGTGTGTGTGTGTGTGTGTGTGTGTGTGTGTGTGTGTGTGTGTGTATGTGTACTCACCCACCTAATTGTACTCACCTAATTGTGGTTGCAGGGGTCGAGACTCAGCTCCTGGCCCCGCCTCTTCACTGATCGCTACTGGGTCCTCTCTCTCTCTGCTTCCTGAGCTTTGTCATACCTCTTTTTAAAACTATGTATGGTTCCTGCCTCCACTACTTCACTTGCTAGGCTATTCCACTTGCTGACAACTCTATGACTGAAGAAATACTTCCTAACGTCCCTGTGACTCGTCTGAGTCTTCAGCTTCCAGTTGTGACCCTTTGTCCCTGTGTCCCCTCTCTGGAACATCCTATCTCTGTCCACCTTGTCTATTCCCCGCAGTATCTTGTATGTCGTTATCATGTCTCCCCTGACCCTTCTGTCCTCCAGTGTCGTCAGTCCGATTTCCCTTAACCTTTCCTCGTACGACATTCCCTTGAGCTCTGGGACTAGCCTTGTTGCAAACCTTTGTACATTCTCTAACTTCTTGACGTGCTTGACCAGGTGTGGGTTCCAGACTGGTGCTGCATACTCCAGTATGGGCCTAACATACACAGTGTACAGTGTCTTGAACGATTCCTTATTAAGGTATCGGAACGCTATTCTCAGGTTTGCCAGGCGCCCGTATGCTGCAGCGGTTATTTGGTTGATGTGTGCCTCCGGTGATGTGCTCAGTGTTATGGTCACCCCAAGGTCTTTCTCCCTGAGTGAGGTCTGTAGTCTTTGTCCACCTAGCCTATACTCTGTCTGCGGTCTTCTTTGCCCCTCCCCAATCTTCATGACTTTGCATTTGGCTGGATTGAATTCGAGAAGCCAGTTACTGGACCACATGTCCAGCCTGTCCAGGTCTCTTTGCAGTCCTGCCTCATCCTCGTCCGATTTAATTCTTCTCACCAACTTCACGTCATCTGCGAACAGGGACACTTCAGAGTCTATTCCTTCCATCATGTCGTTCACATATATCAAAAATAGCACTGGTCCTAGAACTGACCCCTGTGGGACCCCGCTCGTAACAGGCGCCCACTGTCATACCTCTTCACGTACCATGACTCGTTGCTGCCTCCCTGTCAGGTATTCCCTTATCCATTGCAGTGCCCTCCCTTTTACATGCGCCTGATCCTCCACCTTCTGCACTAATCTCTTGTGGGGAACTGTGTCAAAGGCCTTCCTGCAGTCTAGGAAAACGCAATCTACCCACCCCTCTCTCTCTTGTCTTACTTCTGTTACCTTGTCATAAAACTCCAGGAGGTTTGTGATACAAGATTTGCCTTCCATGAACCCATGCTGGTTTTCATTTATAATCTTGTTCCTTTCCAGGTGTTCGACCACTCTCCTCCTGATAATCTTCTCCATGACTTTGCACACAATACATGTCAGAGAGACAGGTCTGTAGTTTAGTGCCTCGTTTCTGTTTCCTTTCTTAAATATGGGGACTACATTAGCTGTCTTCCATTTCTCAGGTAGTTGCCCAGTTTCAAGGGATGTGTTGAAGATTGTGGTTAGAGGCACGCACAGCATCTCTGCTCCTTCTCTAAGGACACATGGGGAGATGTCCGGTCCCATCGCCTTTGAGGTGTCAAGGTCACTTAAGAGCTTCTTCACCTCCTCCTTAGTTGTTCGTATGTCATCCAACACTTGTTGGTATATTCCCTCTTGATGTTCCCTTCTGTGCTGTCTTCCCACAGCCCTTCCTGTCTCTACTCTAAAAACTTCCTTAAATCTCCTGTTCAGCTCCTCACATACCTCCTGATCGTATCTTGTGAGTTCTCCACCTTCTGTCCTTAATCGGATCACCTGGTCTTTGACTGTTGTCTTCCTCCTGATGTGGCTATACAACAGTTTCGGGTCAGTCTTGATTCTCGATGCTATGTCATTTTCATACTGTCGCTGGGCCTCCCTCCTTACCTGTGCGTACTCATTCCTGGCTCTGCGACTGATCTCCCTGTTTTCGTGTGTTCTCTGCCTTCTGTACTTTTTCCATTCTCTATTGCACTTTGTTTTTGCCTCCTTACACCGTCGGGTAAACCAGGGGCTCGTTCTGGTCTTCCCGTTGCTACTGTTGCCCTTGGGAATAAACCTTTCCACTGCCTCCTTGCATTTTGTTGTTACATATTCCATCATTTCATTTACTGGCTTTCCTGCCAGTTCTCTGTCCCACTGGACCTCCCGCAGGAAGTTCTTCAACCCTATGTAGTCCCCTCTTTTATAGTCAGGCTTTTCCCATTCAACTCCTGTTATTCTCTCCACTTGCAGCTCTACTATGTATTCAAAGCACAGAACCACGTGGTCGCTAGCTCCTAGGGGACTCTCATACTTGATGTCCTCAATGTCTGAGCTGCCCAGGGTGAACACAAGGTCCAATCTTGCTGGTTCATCCTCCCCTCTCACTCTGGTAGTGTCCTTAACATGTTGGTGCATGAGGTTTTCCAACACCACATCCAACATCCTGGCTCTCCATGTTTCGGGACCCCCATGTGGCTCCAGGTTTTCCCAGTCAATCTCCCTGTGGTTGAAATCCCCCATAACCAGCAACTTTGCTCTGCTGGAGTGAGCTCTTCTTGCCACCTCAGCAAGTGTGTCCACCATTGCTCTGTTGCTCTCTTCATATTCCTCTCTTGGCCTCCTGCAGTTCTGTGGTGGATTATACATCACTGCAATGACCACTTTGTGTTCCCCAGACTGAAGTGTACCTACTATGTAGTCTCTTTCTCCCGTCTCATCTATGCCTTCCATTTTCTCGAATTTCCATCTGTTTTTTACGAGCAGAGCAACCCCACCTCCCCCCCTGCCCCTTCTATCTTTCCTCATGATCTGGTATCCTGGTGGGAAGATTGCATCCGTTATTGTCTCCGTAAGTTTTGTTTCTGTAACTGCTATGATGTCTGGGGACTTCTCATTGATTCTTTCTTGCCATTCCTCATGTTTATTCGTTAATCCATCTGCATTTGTGTACCAAACCTTCAACTTCTGTTCTAATACTGTAACTGTGGTGCGGGGGGTGGAAACAGAGGGATTGGTGTGTGATGGTTGGTTTGGATTGTTCAGTTGCCTTGGGGGTGTCGTGGCTGGAGTCCTTTTGCAGGTGTTTCTGGGGGGTGCGCTTGTCCTTCCATTTGATCCTGGGTTATTCTGCTCTCCTTTTTCATTTCCTCCCATTTCTCCTTTCGTTTTTGAACTCTCTCTTTCATTGTCTTCCTTTCGTCCTGTGTTCTGTCTCGATCGAGGTACACACTCAGGAGCTACTGCTTGCCTCTCAGCCGTGCTTTCTCCTGCAGGATCATGGTTCGGGTTGATTCTACCTTGAAAATTACTTTGAGAGGCCGATTCCTTTTCTTTGTGAACCACCCGATTCTCCGAAAATTTGCCACCTGGGTCATGTCCCCCTCGCCTATCACCTTCATGATATCTTCAATCGCTTTTTCCCCCTCCTGCTTTCTTTCATCATAAGTTTCCCCTTTAGCTTCGTCTAGCCCATAGACAAACACGGATCTCTCCCTTTCCACCTCCCACTGTGACTCCCATTGCATCCTCTGATGTGTTTTAGTTCCTTCCCATGGAGTGTTCCTTCCTTCAGTCCCTTCCCTAGTTATGGCCCCTATGCTTCTTGGTTTGTCCTTCCTGCTCACCTGTTCCTGGCCCCCACAGGTATCTGGTAAGGTCCTTGCACATGTCCTAGTTCCTTCAATGTCTTCCAACCTCTCGTTCTGTCCTAGTGTGCTCCCTGTCTTTGTTTTGGCCCCATGTGGGTTTGACAGGACCTCTGCATTCAGTTTAGTTTCCATGCTTCCTTCAGACCTGTTGTCTGTGTTTGATGTAGCCATTGCCGATACTACTTTTGTAATATCTTTGTCTCTATGCTGTTTCAGATGTCTCAGCTCCTCTTCTAATCTTTGTATCTTGTTTTCTGCTGCTGTGGCATGTTGCTTCCACCTTCTGCATTCTGCTGCTAACCTCTCTTCCATCTTCCTTTCCAGCTCATCTAGTCTCCTTCCCCAGTCTTCCTCCCTTTTTTTGAGCTCTACCTCCCATTCCTCCCTCCCAGATTCGTCCTTGGAGCCCCTTGTCCTCAACCTGGTTCTAGGTTCCCCTGTTGCTCCACAGAAGGGGGGACGGGTGGTTATGGGGAGGGGAATAGATGGTTAGGAGGAGAGAGGATGGATGGTAATGGGGGAGGGGAGGATGGTTATTGGAGGGGTAGAGATAGTTGGGGGAGGGGGTTAGATGGTTTGAGGGAGAGAGAAGATGGATGGTTATGGGGGAGGGGGAGGATGGTTATTGGATGGAGGGAGGTAGTTGGGGGGGTTAGACGGTTTGGGGAGGGGTTTGGTGGTTTGGGGGAGGGGTAGGTGGCTAAGGTGAGGTGGTTAGGGAAGGGGGAGAGGTGGTTAGGGGAGGGGGGGTACGTGTTTGTGTCAAGTGTTTGTGTCAAGTGGTGGTGGAGGGTGTGTGTTTGTGTGTGTGTGGTGTGTGTGTGTGTGTGTGTGTGTGTGTGTGTGTGTGTGTGTGTGTGTGTGTGTGTGTGTGGTGTGTGTGTGTGTGTGTGTGTGGTGTGTGTGTGTGTGTGTGTGTGTGTGTGTGTGTGTGTGTGTGTGTGTGTGTGGTGTGTGTGTGTGTGTGGGTGTGTGGTGTGTGTGTGGTGTGTGTGTGTGGTGTGTGTGTGTGGTGTGTGTGTGTGTGGGGTGTGTATGTGTGGTGTGTGTGTGTGTGGTGTGTGTGTGTGTGTGGTTTGTGTGTGTGGTGTGTGTGTGTGTGTGTGGTGTGTGTGTGGTGTGTGTGTGTGTATATGTGTGTGTGTGTGTGTGTGGTGTGTGTGTGTGTGTGTGGTGTGTGTATGTGTATATGTGTGTGTGTGTGTGTATGTGTATGTATGTGTGTGTGTATGTATGTGTTTGTGTGTGTTTGTGTGTGTGTGTGTGTGTGTGTGTGTGTGTGTGTGTGTGTGTGTGTGTATGTATGTGTGTGTGTGTGTGTGTGTGTGTGTGTGTGTACTCACCTATTTGTGGTTGCAAGGGTCGAGTCATAGCTCCTGGCCCCGCCTCTTCGCTGATTGCTACTAGGTCCTCTCTCTCCCTGCCCCATGAGCTTTATCATACCTCGCCTTAAAACTATGTATGGTTCCCGCCTCCACTACGTCACTTTCTAGGCTATTCCACGGCTTGACAACTCTGTGACTGAAGAAATACTTCCTAAAATCCCTTTGATTCATCTGAGTCTTCAACTTCCAATTGTGACCCCTTGTTTCTGTGTCCCTTCTCTGGAACATCCCGTCTTTGTCCACCTTGTCTATTCCGCGCAGTATTTTATATGTCGTTATCATGTCTCCACTGACCCTCCTGTCCTCCAGTGTCGTCAGGCCGATTTCCCTCAACCTTTCTTCGTAGGACAATCCCCGTAGCTCTGGGACTAGTCTTGTTGCAAACCTTTGCACTTTCTCTAATTTCTTGACGTGCTTGACAAGGTGTGGATTCCAAACTGGTGCTGCATACTCCAGTTTGGGCCTGACGTAAATGTATACAGAGTCTTGAACGAATCCTTACTGAGGTATCGGAACGCTATCCGTAGGTTTGCCAAGCGCCCGTATGCTGCAGCAGTTATCTGATTGATGTGCGCCTCAGGAGATATGCTCGGTGTTATACTCACCCCCAGATCTTTTTCCTTGAGTGAGGTTTGCAGTCTTTGGCCATCTAAACTATATTGTGTCTGCGGTCTTGTTTGCCCTTCCCCAATCTTCATGACTTTGCATTTGGCAGGGTTAAATTCAAGGAGCCAATTGCTGGATCAGGCTTGTAGCCTGTCCAAGTCTCTTTGTAGTCCTGCCTGATCCTCATCCGATTTGATTCTTCTCATTAACTTCGCATCATCTGCAAACAAGGACACTTCTGAGTCTATCCCTTCCGATATGTCGTTCACATATACCAAGAACAGCACAGGTCCTAGGACTGACCCCTGTGGAACCCCGCTTGTCACAGGCGCCCACTCTGACACCTCGTCGCGTACCATGACTCGTTGTTGCCTCCCTGTCAGGTATTCTCTGATCCATTGCAGTGCCTTACAACCAGGATTCCAAATGGCCTGTTACCCCGGGTGTAATGGGAGCAAATAAACACAGTAGAAAAAGTTTAGACTTATATTATCCTTCACCAATTTATAACAGCAATATGTACACTATGTACAGTGATAAGTATAGTGCACTCCACGGTAAGCAAAGCAGAAATAGAAGCCACAAGATAGCAGACCGTGCTTCAACCAGCTCTAGAATGGGAATGACAAGGGCAGACAGGAGAGCGGTACCCACATAACCTCTGCGATTGCCAAAACCATCTTCTTATTGGCTAGAACCTGGTCACTAGTTGAACGACGGGGCCCCATCATCAACTCTTAGCAACCTGGTTCGCTGGTTGGGGGAGATAGCCTGTAAATGAGGGTGTGTACATGCGCCGAATAAAGGTTACGTACTCTTTGCATGCCACACCCCCACCCCGAGAAGGCTCAGGATTAGGCTGCCACCTCCCAGTGGTAACCGTGCCGCCATGGCACAAAATAATGGGACCGCCTTTCCTCTCCACCATCCAACTCTTAGATAGAGCTCAGCTTTTCTTGTGACCAAAAGCCAAACCCTAAACTTAGAGTGAGACAGCAGTCAGACAGGCTAGCATAGGTCCAAGATACAGGCGGACGGTAGCCCGCATCCCCTCACTAAAAAAAAACCCCACACCAGGGGATAAAAAAAAAGAGCGTGAAAAGGGGTTACCACAAATAACATCCTAACCTAAATAATAATATTATTAGACTCTAGATAAAGAGTCTGCCAACATATTTTCTTTGCCGGCAATATATTTAATAGAAATATTGTAGGGCTGCAGCCTTAGCGTCCAGCGCATAAGCCTTGTGTTGTGGTTCTTCATGGCTTGGAGATATACTAGAGGATTGTGATCACTGTAGACTGTGACCACCTGAGATGTCTGGCCCACATAAACATCGAAATGCTCCAAAGAGGATTTACCCATGGCTGCCTCAAAAGCGAATTTTAAAGAAGGGTCCTTTCGTTGTTCCTCCCGGAAGGACAGTCCCTCGGGCATGGAAACAGAGACATCTGGCAATCCTGCAACCTGGGAATAGGAAGGCTTGATCGGGGTCTGTTCACTTGATTTACGAGGCTCCGGCCGGTGTGCCTCGTAAAACAACGTGGCTATTCCGAGATCGGAGTCGTCCAAGGATAGGTCAACGTTCTCTCCAGACAACCCTTGGGATGTTGCCCGAGTTATGGCCAACACCGGAGAAGAATTAATCATTATAGGTTCAGGACACGAACTAACAGTAGTAATGTTATTACCCAGTAATAACACTGCATCTTTCATGGGGAATCCTTTTGAGACACCTACAGTCAAGTACCCAGTGTAATATTTGCACTGTACATAAATTTTATGCAAAGGAACAGAATATATAGCTCCTCCAAATGCTTCCAATAAAACAGAGGAATTCAAAGAAGTATTCTCTGAAAGGGGTAATATTCCCTCTCTTACAAGTGAGCAATATGCTCCCGTATCTCTAAAGGTCTTTACCTTAGTTGTTTCTGAGTTTTCCTGAAGGGAAATAAGACTTTTGCAATAATAAGGGGCCATACCTTTTTCTACTTCTCTAGGGGACATGTTACTAGGGATATTAGAGATTTTCCCAATGGGTTGGGGTTTATGGGGGCAGTTGGAACTGATGTGACCTACTTTATTGCACCTGAAGCAGACGACAGGCTTGCCCTTTACTCCCTGTTGACGTTGCAAATGGTGTCGTTCTGGCTGGTGTCTCTCTGGATACTGTTGTCGAGATGCACCATGAGTAGTTTGCCTCTCCGCAGGTGGACCATATGTTGAGAAGCGTGGCTCACCAGGTGACTTGGTTGGCTGACGTAGACGTTCTCCCTCCGGCTGGCACTTCATTCTCCAAGGTTGACGATCTCTGCTGATGCCAGGCTGTTGAAAAGAGAGACGGGACCGCTCGGACAAGGAGCGGTTAGTTTCGAAGGTATCAGCCAACCTGGCTGCCTCCAATGCAGTGGTTAAGTCACGATCCTGCAGAAAGACTCGAACCTCTGGTCCCACAGACTCCAGCAGGTTATCAATCAGAATAAGCTGCACCAGATCCTCAAAGGTAGAGACACCACTTGCTTTATACCAGCTGGTAAAAGCTTTGGTTTGCTGTCTCACAAAGTCGACTAGGGATTGACCAAGCTGCCGCCTGCTTAATTTAAATGCTTTTCTATATTTGGCTGGGATACATGTATATGCTCCCAACACTGTGGTCTTCACTACTTGATAATCAGAGAATTCAGCGTCATTTAATACTGACGTAAATTCCTGTGCCTTACCCGATAATGCTGTATGAACCAACGATGCCCAATGCTGTTCCGGCCACCTCAAGGCTCGAGCCTGATTTTCGAAGCTTTCGAAAAATTGCTCTGGTTCGGCCTCATTGAAGCGGGGAACAAACTGTACTGCTTTCTGTAAACTAAAATTATTTACAGAATGCGAAAACTGCCTCCTTTCTCTTTCCCTATCAAATTCTTCCCTTGCGAATGCTCTCTGTTCCCTAGTTTGCTCAAGATTGATTTTTGCCAGCTCAAGTGCCAACGACGCTGATTCACCCTGAGACAACCCAGCTGCACTATACTGACCATTTTGCTCCGTAGGTGTATCATCTTCCTCCTGCGAGAACATAGGAGTTTTTGCCCTAGCTCCCGTAGAGGGAGGAGTCTGATGTGCCATCTCTTCTTCTATAAGTTTGTCAGCAATCAGTGAACGCAGTTGCGCAGCTGTGAGAGTGCGTTTGTATGTAATGCCAATGGAACGAGCAATTTGCCAACAACGCTGTAGGGACAATTTAGGTAGGTTATGCAAAGTATATGCCGACACCAGACGTCTGACTCGTCTAGGTGGCATAAGTTATTCGCTATGCACAGTACGATTGCAGAATACCCCAACGTAACACGTTAATTTGCAGAACACGCTTAGCTATGCACAGTACGATTGCAGAATACGCATACAAGCAAAGCTGACTGCAAAATTCTCCACACCGAACAGGCTAGTAACAACTGACACGCAAAATTTGTAAAGCAATGCCAGACAGCAAGCTGCACAATGTTCCTGCTACGAGCTTCACCCTAAGCTCAACCGTTTCTCTAAGTCCAGCTCAACTCTCGGACAGGCTACCCATATTACAACCCAGGATTCCAAATGGCCTGTTACCCCGGGTGTAATGGGAGCAAATAAACACAGTAGAAAAAGTTTAGACTTATATTATCCTTCACCAATTTATAACAGCAATATGTACACTATGTACAGTGATAAGTATAGTGCACTCCACGGTAAGCAAAGCAGAAATAGAAGCCACAAGATAGCAGACCGTGCTTCAACCAGCTCTAGAATGGGAATGACAAGGGCAGACAGGAGAGCGGTACCCACATAACCTCTGCGATTGCCAAAACCATCTTCTTATTGGCTAGAACCTGGTCACTAGTTGAACGACGGGGCCCCATCATCAACTCTTAGCAACCTGGTTCGCTGGTTGGGGGAGATAGCCTGTAAATGAGGGTGTGTACATGCGCCGAATAAAGGTTACGTACTCTTTGCATGCCACAATAAGGACACTTCTGAGTCTATGCCTTCCGTTATGTCGTTCACATATACCAAGAACAGCACAGGTCCTAGGACTGACCCCTGTGGAACCCCGCTTGTCACAGGCGCCCACTCTCACACCTCGTCGCGTACCAAGACTCGTTGTTGCCTCCCTGTCAGGTATTCTCTGATCCATTGCAGTGCCTTTCCTGTTATGTGTGCCTGATCCTCTAGCTTTTGCAGTAACCTCTTGTGAGGAACTGTGTCGAAGGCCTTCTTGCAGTCCAAAAAATATGCAGTCGATCCACCCCTCTCTCTCTTGTCTTACTTCTGTCACCTAGTCATAAAACTCTAGTAGGTTTGTGACGCAGGATTTTCCTTCCCTGAAACCGTGCTGGTTGTCAATTATACACTTGTTTCTTTCCAGGTGCTCCACCACTCTCCTCCTGATGATCTTCTCCATGACCTTGCATACTATACACGTTAGTGATACAGGTCTGTAGTTTAGTGCCTCATGTCTGTCTCTCTTTTTAAAAATTGGGACTACATTTGCCATTTTCCATACCTCAGGGAGTTGCCCAGTTTCAAATGATGTGTTGAAGATCTTTGTTAATGGCTCACACAATATCTCTGCTCCCTCTTTAAGGACCCATGGAGAGATGTTGTCTGGTCCCACCGCCTTTGAGGTGTCAAGTTCGCATAGCAGCTTCTTCACCTCCTCCTTGATTATATGTACCTCATCCAGCACTTGCTGGTGTGCCCCCCTGTTCTGATTTCCTGGAGTCCTACTGGTTTCCACTGTAAATACCTCTTTAAATCTTGTGTTGAGCTCCTGACATACCTCTCGGTCGCTTCTTGTGAATTCCCCATCACCCTTCCTCAGTCTGATTACCTGGTCCTTGACTGTTGTTTTCCTCCTGATGTGGCTTCGGGTCAGTCTTTACTTTTGATGCTATGTCATTTTCATATTGTCTCTGAGCCTCCCTTCTTATCTGTGCATATTCGTTTCTGGCTCTTCGGCTAATCTCTTTATTTTCCTGAGTTCTCTGTCTTTTGTACCTTTTCCATTCTCTAGTACACCTAGTTTTTGCCTCCCTACACCTTTGGGTGAACCGAGGACTCGTTCTGTTTTTCCCATTATTTCTGTTTCCCTTGGGAACAAACCTCTCCTCTGCCTCCTTTCATGTTGTTGCCACATGGTCCATAATTTCTTGTACTGGTTTTCCTGTCAGTTCCCTCTCCCACTATATGTCTTGAAGGAAGTACCTCATGCCTGAGTAGTTCCCCCTTTTGTAGTTTGGTTTTCCCAGCCTATTCCTGCTACTCTCTCCTCTTGGAGCTCAACTATGTAGTCGAAGCACAGAACCACATGATCACTAGCTCCCAGGGGCCTTTCAAACATGATACCCTCGATGTCCGAACTACTCAAGGTGAATACAAGGTCCAGTCTAGCTGGTTCATCCTCTCCTCTCTCTCTGGTAGTGTCTCTAACATTTTGATGCATGAGGTTTTCCAGTACCACATCCATCATCTTGGTTCTGCATGTTTCGGGACCCCCATGGGGCTCCAGGTTTTCCCAGTCAATCTCCCTGTGATTGAAATCACCCATAACTAGTAACTTTGCTCCCCCATGTGTGCTCTCCTGGCCACCTCGGCTAGTGTGTCGATCATTGCTCTGTTGCTCTCTTCATATTCTTCTCTTAGCCTCCTGCAGTTCTGTGGTGGGTTGTACATTACTGCAATTATTACCTTATGTCCCTCAGACTGGATTGTTCCTACTAAGTAGTCCCTTTCGCCCGTGCCATCCATTCCTTCCATTTTCTCAAAACCCCACTGGTTTTTAATGAGCAGTGCAACTCCTCCTCCCCCTCTCCTCCCTCTGTCTTTCCTGAGGATTTGATATCCGGATGGAAAGATTGAATCTGTTATTATTCTGGCGAGTTTTGTTTCTGTGAGTGCTATTATGTCTGGGGATGTCTCCTTGATTCTTTTGTGCCATTCCTCATACTTGTTTGTTATTCCATCTGCATTTGTATACCACTCCTTCAACTTCTTTTCTACGATTGTGGTCTGGGAGGTGTATTGGGGTTGGGGAAGTGGAAGACCTGGTAAGGAACTATGGGTTGTTGCTGTGGGGGTGGAGTTTGTAATGTAGTGGGTGGGGGCATTGGATGTGGCATGGGTGTTTTGATTTAGAGTGTTTGGTTGCACTGGGGTTGACCTGGTTGGGTGGCTTCTATAGGAAGTTGTGAGGGAGGCTGCATTTGATCTTCTTCCTGTCTGTCTTCTCCATCCCCTCTCTTTCCTCCTTTCGCCTTTGTACTATCTCTCTCAGTTTCTGCCTTTCTTCTTGTGTTCTGTCGCGGTCGAGATACACCTTCCTGTATGCCGGCATGTCCCTTAATCGTGCTTTCTCCTGCAGGATCCTGTTCCCAGTCGCTTCTGCCTTGAAGGTCACTTTCACTGGCTGGGTTCTTTTTTTTACAAACCCCCCTATTCTCCGAAAATTTTCTAGCTGAGTCATGTCGTCTTCTCCTATTGCTTTCATGATGCTTTCAATTGCTTTTTTTTCCCCTTGTTTTCTTGCTTCATATGTTTCCCCTTCAACTTCCTGGAGCCCATACACAAAGACTGACCTCACCCTTTCATTCTCCCACTGCATATCCCTGTGTATCCCCTCATTTAATTTCGTTTCCTCCACTGCAGCTTTCCTTTCTTCAGTTTCACTAGCTAATGTACTTGGGCTTTGTGGCCTGTCATTTTCCCTTCTCGGCTTTCCTTGGGCTCTGTTGTTGTCTGTTAGGGCCTCCACATAAAGCTTAGCTCTTTCATTTACTACAGTCTCCTATGATAGAGCTTCTCCATGCAGTTGTGCTCCTTCTTTCCCTACAGTCCCCTTATTTGTGGCTGAAGTAGCAGTCTCTGTTGTCAATCCCAAAATGTTCTTTAGTTCTTTAGGCTGTTTCAGATTTTTCAGTTCCTCTTCTAAACTCTGTATCCTAGCCTCTGCTGCCTTGACATGCACCTCCCACTTCCTGCTTTCCATATCTATCCTCTCTTCCATTCTCATGCTAAGTTCTTCTAGTTTCTTTTCCCATTCATGATCCCTTTTTATGAGCTCTGCTGCCCAATCTTCCTTTGCAGCTTCCTCCTCCTGTCTCTTGGTTTTTCTTGTTGCTCTATGGCAACCCATTTTTGTTTCATCCTGATTGCCTCAGAGTGGGAAACCTATGTAGTTCTGTATGTTATGTTAGTAGTGTGTATGTCAAAGTGTTGGGGGGGAGGTAGTGGAGGAACTGTGGCTATGTGGGAGAGGAGTGGGGAGGGGTGGGGAGGGGGAGGGTGAACGAGTGTGTGTGTGTGTGTGTGTGTGTGTGTGTATTCGCCTATTTAGTTACCATTTTGTCCTAGTACAGGTGTGTGTGTGTGTATGTGTGTATGGGGGAGGTGTGAGGGGGAGATACTGTTAATACATACCAGTAATTCTGGGTTATAAAAAACGGAAATTGCTACTAGGGTCTAAAGCTTCTGTGAGTGTCTGCCCTTGTGTGTGTGTGTGTGTGTGTGTGTGTGTGTGAGGGAGGAATTGTTTGGGAGGGTAGGTGGTGTGTGTGTGTGTGTGTGTGTGTGTGTGTGTGTGTGTGTGTGTGTGTGTGTGTGTGTGTGTGTGTGTGTAATTATGTGTCAAATTATGTGTGGGTTTATTATGTGTAGGAAAAGTAGGTGGCTTGTGCTTGGAGTGTAATGTGGATTCTCAGTGGTCGCTTGTGTCCACAACCTCTTGTGACCTGACTCCCACCCTCCTGGGACTTGATGCTCACCTACTTACAATGTTGCCTATGCTTGACTTGCCACCTAGCTTATAGTAAGTTAATCGCCTTGTTCAATGGATTTCCAATTGCTATTCATTATTGAATACTTGTGTATGTGTGTGTGTGTGTGTGTGTGTGTGTGTGTGTGTGTGTGTGTGTGTGTGTGTGTGTGTGTGTGTGTGTGTGTGTGTGTGTGTGTATGTGTGTGTGTGTGTATGTTTGTGTGTGTGTGTGTGTGTGTGTGTGTGTGTGTGTGTGTGTGTCTGTCTGTCTGTGTGTATGTGTGTGCTCATGTATAGGTAAACACAAACACATACACACACACACACACACACACACACACACACACACACACACAAACACACACACACACACTCAAACACACACACAAACATACTCACAAACACACACACACAAACACACACAAACACACACGAACACACACACACACACACAAACACACACAAACACACACACACACACACAGTGGGTGCAGACGTGGGTGCACAAGGCTCCGAGAACCTTAGTGTTTTTAAGGCATGCAGTAACTGCTAGCAGTAATCAGTGGTAGTGACAACATCAGTGAACAATCCTATGAGTGATAACTAAAGTTATTAGTTAAAAAAAGTCGAGAGGAAGCCTGAAATCATTAATATTTCAAAGTGCCAAACCATTGTGGGTCTACTACACACTGTTGCCACACAGATTCAAACATACAAAGATCAAAGTGAGTGCAGAAGCCAGTGTTCAAGAATTACCAGCGTTTGGTTAACAAGTGAAATGTGGGGCACCATACAGTGAGAGTGAAAAAGTTAATAAGCAAAAGGAGAAAGGAAAAATAAAATATACAACAAGGGAAGGTGGCAGTTGTAGGCCTGCTGAGGCAGTGACGTCACAACAAGTTGTGTGCCATTATACATATAAAGTGAAGTGTATATAATGTGAAGTGTATACTATCATAAGTGAAAAGTGAAATCGCTGGGGATGTATGAGCATATATGGTTATAAACATCAATGGTGAAGGATCTCCAAAATAGTGATTTAAGGCCTATGTATGACCACTATGTCATCAGCATCTGGCAACTTGTCACCGCACTGCTGCCAGCACAAGTATCACTCATCTATTGTGGTTTGCATGTTGTGGGCTCTGGCTCCCGGTCTTGCATCACTGTTAGATACTGGTCACTCACTCCTGCAAGCTATTACCAGAATTAGAGTAGAAATAGCATAGATGAGGTGAAGATAGTGTTGACGAGAGTGTGAGAAGGAGAGCAGTCTAGCGACGGGTAACGTAGGGATAAGGTAGTATTACTACCGGTAGTTATTAGCAGTAAGAGGAAGTCCTCTCTCAATGTGAACAAGGAATAGGATAATAACCAGCAATAATTGATACTTATACCCAGAAAGGGCAATAAGTGGAGAGAGTAGCATTACTAGGAAAGACAGCTGAGACTAAATTTGAGCCTACACGACAGAGAGGTATAACGGATCTTTCAACCACATCACCTAACCCACCTAACCATCCCCCCTCACACACACACACACACACACACACACAAGGGCAGACGCTCATAGAAGCTTTAGACCTAGTAGTAATTTCCGTTTTATATAACCCAGAATTACTGGTATGTATTAGCAGTATCTCCCTCTCACACCTCCCCCATACACACGAACACACACATATACACACACATACACACACACACCTGCACTAGGACAAAATGGTAACTAACTAACTAGGCAAATACACACACACACACACACTCACACACACACACAAACACACACACACACACACACACACACACACACACACACACACACACACACACACACACACACACACACACACATACACACAGACAGACAGACACACACACACACACATGCACACATATGCACACACACACATACACACACACACATACATACACACACACATACACACACGAGCGTGGGTCCGTGAGGTGCAGACATGGGTGCACAAGGCTCCGAGAACCTAGTGTTTTTTTAAGGCATGCAGTAAATGCTAGCATTATTCAGTGGTAGTGACATCGTCAGTGAACAATAATATGAGTGACAACTAAAGTTATTAGTTAAAAATAGTCGAGAGGAAGCTGAAATTATCAATATTTCAAAGTGCCAAGCCATTGTGAGTCTATAGGCACTGTTGCCACACAGATTCAAACATACAAAGATCAAAGTGAGTGTGAAAGCGGCTGTTCAAGAATTATCAGCGTTTGGCTAACAAGTGAAATGTGGGGCACCATACAGTGAGAGTGAAAAAGTTAATAAGCAAAAGGGGAAAGGAAAAATAAAATATATAACAAGGGAAGGTGGCAGCAGTAGGCCTGCTTAAAGCAGTGACGTCACGACAAGTTGTGTGCCATTATACATATAAAGTGAATTGCATATAATGTGAAGTGTATACTATCATAAGTGAAAAGTGAAATCGCATGAGGAACGAGGGATGTATGAGCACATGTGGCTATAATCAACACGGGTGAAGGGATTTAAGGACTACGTACGACGACTTCGTCATCAGCATCTGGCAACTGTCATGACCATTGCCAGCGCAAGTATCACTCACATATTTTGTGGTTTGCATGTTGCAGGCTTTGCATATCTGTTAGATACTGGTCACTCACTCCTGCAAGCTATTACAGTAGTTATTAGTAGTAAGAATACTTAGGAAGCTAGGAAGTCCTCTCTCAACGTGAACAAGGAATAAGATAATAACCAGCAATAATTGATACTTAAATCCAGAGAGGGCAATAAGTGGAGAGAGTAGCATTTCTAGGAAAGACAGTTGGAACAGAGAGGTATAATGGATCTTTAAACCACACCATCTACCCCCCCCCTAACCATCCCTCTCTCATATACACACACAAGGACAGACACTTATAGAAGCTTTAGACCCTAGTAGCAATTTCCACTTTTTACAACCCAGAATTACTGGTATGTATTAACAGTATCTACCCCTCATACCTCCCCAATACACACGAATACACACGTATACACACATACACACACAGCTTTTAAGGGCAACATTGTAAGTAGGTGGGGTAAGCCCCAGGAGAGTGGGGGTCAGGTCACAAGAAGTTGCGGCCAGTCAAGGACCACTGACACACACACACACACACACACACACACACACACACACACACACACACACACACACACACACACACACACACACACAAACAAACACACACACGCACACACACACACACACACACAACACACACACACACACATAACACACACACACACACACACACACACACACACAACACACAACACACACACACAACATACACACACACACACACACACACACAAACACACACACACACATTGCCAGACTCACACATAGACTCCCCCCCTCCCCCACCGACATCTCACTCCTTCACCTGATTCCTCCCCTCCCTCTTTCACCCTCCCCCTCCCCACCTCTCCCTCCCTCTCCCTCTCCCTCTCCCACTCACCCACTTGCTTCTCCTTCCTTCCCACATAGCCACAGTTCCTCCACTACCTCCCCCCCCCCCACACTCTGACATAAACAATACTAACCTAACATACAGAATTACATAGGTTTCCCACTCTGAGGCAATCAGGATAAAACAAAAATGGGTTGCCAGAGAGCAACAAGGAAAACCAAGGGACAGAAGGAGGAAACTGCAAAGGAAGATTGGGCAGCAGAGCTCACAAAAAGGGAACATGAATGGGATAAGAAACTAGAAGAACTTAGCATGAGAATGGAAGAGAGGTTAGACATGGAAAGCAGGAAGTGGGAGGTGCAAGTCAAAGCAGCAGAGGCCAGGGTACAGAGTTTAGAAGAGGAACTGAAAAATCTGAAACAGCCTAAAGAACTAAAGAACATTTTGGGATTGACAACAGAGACTGCTACCTCAGCCACAAATAAGGGGACTGTGGGGAAAGAAGGAGCAAAACTGCATGTAGAAGCTCAATCAGTGGAGACTGTAGTAAATGAAAGAGCTAAGCTATATGTGGAGGCCCTAACAGACCACAGCAGAACCCAGGGAAAGCCGAGGAGGGAAAATGACAGGCCAATGAGCCCAAGTACATTAGCTAGTGAAACTGAAGAAAGGAAAGCTGCAATGGAGGAAATCAAATTGAATGAGGGGATACACAGGGATATGCAGTGGGAGAATGAAAGGGTGAGGTCAGTCTTTGTGTATGGGTTCCAGGAAGTTGAAGGGGAAACATATGTAGCAAGAAAACAAGGGGAAAAAAAAGCAATTGAAAGCATCATGAAAGCAATAGGAGAAGACGACATGACCTAGCTGGAAAATTTTCGGAGAATAGGGGGGTTTGTTAAAAAAAGAACCCGGCCAGTGAAAGTGACCTTCAAGGCAGAATCGACTCGGAACAGGATCCTGCAGGAGAAAGCACGATTAAGGGACATGCCGGCATACAGGAAGGTGTATCTCGACCACGACAGAACACAAGAAGAAAGGCAGAAGCAGAGAGAGATGGTACAAAGGCGAAAGGAGGAAAGAGAGGGGATGGAGAAGACAGACAGGAGATCCCAGACACAAGAAGATCAAATACAGCCTCCCTCACAACTTCCTATAGAAGCCTCCCAACCAGGTCAACCCCAGTGCAACCAAACACTCTAAACCAAAACACCCATGCCACATCCAATGCCCCCACCCACTGCATTACAAACTCCACCCCCACAGCAACCACCCATAGTTCCTTATCAGGTCTCCCACTTCCCCAACCCCAATACACCTCCCAGACCACAATCTTAGAAAAGAAGTTGAAGGTGTGGTATACAAATGAAGATGGAATAACAAATAAGTATGAGGAGTGGCACGAAAGAATCAAGGAGACATCCCCAGACATAATAGCACTCACAGAAACAAAACTCACCAGAATAATAACAGATTCAATCTTTCCACCCGGATATCAGATCCTCAGGAAAGACAGAGGGATGAGGGGGGGAGGAGGAGTTGCACTGCTCATTAAAAACCAGTGGGGGTTTGAGAAAAATGGAAGGAATGGATGGCACGGGCGAAAGGGACTACTTAGTAGGAACTATCCAGTCTGAGGGACATAAGGTGATAATTGCAGTAATGTACAACCCACCACAGAACTGCAGGAGGCCAAGAGAAGAATACGATGAGAGCAACAGAGCAATGGTCGACACACTAGCCGAGGTGGCCAGGAGAGCACGCATGGGGGGAGCAAAGTTACTAGTTATGGGTGATTTCAATCACAAGGAGATTGACTAGGAAAACCTGGAGCCCCATGGGGGTCCCGAAACATGGAGAGCCAAGATGATGGATGTGGTACTGGAAAACCTCATGCATCAACATGTTAGAGACACTACAAGAGAGAGAGGAGAGGATGAACCAGCAAGACTGGACCTTGTATTCACCTTGAGAAGTTCTGACATCGAGGATATCATGTATGAAAGGCCCCTGGGAGCTAGTGATCATGTGGTTCTGTGCTTCGACTACATAGTTGAGCTCCAAGTGGAGAGAGTAGCAGGAATAGGGTGGGAAAAGCCAAACTACAAAAGAGGGAACTACTCAGGCTTGAGGAACTTCTTTCAAGACATTCAGTGGGAGAGGGAACTGACAGGAAAACCAGTACAAGAAATGATGGATTATGTGGCAACAAAATGCAAGGAGGCAGAGAAGAGGTTTGTTCCTAAGGGAAACAGAAATAATGGGAAGAACAGAACGAGTCCTTGGTTCACCCAAAGGTGTAAGGAGGCAAAAACTAGGCGTACTAGAGAATGGAAAAGGTACAGAAGACAGAGAACTCAGGAAAATAAAGAGATTAGCCTAAGAGTCAGAAACGAATATGCACAGATAAGAAGGGAGGCTCAGTGGCAATACGAAAATGACATAGCATCGAAAGTCAAGACTGACCCGAAGCTGTTGTACAGCCACATCAGGAGGAAAACATCAGTCAAGGGCCAGGTAATCAGACTGAGGAAGGGTGATGGGGAATTCACAAGAAACGACTGGGAGGTATGTCAGGAGCTCAACACAAGATTTAAAGAAGAATTTACAGTGGAAACCAGTAGGACTCCAGGAAATCAGAGCAGGGGGGTGCACCAGCAAGTGCTGGATGAGGTACATATAACCAAGGAGGAGGTGAAGAAGCTGCTATGCGAACTTGACACCTCAAAGGCGGTGGGACCAGACAACATCTCTCCGTGGGTCCTTAAAGAGGGAGCAGAGATATTGTGTGTATCGTTAACAAAGATCTTCAACATATCATTTGAAACTGGGCAACTCCCTGAGGTATGGAAGATGGCAAATGTAGTCCCAATTTTTAAAAAGGGAGACAGACATGAGGCACTAAACTACAGACCTGTATCTCTAACGTGTATAGTATGCAAGGTCATGGAGAAGATCATCAGGAGGAGAGTGGTGGGGCACCTGGAAAGAAACAAGTGTATAATTGACAACCAGCTTGGTTTCAGGGAAGGAAAATCCTGTGTCACAAGCCTACTAAGTTTTATGACAAGGTGACAGAAGTAAGACAAGAGAGAGAGGGGTGGATCGACTGCATTTTTTTTGGACTGCAAGAAGGCCTTCGACACAGTTCCTCACAAGAGGTTACTGCAAAAGCTAGAGGATCAGGCACACATAACAGGAAAGGTACTACTATGGATCAGAGAATACCTGACAGGGAGGCAACAACGAGTCATGGTACGTGACGAGGTGTCAGAGTGGGCGCCTGTGACAAGCGGGGTTCCACAGGGGTCAGTCCTAGGACCTGTGCTGTTCTTGGTATATGTGAATGACATAACGGAAGGGATAGACTCAGAAGTGTCCTTGATTGCGGACGATGTGAAGTTAATGAGAAGAATCAAATCTGATGAGGATCAGGCAGGACTACAAAGAGACCTGGACAGACTACAAGCCTGGTCTAGCAACTGGCTTCTTGAGTTTAACCCTGCCAAATGCAAAGTCATGAAGATTGGGGAAGGGCAAAGAAGACTGCAGACACAATATAGTTTAGACGGCCAAAGTCTGCAAACCTCACTGAAGGAAAAAGGTCTGGGGGTGAGTATAACACCGAGCATATCTCCCGAGGCGCACATCAATCAGATAATTGCTGCAGCATACGGGCCCTTGGCAAACCTACGGATTGCGTTCCGATACCTCAGTAAGGATTCGTTCAAGACTCTGTATACCATTTACGTCAGGCCCATACTGGAGTATGCAGCACCAGTTTGGAATCCACACCTAGTCAAGCACGTCAAGAAATTAGAGAAAGTGCAAAGGTTTGCAACAAGACTAGTCCCAGAGCTACGGGGATTGTCCTACGAAGAAAGATTGAGGGAAATCGGCCTGACGACACTGGAGACAAGGAGGGTCAGGGGAGACATGATAACGACATATAAAATACTGTGCAGAATAGACAAGGTGGACAAAGACGGGATGTTCCAGAGATGGGACACAGACACAAGAGGTCACAATTGGAAGTTGAAGACTCAGATGAATCAAAGGGATGTTAGGAAGTATTTCTTCAGTCATAGAGTAGTCAAGCCGTGGAATAGCCTAGAAAGTGAAGTAGTGGAGGCTGGAACCATACATAGTTTTAAGGCGAGGTATGATAAAGCTCATGGAGCATGGAGAGAGAGGACCTAGTAGCAATCAGTGAAGAGGCGGGGCCAGGAGCTGTGAATCGACCCCTGCAACCACAAATAGGTGAGTACAAATAGGTGAGTACACACACACACATGCACACACATGCACACACACAGAGTGGGCACCTGTGACCAGCGGGGTCCCGCAGGGGTCAGTCCTAGGACCAGTGCTGTTTCTGGTATTTGTGAACGACATGACGGAAGGAATAGACTCTGAGGTGTCCCTGTTTGCAGATGACGTGAAGTTGATGAGAAGAATACACTCGATCGAAGACCAGGCAGAACTACAAAGGGATCTGGACAGGCTGCAGAACTGGTCCAGCAATTGGCTCCTGGAGTTCAATCCCACCAAGTGCAAAGTCATGAAGATTGGGGAAGGGCAAAGAAGGCCGCAGACGGAGTACAGTCTAGGGGGTCAGAGACTACAAACCTCACTCAAGGAAAAAGATCTTGGGGTGAGTATAACACCAGGCACATCTCCTGAAGCGCACATCAACCAAATAACTGCTGCAGCATATGGGCGCCTAGCAAACCTCAGAACAGCATTCCGACATCTTAATAAGGAATCGTTCAGGACCCTGTACACCGTATACGTTAGGCCCATATTGGAGTATGCGGCACCAGTTTGGAACCCACACCTAGCCAAGCACGTAAAGAAACTAGAGAAAGTGCAAAGGTTTGCAACAAGACTAGTCCCAGAGCTAAGAGGTATGTCCTACGAGGAGAGGTTAAGGGAAATCAACCTGACGACACTGGAGGACAGGAGAGATAGGGGGGACATGATAACGACATACAAAATACTGAGAGGAATTGACAAGGTGGACAAAAACAGGATGTTCCAGAGATTGGACACAGTAACAAGGGGACACAGTTGGAAGCTAAAGACACAGATGAATCACAGGGATGTTAGGAAGTATTTCTTCAGCCACAGAGTAGTCAGTAAGTGGAATAGTTTGGGAAGCGATGTAGTGGAGGCAGGATCCATACATAGCTTTAAGCAGAGGTACGATAAAGCTCACGGCTCAGGGAGAGTGACCTAGTAGCGATCAGTGAAGAGGCGGGGCCAGGAGCTCGGACTCGACCCCCGCAACCTCAACTAGGTGAGTACAACTAGGTGAGTACATATACATACACAAGGGGACACAGTTGGAAGCTGAAGACACAGATGAATCACAGGGATGTTAGGAAGTATTTCTTCAGCCACAGAGTAGTCAGTAAGTGGAATAGTTTGGGAAGCGATGTAGTGGAGGCAGGATCCATACATAGCTTTAAGCAGAGGTATGATAAAGCTCACGGCTCAGGGAGAGTGACCTAGTAGCGATCAGTGAAGAGGCGGGGGCCAGGAGCTCGGACTCGACCCCCGCAACCTCAACTAGGTGAGTACACACACACATAAACACATGCACACACATGCACATACACACACACATATATACACACACACAAGACAAGAGAGAGAGGGGTGGGTTGATTGCATCTTCTTGGACTGCAAGAAGGCCTTTGACACAGTTCCTCACAAGAGATTAGTGCAGAAGCTAGAGCATCAGGCGCATATAACAGGAAGGGCACTGCAGTGGATCAGAGAATACCTGACAGGGAGGCAACAACGAGTCATGGTACGTAATGATGTATCACAGTGGGCACCTGTGACGAGCGGGGTCCCACAGGGGTCGGTCCTAGGACCAGTGCTATTTTTGGTATATGTGAACGATATGACGGAAGGGTTAGACTCAGAAGTGTCCCTGTTTGCAGATGATGTGAAGTTAATGAGGAGAATTAAATCTGATGAGGACCAGGCAGGACTTCAAAGAGACCTGGACAGACTGGACACCTGGTCCAGCAAATGGCTTCTCGAATTTAATCCTGCCAAATGCAAAGTCATGAAGATGGGGGAGGGGCACAGAAGACCACAGACAGAGTATAGGCTAGGTGGCCAAAGACTGCAAACCTCACTCAAGGAGAAAGATCTTGGGGTGAGTATAACACCGAGCATGTCTCCGGAAGCACACATCAATCAGATAACTGCTGCAGCATATGGGCGCCTGGCAAACCTGAGAACAGCATTCCGATACCTTAGTAAGGAATCATTCAAGACACTGTACACCGTGTATGTCAGGCCCATACTGGAGTATGCAGCACCTGTTTGGAACCCGCACTTGATAAAGCACGTCAAGAAACTAGAGAAAGTACAAAGGTTTGCGACAAGGTTAGTTCCAGAGCTAAGGGGAATGTCCTATGAAGAAAGATTAAGGGAAATCGGCCTGACCACACTGGAGGACAGGAGGGTCAGGGGAGACATGATAACGACATATAAAATACTGCGTGGAATAGACAAGGTGGACAAAGACAGGATGTTCCAGGGAGGGGACACAGAAACAAGAGGCCACAATTGGAAGTTGAAGACACAAATGAGTCAGAGAGATAGTAGGAAGTATTTCTTCAGTCATAGAGTTGTAAGGCAGTGGAATAGCCTAGAAAATGACGTAGTGGAGGCAGGAACCATACACAGTTTTAAGACGAGGTTTGATAAAGCTCATGGAGCGGGGAGAGAGAGGGCCTAGTAGCAACCGGTGAAGAGGCGGGGCCAGGAGCTAGGACTCGACCCCTGCAACCACAAATAGGTGAGTACAAATAGGTGAGTACACACACGCACACCCACACATATACACACATATATACACACACACACACACACATACACACACACACACACACACACACACACACACACACACACACACACACACACACACACACACAAGCATGTCAAGAAATTAGAGAAAGTGCAAAGGTTTGCAACAAGACTAGTCCCAGAGCTACGGGGATTGTCCTATGAAGAAAGATTGAGGGAAATCGACCTGACGACACTGGAGGCAAGGAGGGTCAGGGGAGACATGATAACGACATATAAAATACTCCGCGGAATAGACGAGGTGGACAAAGACGGGATGTTCCAGAGATGGGACACAGACACAAGAGGTCACAATTGGAAGTTGAAGACTCAGATGAATCAAAGGGATGTTAGGAAGTATTTCTTCAGTCATAGAGTAGTCAAGCTGTGGAATAGCGTAGAAAGTGAAGTAGTGGAGGCGGGAACCATACATAGTTTTAAGGCGAGGTATGATAAAGCTTATGGAGCAGGGAGAGAGAGGACCTAGTAGCAATCAGTGAAGAGGCGGGGCCAGGAGCTCGGACTCGACCTCTGCAACCTCAACTAGGTGAGTACAACTACGTGAGTACACACACTCACACACACCTGCAAGGCCCCCGTTATCAAGCGGTCACTTTACCCTCGGCCCTCTTTCCCCTCCCTTCGCTTCTAATCCCATACACACACACACACCTCCCCCGCTTCTAAGGGTCACTCATCCTTCTCTCCCCCTCCCCCCTCCCCCTTAATCCCATCTCTCTCACTCCCACACATGCACACACACATGCACAAGCACACATACACAATCATATATACACTTTACACAAACACGTACTCCCGTACTCCTCCTTCCCCTAACCACCTCTCCTCCTCTCCTAACCACCTCTCCCCCTCACCCTAACCACCTTCGCATCCCCAAAACCATCTAACCCCTCCCCAAACCATCTAACCCCCTCCCCCAACTACCTCTCCCCCTCCAATAACCATCTCCCCCCTCCCCCATTACCATCCATCCCCACTCCCCCTAACCATCTATTCCCCTCCCCCTAACCACCTCTCCCCCTTCCTTCTGTGGAGCAATGGGGGAACCTAGAAAGGATGAGAAGAAGGGGCCCGAAGAACGAATCTGGGAGGGAGGACTGGCAGGCAGAGCTCTAAAAAAGGGAGGAAGAATGGGGAAGGAGGCTAGATGAGCTTGCAAGGAAGATGGAGGAGAGGTTAGCAGCAGAATGGAGAAGGTGGAAGCAACATGCCACAGCAGCAAAAAACAAGATACGAAGATTAGAAGAGGAGCTGAGACATCTGAAACAGCACAGAGACAAAGATATTACAGAAGTAGCATCGGCAATAGCTACATCAAACACAGACAACAAATTTTGGCCCCACATGGGGCCAAAACAAAGACAGGGAGCACACTAGGACAGAATGAGAGGTTGGAAGACATTGAAGGAACTAGGACATGTGCAAGGACCTTACCAGATATCTGTGGGGGCCAGGAGCAGGTGAGCAGGAAGGATAAACCAAGAAGGATAGGGGCCATAACTAGGGATGGGACTGAAGGAAGGAACACTCCACGGGAAGGAACTAAAACACATCAGAGGATGCAATGGGAGTCACAGTGGGAAGTGGAAAGGGAGAGATCCGTGTTTGTCTATGGGCTAGACGAAGCTAAAGGGGAAACTTATGATGAAAGAAAGCAGGAGGAGAAAAAAGCGATTGAAGATATCATGAAGGTGATAGGCGAGGGGGACATGACCCAGGTGGCAAATTTTCGGAGAATTGGGTGGTTCACAAAGAAAACGAATCGGCCTCTCAAAGTAATTTTCAAGGCAGAATCAACCCGAACCATGATCCTGCAGGAGAAAGCACGGCTGAGAGGCAAGCAGGAGTTCTGGAGTGTGTACCTCGATCGAGATACAACACAGGACGAAAGGAAGACAATGAAAGAGAGAGTTCAAAAACGAAAGGAGAAATGGGAGGAAATGAAAATGGAGAGCAGAATAACCCAGGATCAAATGGAAGGACAAGCGCACCCCCCAGAAACACATGCAGAAGGACTCCAGCCACGACACCCCCAATCCAAACCAACCATCACACACCGATCCCTCTGTTTCCACCCCCCGCACCACAGTTACAGTATTAGAACAGAAGTTGAAGGTTTGGTTCACAAATGCAGATGGATTAACGAATAAACATGAGAAGTCCCCAGACATCATAGCAGTTACAGAAACAAAACTCTGGAGACAATAACAGATGCAATCTTCCCAGGGGGAAAGGAGGGGGGAGGAGGGGTTGCTCTGCTCGTAAAAAACAGATGGAAATTCGAGAAAATGGAAGGAATAGATGAGACGGGAGAAAGAGACTACATAGCAGTACACTTCAGTCTGGGGAACACATAGTGGTCATTGCAGTGATGTATAATCCACCACAGAACTGCCGGAGGCCAAGAGAGGAATATGAAGAGAGCAACAGAGCAATGGTGGACACACTTGCTGAGGTGGCAAGAAGAGCTCACTCCAGCAGAGCAAAGTTGCTGGTTATGGGGGATTTCAACCACAGGGAGATTGACTGGGAAAACCTGGAGCCACATGGGGGTCCCGAAACATGGAGAGCCAGGATGTTGGACGTGGTGCTGGAAAACCTCGTGCACCAACATGTTAAGGACACCACCAGAGTGAGAGGGGAGGATGAACCAGCAAGATTGGACCTTGTGTTCACCCTGGGCAGCTCAGATATTGAGGACATCAAGTATGAGAGTCCCCTAGGAGCTAGCGACCACGTGGTTCTGTGCTTTGAATACATAGTAGAGCTGCAAGTGGAGAGAATAACAGGAGTTGAATGGGAAAAGCCTGACTATAAAAGAGAGGACTACATAGGGTTGAAGAACTTCCTGCGGGAGGTCCAGTGGGACAGAGAACTGGCAGGAAAGCCAGTAAACGAAATGATGGAATATGTAACAACAAAATACAAGGAGGCAGTGGAAAGGTTTATTCCCTAGGGCAACAGAAACAATGGGAAGACCAGAACGAGCCTCTGATTTACCCGACGGTGTAAGGAGGCAAAAACAAAGTGCAATAGAAAATGGAAAAAGTACAGAAGGCAGAGAACACACGAAAATAGGGAGATCAGTCGCAGAGCCAGGAACGAGTATGCACAGGTAAGGAGGGAGGCCCAGCGACAGTATGAAAATGACATAGCATCGAAAATCAAGACTGACCCGAAACTGTTGTATAGCGACATTAGGAGGAAGACAACAGTCAAAGACCAGGTGATCAGACTGAGGACAGAAGGTGGAGAACTCACAAGAAATGATCAGGAGGTATGTGAGGAGCTAAACAGGGGATTTAAGGAAGTTTTTACAGCAGAGACAGGAAGGGCTGTGGGAAGACAGCACAGAAGGGAACATCAAGAGGGAATATACTAACAAGTGTTGGATGACATACGAACAACCGAGGAGGAGGTGCAGAAGCTGCTAAGTGACCTTGATACCTCAAAGGCGATGGGACCGGACAACATCTCCCCATGGGTCCTTAGAGAAGGAGCAGAGATGCTGTGCGTGCCCCTAACCACAATCTTCAACACATCCCTTGAAACTGGGCAACAGCCTGAGAAATGGAAGACAGCAAATGTAGTCCCCATATTTAAGAAAGGAAACAGAAATGAGGCACTAAACTACAGACCTGTGTCTCTGACATGTATTGTGTGCAAAGTCATGGAGAAGATTATCAGGAGGAGAGTGGTGGAACACCTGGAACGGAACAAGATTATAAATGAAAACCAGCATGGGTTCATGAAAGGTAAATCCTGTGTCACAAACCTCCTGGAGTTTTATGACAAGATAGCAGAAGTAAGACACGAGAGAGAGGGGTGGGTTGATTGCGTTTTCCTAGACTGCAGGAAGGCCTCTGACACAGTTCCACACAAGAGATTAGTGCAGAAACTGGAGGATCAGGCGCATATATCAGGGAGGGCACTGCAATGTATCAGGGAATACCTGACAGGGAGGCAGCAACGAGTCATGGAACGTGAAGAGCTATCACAGTGGGCGCCTGTTACGAGCGGTGTCCCACAGGGGTCAGTTCTAGGACCAGTGCTGAAGGAAGGAATTGACTCTGAAGTGTTCCTATTTGCAGATGATGTGAAGTTGATGAGAAGAATTAAATTGGATGAGGATGAGGCAGGACTGCAAAGAGACTTGGACAGGCTGGACATGTGGCCAAGAAACTAGCTTCTCAAATTCAATCCTGCCAAATGCAAAGTCATGAAGATTGGGGAGGGGCAAAGAAGACCGCAGACAGAGTATGGGCTAGGTGGACAAAGACTACAGACCTCACTCAGGGAGAAAGACCTTGGGGTGAACATAACACCGACCATGTCACCGGAGGTACACATCAACCAAATAACTGCTGAAGCATACGGGCGCCTGGCAAACCTGAGAATAGCGTTCCGATACCTTAACAAGGAATCGTTCAAGACACTGTACACTGTGTATGTTCGGCCCATACTGGAGTATGCAGCACCAGTCTGGAACCCACTCCTGGTCAAGCACGTCAAGAAGTTAGAGAAAGTACAAAGGTTTGCAACAAGGCTAGTCCCAGAGCTCAAGGGAATGTCGTACGAGGAAAGGTAAGGGAAATCGGACTGACGACACTGGAGGACAGAAGGGTCAGGGGAGACATGATAACGACATACAAGATACTGCGGGGAATAGACAAGGTGGACAGAGACAGGATGTTCCAGAGAGGTGACACAGAAACAAGGGGTCACAACTGGAAGCTGAAAACTCAGACGAATCACAAGGGCGTTAGGAAGTATTTCTTCAGTCATAGAGTCGCCAGGAAGTGGAATAGCCTAGCAAATGAAGTAGTGGAGGCAGGAACCATACATAGTTTTAAGAAGAGATATGACAAAGCTCAGGAAGCAGAGAGGGAGAGGACCTAGTAGCAATCAGTGAAGAGGCGGGGCCAGGAGCTGTGACTCGACCCCTGCAACCACAATTAGGTGAGTACACACACACAAACTCACACACACACACACACACACACAAACAAACACACACACACACACACACACACACACACACACACACACACACACACACACACATACACACACAGACACACACACACATGGAGGAGAAAGATCTTGGGGTGAGTATAACACCGAGCATGTCTCCGGAGGCACACATCAACCAGATAACCGCTGCAGCATATGGGCGCCTGGCAAACCTGAGAATAGCGTTTCGATACCTTAGTAAGGAATCGTTCAAGACACTGTACACTGTACATCAGGCCCATACAAGAGTATTCAGCTCCAGTTTGGAACCCACACCTGGGCAAACACGTCAAGAAATTAGAGAAAGTGCAAAGGTTTGCAACAAGGCTAGTTCCGGAGCTCAGGGGTATGTCCTACGAAGAAAGGTTGAGGGAAATCGGACTGACGACATTGGAGGACAGGCGGGTCGGGGTAGACATGATAACGACATACAAGAGACTGCGTGGAATAGATAAGGTGGACAGAGACAGTTTGTTCCAGAGAGGGGACACAGAAACGAGGGGTCACAACTGAAAGCTGAAGACTCAGACGAGTCACAGGGATGTTAGGAAGTATTTCTTCAGTCACAGAGTCGTCAATAAGTGGAATAGCCTTGCAAGTGATGTAGTGGAGGCAGGAACCATACATAGCTTTAAGACGAGGTATGACAAAGCTCGTGTCTTTTAATCTTTATTTCATGTGTCTTTGTGGCTCCATCTGTATCAATATATTATTCATGTGTCTGAAATTGTAAATAACAACGATAATATAATAGAGCAATGAAGTAAACATTAGATATTATAGCCAGGGTAATGACGAATAAAGTGCTGAATGACGGATACAAGTTTAGGGCTTTTTGTTATTACAAATTTTGAGGAAGGAATGAAGACACGGAGCAAGAGGAGGAGCGCCACTGAGAGTAAGAAGACGATGGAGTTTCGAGAAGATGAAAGGAAGAGGAATCAGTGAGAATAATAAGCACATAGTAGCAGCCATCACCAGCATATGACAAACCATAGTAGCGGTGGTTATCAAGGGCGCAGGAATATATCAGAAAGTGTGTGTGGACCAGGTGATGTACGGCTCCATGTTAGGCGGGGAAGAGGAAGGGAGGCGACGAGTGCTCCCCCTTCTATGATTGAGAAAAGTATCAAGTGTACAGAAAGAATATGTTGTGGTGGTATTTGGGACATGAAAACATAAATTTCTGAAGGTGATTCAAGATTTATATCTATATGAGTGTAAGCCGCAGGTGACCAATTAACACGACAGCCGCGTTAACTTGCCAACTCCTGTTCAAAATATAGAATATAGCTTGAAACGCTGGACACTGAGAGTTATAGCACCGACAGTTATTTATGCAGTGACAGTGTGTCTTCCCATCATTACAGTTTCTGCATTATGAGCAGTGGTTCACTGCAGCACAGTGCTTTACTACAGCACAGTGCTTCACTGCAGCACAGTGCTTCACTGTAGCACAGTGCTTCACTGCAGCTCAATGCTTCACTGCAGCACAGTGCTTCACTGTAGCACAGTGCTTCACTGCAGCACAATGCTTCACTGCAGCACAGTGCTTCACTGCAGCACAGTGCTTCACTGCAGCACAGTGCTTTACTGAAGCACAGTGCTTCACTACAGCACAGTGCTTCACTACAGCACAGTGCTTTACTGAAGCACAGTGCTTCACTACAGCACAGTGCTTCACTACAGCACAGTGCTTTACTACAGCACAGTGCTTCACTACAGCACAGTGCTTCACTACAGCACAGTGCTTCACTACAGCACAGTGCTTTACTACAGCACAGTGCTTCACTACAGCACAGTGCTTTACTACAGCACAGTGCTTCACTACAGCACAGTGCTTCACTACAGCACAGTGCTTCACTACAGCACAGTGCTTCACTACAGCACAGTGCTTCACTACAGCACAGTGCTTCACTACAGCACAGTGCTTCACTACAGCACAGTGCTTCACTACAGCACAGTGCTTTACTACAGCACAGTGCTTCACTGTAGCACAGTGCTTCACTGTAGCACAGTGCTTTACTACAGCACAGTGCTTCACTACAGCACAGTGCTTCACTACAGCACAGTGCTTCACTACAGCACAGTGCTTTACTACAGCACAGTGCTTCACTGTAGCACAGTGCTTCACTACAGCACAGTGCTTCACTACAGCACAGTGCTTTACTACAGCACAGTGCTTCACTACAGCACAGTGCTTCACTACAGCACAGTGCTTCACTGTAGCACAGTGCTTCACTGTAGCACAGTGCTTCACTACAGCACAGTGCTTCACTGTAGCACAGTGCTTCACTGTAGCACAGTGCTTCACTACAGCACAGTGCTTCACTGTAGCACAGTGCTTCACTACAGCACAGTGCTTCACTACAGCACAGTGCTTTACTACAGCACAGTGCTTCACTGTAGCACAGTGCTTCACTACAGCACAGTGCTTCACTGTAGCACAGTGCTTCACTACAGCACAGTGCTTTACTACAGCACAGTGCTTCACTGTAGCACAGTGCTTCACTGCAGCACAGTGCTTCACTGTAGCACAGTGCTTCACTGTAGCACAGTGCTTCACTGTAGCACAATGGTTCACTACAGCACAGTGCTTCACTACAGCACAGTGCTTCACTGTAGCACAGTGCTTCACTGTAGCACAGTGCTTCACTGTAGCACAATGGTTCACTACAGCACAGTGCTTCACTACAGCACAGTGCTTCACTGTAGCACAGTGCTTCACTGTAGCACAGTGCTTCACTGTAGCACAGTGCTTCACTGTAGCACAGTGCTTCACTGTAGCACAGTACCTCTCCACTATGAGACTACTACACCAAGAGAAGCCCTTCACCTTGTTAAATACTGACTACATTGTTAGGATGTGTTATGGATAAAGACACCAGCACAACTCACAATGTGTTATGGATAAAGACACCAGCACAACTCACAATGTGTTATGGATAAAGACACCAGCACAACTCACAATGTGTTATGGATAAAGACACCAGCACAACTCACAATGTGTTATGGATAAAGACACCAGCACAACTCACAATGTGTTATGGATAAAGACACCAGCACAACTCACAATGTGTTATGGATAAAGTCACCAGCACAACTCACAACGTGTTATGGATAAAGTCACCAGCACAACTCACAATGTGTTATGGATAAAGACACCAGCACAACTCACAATGTGTTATGGATAAAGACACCAGCACAACTCACAATGTGTTATGGATAAAGTCACCAGCACAACTCACAACGTGTTATGGATAAAGTCACCAGCACAACTCACAATGTGTTATGGATAAAGACACCAGCACAACTCACAATGTGTTATGGATAAAGACACCAGCACAACTCACAATGTGTTATGGATAAAGACACCAGCACAACTCACAATGTGTTATGGATAAAGTCACCAGCACAACTCACAATGTGTTATGGATAAAGACACCAGCACAACTCACAATGTGTTATGGATAAAGACACCAGCACAACTCACAATGTGTTATGGATAAAGACACCAGCACAACTCACAATGTGTTATGGATAAAGACACCAGCACAACTCACAATGTGTTATGGATAAAGACACCAGCACAACTCACAATGTGTTATGGATAAAGACACCAGCACAACTCACAATGTGTTATGGATAAAGACACCAGCACAACTCACAATGTGTTATGGATAAAGACACCAGCACAACTCACAATGTGTTATGGATAAAGACACCAGCACAACTCACAATGTGTTATGGATAAAGACACCAGCACAACTCACAATGTGTTTTGGATTAAGTCACCAGCACAACTCACAATGTGTAATGGATAAAGTCACCAGCACAACTCACAATGTGTTATGGATAAAGACACCAGCACAACTCACAATGTGTTATGGATAAAGACACCAGCACAACTCACAATGTGTTATGGATAAAGACACCAGCACAACTCACAATGTGTTATGGATAAAGACACCAGCACAACTCACAATGTGTTATGGATAAAGACACCAGCACAACTCACAATGTGTTATGGATAAAGACACCAGCACAACTCACAATGTGTTATGGATAAAGACACCAGCACAACTCACAATGTGTTATGGATAAAGACACCAGCACAACTCACAATGTGTTATGGATAAAGTCACCAGCACAACTCACAATGTGTTATGGATAAAGACACCAGCACAACTCACAATGTGTTATGGATAAAGACACCAGCACAACTCACAATGTGTTATGGATAAAGACACCAGCACAACTCACAATGTGTTATGAATAAAGTCACCAGCACAACTCACAATGTGTTATGGATAAAGACACCAGCACAACTCACAATGTGTTATGGATAAAGACACCAGCACAACTCACAATGTGTTATGGATAAAGACACCAGCACAACTCACAATGTGTTATGGATAAAGACACCAGCACAACTCACAATGTGTTATGGATAAAGACACCAGCACAACTCACAATGTGTTATGGATAAAGACACCAGCACAACTCACAATGTGTTTTGGATAAAGTCACCAGCACAACTCACAATGTGTAATGGATAAAGTCACCAGGACAACTCACAATGTGTTATGGATAAAGTCACCAGCACAACTCACAATGTGTTATGGATAAAGTCACCAGCACAACTCACAATGTGTTATGGATAAAGTCACCAGCACAACTCACAATGTGTTATGGATAAAGTCACCAGGACAACTCACAATGTGTTATGGATAAAGTCACCAGCACAACTCACAATGTGTTATGGATAAAGTCACCAGCACAACTCACAATGTGTTATGGATAAAGTCACCAGCACAACTCACAATGTGTTATGGATAAAGTCACCAGCACAACTCACAATGTGTTATGGATAAAGTCACCAGCACAACTCACAATGTGTTATGGATAAAGTCACCAGCACAACTCACAATGTGTTATGGATAAAGACACCAGCACAACTCACAATGTGTTATGGATAAAGACACCAGCACAACTCACAATGTGTTATGGATAAAGTCACCAGCACAACTCACAATGTGTTATGGATAAAGACACCAGCACAACTCACAATGTGTTATGGATAAAGTCACCAGCACAACTCACAATGTGTTATGGATAAAGACACCAGCACAACTCACAATGTGTTATGGATAAAGACACCAGCACAACTCACAATGTGTTATGGATAAAGACACCAGCACAACTCACAATGTGTTATGGATAAAGACACCAGCACAACTCACAATGTGTTATGGATAAAGACACCAGCACAACTCACAATGTGTTATGAATAAAGACACCAGCACAACTCACAATGTGTTATGGATAAAGACACCAGCACAACTCACAATGTGTTATGGATAAAGACACCAGCACAACTCACAATGTGTTATGGATAAAGACACCAGCACAACTCACAATGTGTTATGGATAAAGACACCAGCACAACTCACAATGTGTTATGGATAAAGACACCAGCACAACTCACAATGTGTTATGGATAAAGTCACCAGCACAACTCACAATGTGTTATGGATAAAGTCACCAGCACAACTCACAATGTGTTATGGATAAAGACACCAGCACAACTCACAATGTGTTATGGATAAAGACACCAGCACAACTCACAATGTGTTATGGATAAAGACACCAGCACAACTCACAATGTGTTATGGATAAAGACACCAGCACAACTCACAATGTGTTATGAATAAAGACACCAGCACAACTCACAATGTGTTATGGATAAAGACACCAGCACAACTCACAATGTGTTATGGATAAAGACACCAGCACAACTCACAATGTGTTATGGATAAAGACACCAGCACAACTCACAATGTGTTATGGATAAAGACACCAGCACAACTCACAATGTGTTATGGATAAAGACACCAGCACAACTCACAATGTGTTATGGATAAAGTCACCAGCACAACTCACAATGTGTTATGGATAAAGTCACCAGCACAACTCACAATGTGTTATGGATAAAGACACCAGCACAAGTCACAATGTGTTATGGATAAAGACACCAGCACAACTCACAATGTGTTATGGATAAAGACACCAGCACAACTCACAATGTGTTATGGATAAAGACACCAGCACAACTCACAATGTGTTATGGATAAAGACACCAGCACAACTCACAATGTGTTATGGATAAAGACACCAGCACAACTCACAATGTGTTATGGATAAAGACACCAGCACAACTCACAATGTGTTTTGGATAAAGTCACCAGCACAACTCACAATGTGTTATGGATAAAGTCACCAGCACAACTCACAATGTGTTATGGATAAAGACAACAGCACAACTCACAATGTGTTATGGATAAAGACACCAGCACAACTCACAATGTGTTATGGATAAAGACACCAGCACAACTCACAATGTGTTATGGATAAAGACTCCAGCACAACTCAAAATGTGTTATGGATAAAGACACCAGCACAACTCACAATGTGTTATGGATAAAGACACCAGCACAACTCACAATGTGTTATGGATAAAGACACCAGCACAACTCACAATGTGTTATGGATAAAGACACCAGCACAACTCACAATGTGTTATGGATAAAGTCACCAGCACAACTCACAATGTGTTATGGATAAAGTCACCAGCACAACTCACAATGTGTTATGGATAAAGACACCAGCACAACTCACAATGTGTTATGGATAAAGACACCAGCACAACTCACAATGTGTTATGGATAAAGACACCAGCACAACTCACAATGTGTTATGGATAAAGACACCAGCACAACTCACAATGTGTTATGGATAAAGACACCAGCACAATTCACAATGTGTTATGGACAAAGACACCAGCACAACTCACAATGTGTTATGGATAAAGACACCAGCACAACTCACAATGTGTTATGGATAAAGACACCAGCACAACTCACAATGTGTTATGGATAAAGACACCAGCACAACTCACAATGTGTTATGGATAAAGACACCAGCACAACTCACAATGTGTTATGGATAAAGACACCAGCACAACTCACAATGTGTTATGGATAAAGTCACCAGCACAACTCACAATGTGTTATGGATAAAGACACCAGCACAACTCTCAATGTGTTGTGGATAAAGACACCAGCAGAACTCACAATGTGTTATGGATAAAGACACCAGCACAACTCACAATGTGTTATGGATAAAGACACCAGCACAACTCACAATGTGTTATGGATAAAGACACCAGCACAACTCACAATGTGTTATGAATAAAGTCACCAGCACAACTCACAATGTGTTATGGATAAAGACACCAGCACAACTCACAATGTGTTATGGATAAAGACACCAGCACAACTCACAATGTGTTATGGATAAAGACACCAGCACAACTCACAATGTGTTATGGATAAAGTCACCAGCACAACTCACAATGTGTTATGGATAAAGTCACCAGCACAACTCACAATGTGTTATGGATAAAGTCACCAGGACAACTCACAATGTGTTATGGATAAAGTCACCAGCACAACTCACAATGTGTTATGGATAAAGTCACCAGCACAACTCACAATGTGTTATGGATAAAGTCACCAGCACAACTCACAATGTGTTATGGATAAAGTCACCAGCACAACTCACAATGTGTTATGGATAAAGTCACCAGCACAACTCACAATGTGTTATGGATAAAGTCACCAGCACAACTCACAATGTGTTATGGATAAAGACACCAGCACAACTCACAATGTGTTATGGATAAAGTCACCAGCACAACTCACAATGTGTTATGGATAAAGACACCAGCACAACTCACAATGTGTTATGGATAAAGTCACCAGCACAACTCACAATGTGTTATGGATAAAGTCACCAGCACAACTCACAATGTGTTATGAATAAAGTCACCAGCACAACTCACAATGTGTTATGGATAAAGTCACCAGCACAACTCACAATGTGTTATGGATAAAGTCACCAGCACAACTCACAATGTGTTATGGATAAAGACACCAGCACAACTCACAATGTGTTATGGATAAAGACACCAGCACAACTCACAATGTGTTATGGATAAAGTCACCAGCACAACTCACAATGTGTTATGGATAAAGACACCAGCACAACTCACAATGTGTTATGGATAAAGTCACCAGCACAACTCACAATGTGTTATGGATAAAGACACCAGCACAACTCACAATGTGTTATGGATAAAGACACCAGCACAACTCACAATGTGTTATGGATAAAGACACCAGCACAACTCACAATGTGTTATGGATAAAGACACCAGCACAACTCACAATGTGTTATGGATAAAGACACCAGCACAACTCACAATGTGTTATGAATAAAGACACCAGCACAACTCACAATGTGTTATGGATAAAGACACCAGCACAACTCACAATGTGTTATGGATAAAGACACCAGCACAACTCACAATGTGTTATGGATAAAGACACCAGCACAACTCACAATGTGTTATGGATAAAGACACCAGCACAACTCACAATGTGTTATGGATAAAGACACCAGCACAACTCACAATGTGTTATGGATAAAGTCACCAGCACAACTCACAATGTGTTATGGATAAAGTCACCAGCACAACTCACAATGTGTTATGGATAAAGACACCAGCACAACTCACAATGTGTTATGGATAAAGACACCAGCACAACTCACAATGTGTTATGGATAAAGACACCAGCACAACTCACAATGTGTTATGGATAAAGACACCAGCACAACTCACAATGTGTTATGAATAAAGACACCAGCACAACTCACAATGTGTTATGGATAAAGACACCAGCACAACTCACAATGTGTTATGGATAAAGACACCAGCACAACTCACAATGTGTTATGGATAAAGACACCAGCACAACTCACAATGTGTTATGGATAAAGACACCAGCACAACTCACAATGTGTTATGGATAAAGACACCAGCACAACTCACAATGTGTTATGGATAAAGTCACCAGCACAACTCACAATGTGTTATGGATAAAGTCACCAGCACAACTCACAATGTGTTATGGATAAAGACACCAGCACAAGTCACAATGTGTTATGGATAAAGACACCAGCACAACTCACAATGTGTTATGGATAAAGACACCAGCACAACTCACAATGTGTTATGGATAAAGACACCAGCACAACTCACAATGTGTTATGGATAAAGACACCAGCACAACTCACAATGTGTTATGGATAAAGACACCAGCACAACTCACAATGTGTTATGGATAAAGACACCAGCACAACTCACAATGTGTTTTGGATAAAGTCACCAGCACAACTCACAATGTGTTATGGATAAAGTCACCAGCACAACTCACAATGTGTTATGGATAAAGACAACAGCACAACTCACAATGTGTTATGGATAAAGACACCAGCACAACTCACAATGTGTTATGGATAAAGACACCAGCACAACTCACAATGTGTTATGGATAAAGACTCCAGCACAACTCACAATGTGTTATGGATAAAGACACCAGCACAACTCACAATGTGTTATGGATAAAGACACCAGCACAACTCACAATGTGTTATGGATAAAGACACCAGCACAACTCACAATGTGTTATGGATAAAGACACCAGCACAACTCACAATGTGTTATGGATAAAGTCACCAGCACAACTCACAATGTGTTATGGATAAAGTCACCAGCACAACTCACAATGTGTTATGGATAAAGACACCAGCACAACTCACAATGTGTTATGGATAAAGACACCAGCACAACTCACAATGTGTTATGGATAAAGACACCAGCACAACTCACAATGTGTTATGGATAAAGACACCAGCACAACTCACAATGTGTTATGGATAAAGACACCAGCACAATTCACAATGTGTTATGGACAAAGACACCAGCACAACTCACAATGTGTTATGGATAAAGACACCAGCACAACTCACAATGTGTTATGGATAAAGACACCAGCACAACTCACAATGTGTTATGGATAAAGACACCAGCACAACTCACAATGTGTTATGGATAAAGACACCAGCACAACTCACAATGTGTTATGGATAAAGACACCAGCACAACTCACAATGTGTTATGGATAAAGTCACCAGCACAACTCACAATGTGTTATGGATAAAGACACCAGCACAACTCACAATGTGTTGTGGATAAAGACACCAGCAGAACTCACAATGTGTTATGGATAAAGACACCAGCACAACTCACAATGTGTTATGGATAAAGTCACCAGCACAACTCACAATGTGTTATGGATAAAGACACCAGCACAACTCACAATGTGTTATGGATAAAGACACCAGAACAACTCACAATGTGTTGTGGATAAAGACACCAGCACAACTCACAATGTGTTATGGATAAAGACACCAGCACAACTCACAATGTGTTGTGGATAAAGACACCAGCACAACTCACAATGTGTTATGGATAAAGACACCAGCACAACTCACAATGTGTTATGGATAAAGACACCAGCACAACTCGCAATGTGTTATGGATAAAGTCACCAGCACAACTCACAATGTGTTATGGATAAAGACACCAGCACAACTCACAATGTGTTATGGATAAAGACACCAGCACAACTCACAATGTGTTATGGATAAAGTCACCAGCACAACTCACAATGTGTTATGGATAAAGTCACCAGCACAACTCACAATATGTTATGGATAAAGACACCAGCACAACTCACAATGTGTTATGGATAAAGACACTAGCACAACTCACAATGTGAGAATGGTCTGTGTTGACACTGTTGACTTCTGCTTTATCATCATATCTTATGGGGAAAAATTGGAATAAATTTATTTCGAGCATTTTTTTGTACAAGCCACAGAAAATTGTTTACAGTATATGTATCATTGCAAGAGTTACGCAGGTTTTTGCAGTTAACCACAATTGTGATTCTTTGATACTCAGAGGACACATCGGTAGATTGTACGACTCATGTCGCTCTTCTCGTAGGAGAAAAATAATTCATACGAAAATGGGATCCAGGTGACTGGGACATTTTCATTAATGAATGATACACAATGACAAACATTAAATAAAACTGGTGTATCTGGAGCTTCGTCAACTCAAGTTTACTTATGTCGGGTGAAAATAAGATGGATTTGGTTGTAATATGTGTGATTAGATTAAGCGAGGTTTGTTGGTTAGGACGGTAGGTATACCTGGAGAGGGTTTCGGGGGTCAACGGCCCCACGGCCCGGTCTGAGACCAGGTCTCGTGGTGGATTAGGGTCTGATAAACCAGGCTGTTACTGCTGGCCCCATGTAAACCAACGTACGAACCACAGCCAGGCTGGTCAGGTACTAACTTTAGGTGCCTGTCCAGAGCCTTCTTGAAGACAGCCTGGGGTCTATTGGTAATCCCCCTTATGTATGCTGGGAGGCAGCTGAACAGTCTTGGGCCCCGGACACTTATTGTGTTGTCTCTTAGCGCATTCTTGGCGCCCCTGATTTTCATTGGGGGAATGTGCATCTCCTGCCGAGTCTTTTGCTTTCGTAGGGAGTGATTTTCGTGTGAAAGTTTGGTACTAATTTCTCTAGGATTTTTCATTGTATATTATCATGTATCTTTCTCGCCTGCGTTCCAGGGAATACAAAATCAAGGGACTTCAACCGTTCCCAGTAATTTAGGTGCTTTATCGTACTTGTGTGTGCCGTGAAAGTTCTTTGTACACTCTCCAGGTCTGCAATTTCGTCTGCCTGGATGGAGGCAGTTAGTGTACAACAGTATTCCAGCCTAGTGAGAACGAGCAATTTCAAAAGAATCATCATGGGCTTGGAGTCCCTTGTTTTGAAGGTTCTCATTATCCGTCCTATCATTTTTGTAGCAGATGCTGTAGATACATTGTTGTGGTCTTTGAAGGTGAGATCCTTTGACATTATCACTCCCAGATTCTTCACATTACCTTTTCGCTCTATTATATGGTTAGAATTTATTGTATACCCTGATACAGTTTTAATTTCCTCAAATTTTCCAAATCTGAGTAGTTGAAATTTCTCTTCACTGAACTTAATATTGTTTAGAGTGGCCCATTGGAAGATTTGGTTGATGTCCGCTTGGAGACTTGCAGTGTCTTTGATGGAGGTCACTGTCATGGCAATTAGGGTCTCATTTGCAAAGGAAGACACGGAACTATGGCTTATATCTTTTTCTGTGTCAGAAATGAGGATGAGGAATAGGATGGGAGCTAGTACTGTGCCTCGTGGATATGTTTAAGGTTAGACAGATTATGTTAAATAGGGTTGGGTTTGACTAGGGCAAGTTTGATTAGTTACTTTGGGATGGTATGTAATTGATTTTGCCGGGAGAGGTTGAATTGATTGAGTTTGAAACTCAACTGTTAAGTTCACATGGTAGCGGCGAACCTCGTCACGATAACAAACCAAAGGAGGAGTTACGCCGGTTATCAGAAGAGGCAAATTCAACAAGCAATGAAGAGGATATTCATCTCGGCAAGTCCAGCGACTGAGACACAGAAGATGTATGATAAGTGACAGGTAAGTGAAGACAACATACTCGCTATCTTTGATAAGTGATGACAACATACTCGCTGTCTTTGATAAGTGATGACAACATACTAGCTATCTTTGATAAGTGATGACAACATACTAGCTATCTTTGAAAAGTGATGAAAATATACTAGCTATCTTTGATAAGTGATGACAACATACTCGCTGTCTTTGATAAGTGATGACAACATACTCGCTATCTTTGATAAGTGATGACAACATACTCGCTGTCTTTGATAAGTGATGACAACATACTAGCTATCTTTGATAAGTGATGACAACATACTAGCTATCTTTGAAAAGTGATGAAAATATACTAGCTATCTTTGATAAGTGATGACAACATACTCGCTGTCTTTGATAAGTGATGACAACATACTCGCTATCTTTGATAAGTGATGACAACATACTCGCTACCTTTGATAAATGATGACGACATACTAGATATTTTTGATAAGTGATGACAACATGCTAGCTATCTTTGATAAGTAATGATGTCGTGGGGTTCGAAAGGAGATAACGAGGGTTGAAGATAAACACATTTGTTGGATAGTAACAATATATTGCAGAATGTGAGAAAGGGAGCCCAACCTGGCGAGCGTCACTAGGCCCAGCAAAGGGATCGTGTATGTAAAACATGTGGATGGTACTATGATACACAGATAAGCTACACAACATATATAGGGGATCAGCAACTATGCTGACAATGACAACATACTCGCTAACTTTGATTAGTGATGCCAACATAGTCACTCTCTTTGATAAGTTATGACAACATACTCGCTATCTTTGATAAGTGATGACAACATACTCGATCTCTTTGATAAGTGATGATAACATACCCGCTATCTTTGATAATTGATAACAACATACTCACTCTCTTTCACAAGTGTTGACAACATACCCGCTCTCTTTGATAAGTGTTGACAACATACTCGCTGTCTTGATAAGTGTTGACAACAAACCCGCTATTTTTGATAAGTGTTGACAACATACTCGCTATCTTTGATAAGTGATGACAACATACTCGCTATCTTTGATAAGTGTTGACAACATACTCGCTATCTTTGATGAGTGATGGCAACATACTCACTCTCTTTGATAAGTTATGACAACATACCCGCTATCTTTGATTAGTGATGCCAACATAGTCACTCTCTTTGATAAGTTATGACAACGTACTTACTCTGTTTGGTAAGTGATGACAACATACTCACTATCTTTGATAAGTTATGACAACGTACTTACTCTGTTTGGTAAGTGATGACAACATACTCACTATCTTTGATAAGTTATGACAACATACTTACTCTCTTTGATAAGTGATGACAACATACTCACTCTCTTTGATAAGTGATGACAACATACTCACTCTCTTTGATAAGTGATGACAACATACCCGCTATCTTTGATAAGTGATGACAACATACCCGCTATCTTTGATAAGTGTTGACAACATACTCGCTATCTTTGATAAGTGATGACAACATACTCGCTATCTTTGATAAGTGATGACAACATACTAGCTATCTCTAATAAGTGATGACAACATACTCGGTATCTCTGATAAGGGATGACAACATACTCGCTATCTCTGATAAGTGATGACAACATACTCGCTATCTCTGATAAGTGATGACAACATACTCGGTATCTCTGATAAGTGATGACAACATACTCGCTATCTCTGATAAGTGATGACAACATACTCGCTATCTCTGATAAGTGATGACAACATACTCGCCATCTTTGATAAGTGATGACAACATACTCGCTATCTCTGATAAGTGATGACAACATACTCGTTATCTTTGATAAGTGATGACAACATACTCGCTATCTCTAATAAGTGATGACAACATACTCGGTATCTCTGATAAGTGATGACAACATACTCGCTATCTCTGATAAGTGATGACAACATACTCGCTATCTCTGATAAGTGATGACAACATACTCGCTATCTTTGATAAGTGATGACAACATACTCGCTATCTTTGATAAGTGATGACAACATACTCGCTATCTCTGATAAGTGATGACAACATACTCGCTATCTGTGATAAGTGATGACAACATACTCGCTATCTCTGATAAGTGATGACAACATACTCGCTATCTCTGATAAGTGATGACAACATACTCGCTATCTCTGATAAGTGATGACAACATACTCGCTATCTTTGATAAGTGATGACAACATACTCGCTATCTCTGATAAGTGATGACAACATACTCGCTATCTCTGATAAGTGATGACAACATACTCGCTATCTCTGATAAGTGATGACAACATACTAGCTATCTCTGATAAGTGATGACAACATACTCGCTATCTCTGATAAGTGATGACAACATACTCGCTATCTTTGATAAGTGATGACAACATACTCGCTATCTTTGATAAGTGATGACAACATACTCGCTATCTCTGATAAGTGATGACAACATACTCGCTATCTCTGATAAGTGATGACAACATACTCGCTATCTCTGATAAGTGATGACAACATACTAGCTATCTTTGATAAGTGCTGACAACATACTCGCTATCTTTAAAGAATTTCCAACAGAAGATGTTAGGTTCCTTGTCAGGTTCAAAGTCTCTCGCATTAACTGACAATAACAAGTAATCTTGCTGTACAACAGTAAGGTAATGTGGAAACCCCCAGAACACCCTCCAGGTATACTCCAGGCATCACTAGTGAAGATGACGACCCTAAGTAATAACAAGCAACGCTGGTGCAGGTGACTGTGCTAGGTTAGGTTAGGTAAGATTTCCTGAAGCTGGTCTTAGTCTATGATGACCCGCCACTTGAGCTTTTGGTCATCTGACCCAGACCTTACACTGGCTTACTAATTTACCCCTTTGAAGAATAATATTAAATTATAATAAGGTGTAAGTGAGTGTGCTTGTTCAGGATATTTTCCAAAGTACGACCATAGGCCTTAGGCTGTTAAGGTTACTGATTTACATACGTTTCGAAATATTCACTGAATATGTTTGAAAAATGTAAGGATGTCACTTAACTTTATATGTAACACTGCTGAGTACCAACCTAACACTGCTGAGTACCACACTAACACTGTTGAGTACCTACACTAACACTGCTGAGTACCTACACTAACACTGCTGAGTACCAATCTAACACTGCTGAGTACCACACTAACACTGTTGAGTACCTACACTAACACTGCTGAGTACCAACCTAACACTGCTGAGTACCACACTAACACTGTTGAGTACCTACACTAACACTGCTGAGTACCTACACTAACACTGCTGAGTACCTACACTAACACTGCTGAGTACCACACTAACACTGCTGAGTACCTACACAAACACTGCTGAGTACCTACACTAACACTGCTGAGTACCAAACTAACACTGCTGAGTACCAAACTAACACTGTTGAGTACCTACACTAACACTGCTGAGTACCAAACTAACACTGATGAGTACCACACTAACACTTGAGTACCTACACTAACACTGCTGAATACCAAACTAACACTGTTGAGTACCTACACTAACACTGCTGAGTACCTACACTAACACTGTTGAGTACCTACACTAACACTGAGTACCTACACTAACACTGCTGAGTACTGCTGAGTACCAAACTAACACTGCTGAGTACCTACACTAACACTGCTGAGTACCTACACTAACACTGCTGAGTACCAAACTAACACTGCTGAGTACCTACACTAACACTGCTGAGTACCTACACTAACACTGCTGAGTACCAAACTAACACTGCTGAGTACCTACACTAACACTGCTGAGTACCTACACTAACACTGCTGAGTACCTACACTAACACTGCTGAGTACCTACACTATCACTGCTGAGTACCTACACTAACACTGAGTACCTACACTAACACTGCTGAGTACCTACACTAACACTGCTGAGTACCTACACTATCACTGCTGAGTACCTACACTAACACTGCTGAGTACCTACACTAACACTGCTGAGTACCTACACTAACACTGCTGAGTACCTACACTAACACTGCTGAGTACCTACACTAACACTGCTGAGTACCAAACTAACACTGCTGAGTACCTACACTAACACTGCTGAGTACCTACACTAACACTGCTGAGTACCACACTAACACTGCTGAGTACCTACACTAACACTGCTGAGTACCTACACTAACACTGCTGAGTACCTACACTAACACTGCTGAGTACCTACACTAACACTGCTGAGTACCTACACTAACACTGCTGAGTACCTACACTAACACTGCTGAGTACCTACACTAACACTGCTGAGTACCTACACTAACACTGCTGAGTACCTACACTAACACTGCTGAGTACCTACACTAACACTGCTGAGTACCTACACTAACACTGCTGAGTACCTACACTAACACTGCTGAGTACCAAACTAACACTGTTGAGTACCTACACTAACACTGCTGAGTACCAAACTAACACTGTTGAGTACCTACACTAACACTGCTGAGTACCTACACTAACACTGCTGAGTACCTACACTAACACTGCTGAGTACCTACACTAACACTGTTGAGTACCTACACTAACACTGCTGAGTACCTACACTAACACTGCTGAGTACCTACACTAACACTGCTGAGTACCTACATTATCACTGCTGAGTACCTACACTAACCCTGCTGAGTAGCTACACTAACACTGCTGAGTACCTACACTAACACTGCTGAGTACCTACACTAACACTGCTGAGTACCTACACTAACACTGCTGAGTACCTACACTATAACACACTGCTGAGTACCTACACTAACACTGCTGAGTACCTACACTAACACTGCTGAGTACCTACACTAACACTGCTGAGTACCTACACTAATACTGCTGAGTACCTACACTAACACTGCTGAGTACCAAACTAACACTGTACCTTCACTAACACTGCTGAGTACCTACACTAACACTGCTGAGTACCTACACTAACACTGCTGAGTACCTGCACTAACACTGCTGAGTACCTGCACTAACACTGCTGAGTACCTGCACTAACACTGCTGAGTACCTACACTAACACTGCTGAGTACCTACACTAACACTGCTGAGTACCTGCACTAACACTGCTGAGTACCTACACTAACACTGCTGAGTACCTGCACTAACACTGCTGAGTACCTACACTAACACTGCTGAGTACCAAACTAACACTGCTGAGTACCTACACTAACACTGCTGAGTACCTACACTAACACTGCTGAGTACCTACACTAACACTGCTGAGTACCTACACTAACACTGCTGAGTACCTACACTAACACTGCTGAGTACCTACACTAACACTGCTGAGTACCTACACTAACACTGCTGAGTACCAACACTAACACTGCTGAGTACCTACACTAACACTGTACCTACACTAACACTGCTGAGTACCTACACTAACACTGCTGAGTACCTACACTAACACTGCTGAGTAACAAACTAACACTGTTGAGTACCTACACTAACACTGCTGAGTACCTACACTAACACTGCTGAGTACCACACTAACACTGCTGAGTACCTACACTAACACTGCTGAGTACCAAACTAACACTGCTGAGAACCTACACTAACACTGCTGAGTACCTACACTAACACTGCTGAGTACCTACACTAACACTGATGAGTACCAAACTAACACTGTTGAGTACCTACACTAACACTGCTGAGTACCTACACTAACACTGCTGAGTACCTACACTAACACTGCTGAGTACCTACACTAACACTGCTGAGTACCTACACTAACACTGCTGAGTACCTACACTAACACTGCTGAGTACCAAACTAACACTGCTGAGTACCTACACTAACACTGCTGAGTACCTACACTAACACTGCTGAGTACCTACACTAACACTGCTGAGTACCTACACTAACACTGCTGAGTACCTACACTAACACTGCTGAGTACCTACACTAACACTGCTGAGTACCAAACTAACACTGCTGAGTACCTACACTAACACTGCTGAGTACCTACACTAACACTGCTGAGTACCTACACTAACACTGCTGAGTACCAAACTAACACTGCTGAGTACCTACACTAACACTGCTGAGTACCTACACTAACACTGCTGAGTACCTACACAAACACTGATGAGTACCAACACAAACACTGCTGAGTACCTACACTATCACTGCTGAGTACCTACACTAACACTGCTGAGTACCTACACTAACACTGTTGAGTACCAACAAAAACACTGCTGAGTACCTACACTAACACTGCTGAGTACCTACACTAACACTGCTGAGTACCTACACTAACACTGCTGAGTACCTACACTAACACTGCTGAGTACCTACACTAACACTGCTGAGTACCAAACTAACACTGCTGAGTACCTACACTAACACTGCTGAGTACCTACACTAACACTGCTGAGTACCAAACTAACACTGCTGAGTACCTACACTAACACTGCTGAGTACCTACACTATCACTGCTGAGTACCAAACTAACACTGCTGAGTACCTACACTAACACTGTTGAGTACCTACACTAACACTGCTGAGTACCTACACTAACACTGTTGAGTACCTACACTAACACTGCTGAGTACCTACACTATCACTGCTGAGTACCTACACTAACACTGCTGAGTACCTACACTATCACTGCTGAGTACCAAACTAACACTGCTGAGTACCTACACTAACACTGCTGAGTACCTACACTATCACTGCTGAGTACCTACACTAACACTGCTGAGTACCTACACTAACACTGTTGAGTACCTACACTAACACTGCTGAGTACCTACACTAACACTGCTGAGTACCACACTAACACTGCTGAGTACCTACACTAACACTGCTGAGTACCAAACTAACACTGCTGAGTACCTACACTAACACTGCTGAGTACCTACACTAACACTGCTGAGTACCTACACTAACACTGCTGAGTACCTACACTAACACTGCTGAGTACCACACTAACACTGCTGAGTACTACACTAACACTGTTGAGTAACTATACTAACACTGCTGAGTACCTACACTAACACTGCTGAGTACCTACACTAACACTGCTGAGTAACTTCACTAACACTGCTGAGTACCTACACTAACACTGCTGAGTACCTCCGCTAACACTGCTGAGTATCACACCAACACTGCTGAGTACCTGCACTAACACTGTTGAGTACCTAAACTAACACTGCTTAGTACGTACACTAACACTGCTGAGTATCACACTAACACTGTTGAGTACCTACACAAACACTGCTGAGTACCAAACTAACACTGCTGAGTACCTGCACTAACACTGTTGAGTACCTAAACTAACACTGCTTAGTACGTACACTAACACTGCTGAGTATCACACTAACACTGTTGAGTACCTACACAAACACTGCTGAGTACCAAACTAACACTGCTGAGTACCACACTAACACTGCTGAGTACCTACACTGACACTGCTGAATACCTAAACTAACACTGCTGAGTACCTACACTAACACTGCTGAGTACCTACACTAACACTCCTGAGTATTACACTAACACCGATGAGTACCTACACTAACACTGCTGAGTACCTACACTAATACTGCTGCGTACCTACACAAACACTCCTGAGTATCACACTAACACCGCTGAGTACCTACACTAACACTGCTGAGTACCTACACTAACACTGCTGAATACCTACACTAACACTCCTGAGTATCACACTAACACCGCTGAGTACCTACACTAACACTGCTGAGTACCTACACTAATACTGCTGAGTACCTCCGCTAACACTGCTGAGTATCACACTAACACCGCTGAGTACCTCCGCTAACACTGCTGAGTACCTACACTAACACTGCTGAGTACCTACACTAACACTGTTTTGTACCTACACTAACACTGTTAAGTACCTACACTAACACGGCTGAGTACCTACACTAACACTGTTGAGTACCTACACTAACACTGCTGAGTACCTACACTAACACTGCTGAGTACCTACACTAGCACTGCTGAGTACCTACACTAACACTGCTGAGTACCTACACTAACACTGCTGAGTACCTACACTAACACTGCTGAGTACCTACACTAACACTGCTGAGTACCTACGCTCACACTGCTGAGTACCTACGCTAACACTGCTGAGTACCTACACTAACACTGCTGAGTACCTACACTAACACTGCTGAGTACCTACACTAACACTGCTGAGTACCTACACTAACACTGCTGAGTACCTACACTAACACTGCTGAGTACCTACACTAACACTGCTGAGTACCTACACTAACACTGCTGAGTACCTACACTAACACTGCTGAGTTCCTACACTAACACTGCTGAGTACCTACATTAACACTGTCGAGTACCTACACTAACACTGTCGAGTACCTACACTAACACTGTCGAGTACCTACACTAATAATGCTGAGTACCTACACTAACACTGCTGAGTACCTACACTAACACTGCTGAGTACCTACACTAACACTGCTGAGTACCTACACTAACACTGCTGAGTACCTACACTAACACTGCTGAGTACCTACACTAACACTGCTGAGTTCCTACACTAACACTGCTGAGTACCTACATTAACACTGTCGAGTACCTACACTAACACTGTCGAGTACCTACACTAACACTGTCGAGTACCTACACTAATAATGCTGAGTACCTACACTAACACTGCTGAGTACCTACACTAACACTGCTGAGTACCTACACTAACACTGCTGAGTACCTACACTAACACTCCTGAGTACCTACACTAACACTCCTGAGTACCTACACTAACACTGCTGAGTACCTACATAACACTGTCGAGTACCTACACCAACACTGGCGAGTACCTACACCAACACTATCGAGGACCTACACTAACACTGCTGAGTACCTACACTAACACTGCTGAGTACCTACACTAAAACTGCTAGGTACCTACACTAACACTGCTGAGTACCTACACTAACATTGCTGAGTACCTACACTAACACTGCTGAGTACCTACACTAACACTGTTTAGTACCTACACTAACACTGCTGAGTACCTACACTAACACTGCTGAGTACCTACACTAACACTGCTGAGTACTACGCTAACACTGCTGAGTACCTACACTAACACTGCTGAGTACCTACACTAACACTGCTGAGTACCTACACTAACACTGCTGAGTACCTACACTAAAACTGCTGAGTACCTACACTAACACTGCTGAGTACTACGCTAACACTGCTGAGTACCTACACTAACAGTGCTGAGTACCTACACTAACACTGCTGAGTACCTACACTAACACTGCTGAGTACCTACACTAACACTGCTGAGTACCTACACTAACACTGCTGAGTACCTACACTAACACTGCTGAGTACCTACACTAACACTGCTGAGTACCTACATTAACACTGTCGAGTACCTACACTAACACTGTCGAGTACCTACACTAACACTGTCGAGTACCTACACTAACACTGCTGAGTACCTACACTAACACTGCTGAGTACCTTCACTAACGCTGCTGAGTAGCTACACTAACACTGCTGAGTACCTACACTAACACTGCTGAGTACCTACACAAACACTGCTGAGTTCCTACACTAACACTGCTGAGTACCTACATTAACACTGTCGAGTACCTACACTAACACTGTCGAGTACCTACACTAACACTGTCGAGTACCTACATTAATAATGCTGAGTACCAACACTAACACTGCTGAGTACCTACACTAACACTGCTGAGTACCTACACTAACACTGCTGAGTACCTACACTAACACTCCTGAGTACCTACACTAACACTCCTGAGTACCTACACTAACACTGCTGAGTACCTACACTAACACTGTCGAGTACCTATACCAACACTGGCGAGTACCTACACCAACACTATCGAGTACCTACGCTAACACTGCTGAGTACCTACACTAACACTGCTGAGTACCTACACTAACACTGCTGAGTACCTACACTAACACTGCTGAGTTCCTACACTAACACTACTGAGTACCTACACTAACACTGCTGAATACCTACACTGACACTGCTGAGTACCTACACTAACACTGCTGAGTACATACACTAACACTGCTGAGTACCTACACTAACACTGTCGAGTACCTACACTAACACTGCTGAGTACCTACACTAACACTGCTAGGTACCTACACTAACACTGCTGAGTACCTACACTAACACTGCTGAGTACCTACACTAACACTGCTGAGTACCTACACTAACACTGCTGAGTACCTACACTAACACTGCTGAGTACCTACACTAACACTGCTGAGTACCTACACTAACACTGCTGAGTACCTACACTAACACTGCTGAGTACCTACACTAACACTGCTGAGTACCTGCACTAACACTGCTGAGTACCTACACTAACACTGCTGAGTACCTACACTAACACTGCTGAGTACCTACACTAACACTGCTGAGTACCTACACTAACACTGCTAAGTACCTACACTAACACTGCTGAGTACCTACACTAACACTGCTGAGTACCTACACTAACTCTCCTGAGTACATACACTAACACTACTGAGTACCTACACTAACACTGTCGAGTACCTACACAAACACTGTCGAGTACCTACACTAACACTGCTGAGTACCTACACTAAGACTGCTGAGGGCTTACCCTAACACTGCTGAGTACCTAACTAACACTGCTGAGTACCTACACTGAACACTAACACTGAGTACCTACACTAACACAACACTGAGTACCTACACTAACACTGCTGAGTACCTACACTAACACTGCTGAGTACCTACACTAACACTGAGTACCTACACTAACACTGCTGAGTACCTACACTACTGAGTACCTACACTAACACTACTGAGTACCTACACACTGCAGAGTACCTACACTAACACTGCTGAGTACCTACACTAACACTGCTGAGTACCTACACTAACACTGCTGAGTACCTACACTAACACTGCTGAGTACCTACACTAACACTGCTGAGTACCTACACTAACACTGCTGAGTACCTACACTAACACTGCTGAGTACCTACACTAACACTGCTGAGTACCTACACTAACACTGCTGAGTACCTACACTAACACTGCTGAGTACCTACACTAACACTGCTGAGTACCTACACTAACACTGCTGAGTACCTACACTAACACTGCTGAGTACCTACACTAACACTGCTGAGTACCTACACTAACACTGCTGAGTACCTACACTAACACTGCTGAGTACCTACACTAACACTGCTGAGTACCTACACTAACACTGCTGAGTACCTACACTAACACTGCTGAGTACCTACACTAACAGTGCTGAGTACCTACACTAACACTGCTGAGTACCTACACTAACACTGCTGAGTACCTACACTAACACTGCTGAGTACCTACACACTAACACTGCTGAGTACCTACACTAACACTATCGAGTACCTACACTAACACTGCTGTACCTACACTAACAGCTGAGTACCTACACTAACACTGCTGAGTACCTACACTAACACTGAGTACCTACACTACACTGCTGAGTAACTGCTGAGTACTACACAAACACTGCTGAGTACCTACACTAACACTGCTGAGTACCTACACTACTGAGTACCTACACTAATTGAGTACCTACACTACACTAACACTGCTGAGTACCTACACTAACACTGCTGAGTACCTACACTAACACTGCTGAGTACCTACACTAACACTGCTGAGTACCTACAACACTGCTGAGTACCTACACTAACACTCCTGAGTACCTACACTAACACTGCTGAGTACCTACACTAACACTGCTGAGTACCTACACTAACACTGCTGAGTACCTACACTAACACTGCTGAGTACCTACACTAACACTGCTGAGTACCTACACTAACACTGCTGAGTTCCTACACTAACACTGCTGAGTACCTACACTAACACTGCTGAGTACCTACACTAACACTGCTGAGTACCTACACTAACACTGCTGAGTACCTACACTAACACTGCTGAGTACCTACACTAACACTGCTGAGTACCTACACTAACTAACACTGCTGAGTACCTACACTAACACTGCTGAGTACCTACACTAACACTGCTGAGTACCTACACTAACACTGCTGAGTACCTACACTAACACTGCTGAGTACCTACACTAACACTGCTGAGTACCTACACTAACACTGCTGAGTACCTACACTAACACTGCTGAGTACCTACACTAACACTGCTGAGTACCTACACTAACACTGCTGAGTACCTACACTAACACTGCTGAGTACCTACACTAACACTGCTGAGTACCTACACTAACACTGCTGAGTACCTACACTAACACTGCAGAGTACTACTAACACTGCGGAGTACCTACACTAACACTGCTGAGTACCTACACTAACACTGCTGAGTACCTACACTAACACTGCTGAGTACCTACACTAACACTGCTGAGTACCTACACTAACACTGCTGAGTACCTACACTAACACTGCTGAGTACCTACACTAACACTGCTGAGTACCTACACTAACACTGCTGAGTACCTACACTAACACTGCTGAGTACCTACACTAACACTGCTGAGTACCTACACTAACACTGCTGAGTACCTACACTAAGTCTGCTGAGTTCTTACACTAACACTGCTGAGTACCTACACTAACACTGCTGAGTACCTACACTAACACTGCTGAGTAGCTACACTAACACTGCTGAGTACCTACACTAACACTGCTGAGTAGCTACACTAACACTGCTGAGTACCTACACTAACACTGCTGAGTACCTACACTAACACTGCTGAGTACCTACACTAACACTGCTGAGTACCTACACTAACACTGCTGAGTACCTACACTAACACTGCTGAGTACCTACACTAACACTGCTGAGTACCTACACTAACACTGCTGAGTACCTACACTAACACTGTTGAGTACCTACACTAACACTGCTGAGTACCTACACTAACACTGCTGAGTACCTACACTAACACTACTGAGTACCTACACTAACACTGTACCTACACTAACACTTCTGATTACCTACACTAACACTGTCTAGTACCTACACAAACACTGCTGAGTACCTACACTAACACTGCTGAGTACATACACTAACACTGCTGAGTACCTACACTAACACTGCTGAGTACCTACACTAACACTGCTGAGTACCTACAATAACACTGCTGAGTACCTACATACACTAACACTGCTGAGTACCTACACTAACACTGCTGAGTACCTACACTAACACTGTCGAGTACCTACACTAACACTATCGAGTACCTACACTAACACTGCTGAGTACCTACACTAACACTGCTGAGTACCTACACTAACACTGCTGAGTACCTACACTAACACTGCTGAGTACCTACACTAACACTGCTGAGTACCTACACTAACACTGAGTACCTACACTAACACTGCTGAGTACCTACACTAACACTGCTGAGTACCTACACTAACACTGCTGAGTACCTACACTAACACTGCTGAGTACCTACACTAACACTGCTGAGTACCTACACTAACACTGCTGAGTACATACACTACACTGCTGAGTAACACTGAGTACCTGCACTAACACTGCTGAGTACCTGCACTAACACTGCTGAGTACCTACACTAACACTGCTGAGTACCTGCACTAACACTGCTGAGTACCTACACTAACACTGCTGAGTACCTACACTAACACTGCTGAGTACCTACACTAACACTGCTGAGTACCTACACTAACACTGCTGAGTACCTACACTAACACTGCTGAGTACCTACACTAACACTGCTGAGTACTACACTAACACTGCTGAGTACCTACACTAACACTGCTGAGTACCTACACTAACACTGCTGAGTACCTACACTAACACTGCTGAGTACTACACTAACACTGCTGAGTACCTACACTAACACTGCTGAGTACGTACACTAACACTGCTGAGTACCTACACTAACACTGCTGAGTACCTACACTAACACTGCTGAGTACCTACACTAACACTGCTGAGTACCTACACTAACACTGCTGAGTACCTACACTAACACTGCTGAGTACCTACACTAACACTGCTGAGTACCTACACTAACACTGCTGAGTACCTACACTAACACTGCTGAGTACCTACACTAACACTGCTGAGTACCTACACTAACACTGCTGAGTACCTACACTAACACTGCTGAGTACCTACACTAACACTGCTGAGTACCTACACTAACACTGCTGAGTACCTACACTAACACTGCTGAGTACCTACACTAACACTGCTGAGTACCTGCACTAACACTGCTGAGTACCTACACTAACACTGCTGAGTACCTACACTAACACTGCTGTCTGAGTACCTACACTAACACTACTGAGTACCTACACTAACACTGCTGAGTACCTACACTAATACTGCTGAGTACCTACACTAACACTGCTGAGTACCTACACTCACACTGCTGAGTACCTACACTAACACTGTACACTAACACTGAGTACCTACACTAACACTGCTGAGTACCTACACTAACACTGATGAGTAACACTAACACTGAGTACCTACACTAACACTGCTGAGTACCTACACTAACACTGCTGAGTACCTACACTAACACTGCTGAGTACCTACACTAACACTGCTGAGTACCTACATTATCACTGCTGAGTACCTACACTAACCCTGCTGAGTAGCTACACTAACACTGCTGCTGAGTACCTACACTAACACTGCTGAGTACTGCTGAGTACACTAACACTGCTGAGTACCTACACTAACACTGTGAGTACCTACACTAACACTGCTGAGTACCTACACTAACACTGCTGAGTACCTACACTAACACTGCTGAGTACCTACACTAACACTGCTGAGTACCTACACTAACACTGCTGAGTACCTACACTACACTAACACTGCTGAGTACCTACACTAACACTGCTGAGTACCTACACTAACACTGCTGAGTACCTACACTAACACTGCTGAGTACCTACACTAACACTGCTGAGCTGAGTACCTACACTAACACTGCTGAGTACCTACACTAACACTGCTGAGTACCTACACTAACACTGCTGAGTACCTACACTAACACTGGTAAGTACCTACACTAACACTGCTGAGTAACTACACAAACACTGAACACAACCAACACTAACACAGCTGAGTACCTACACTAACACTGCTGAGTACCTCCACTAACACTGCTAAGTACCTCCACTTACACTGCTGAGTACCTACACTAACACTGCTGAGTACCTACACTAACACTGCTGAGTACCTACACTAACACTGGTGAGTACCTACACTAACACTGCTGAGTACCTACACTACACACTGCTGAGTACCTACACTAACACTGCTGAGTACTACTAACACTGCTGAGTACCTACACTAACACTGCTGAATACCTACACTAACACTGCTGAGTACCTGCACTAACACTGCTGAGTACCTACACTAACATTGCTGAGTACCTACACTAACACTGCTGAGTACCTACACTAACACTGCTGAGTACCTACACTAACACTGAGTACCTACACTACTGCTGAGTACCTACACTACACTGCTGAGTACCTACACTAACATTGCTGAGTACCTACGCTAACACTGCTGAGTACACTACACTGCTGAGTACCTACACTAACAGTGCTGAGTACTACACTAACACTGCTGAGTACCTACACTAACACTGCTGAGTACCTACACTAACACTGCTAGGTACCTACACTAACACTGCTGAGTAGCTACACTAACACTGCTGAGTACCTACACTAACACTGCTGAGTACTACGCTAATAGTGCTGAGTACCTACACTAACACTGCTGAGTACCTACACTAACAGTGCTGAGTACCTACACTAACACTGCTGAGTACCTACACTAAGACTGCTGAGTACCTACACTAACACTGCTGAGTACTACGCTAACACTGCTGAGTACCTACACTAACAGTGCTGAGTACCTACACTAACACTGCTGAGTACCTACGCTAACACTGCTGAGTACCTACACTAACACTGCTGAGTACCTACACTAACACTGCTGAGTACCTACACTAACACTGCTGAGTACCTACACTAACACTGCTGAGTACCTACATTAACACTGTCGAGTACCTACACTAACACTGTCGAGTACCTACACTAACACTGTCGAGTACCTACACTAACACTGCTGAGTACCTACACTAACACTGCTGAGTACCTACACTAACACTGCTGAGTATCTACACTAACACTGCTGAGTACCTACAATAACACTGCTGAGTACCTACACTAACACTCCTGAGTACCTACACTAACACTGCTGAGTACCTACACTAACACTGCTGAGTATCTACACTAACACTGCTGAGTACCTACTATAACACTGCTGAGTACCTACACTAACACTGCTGAGTACCTACACTAACACTGCTGAGTACCTACACTAACACTGCTGAGAACCTACACTAACACTGCTGAGTACCTACACTAACACTGCTGAGTACCTACACTAACACTGCTGAGTACATACACTAACACTGCTGAGTACCTACACTAACACTGTCGAGTACCTACACTAACACTGCTGAGTACCTACACTAACACTGCTGAGTACATACACTAACACTGCTGAGTACCTACACTAACACTGTCGAGTACCTACACTAACACTGCTGAGTACCTACACTAACACTGCTAGGTACCTACACTATCACTGCTGAGTACCTACACTAACATTGCTGAGTACCTACAATAACACTGCTGAGTACCTACACTAACATTGCTGAGTTCTACACTAACACTGCTTAGTACCTACACTAACACTGCTGAGTACCTACACTAACACTGCTGAGTACCTACACTAACACTGCTGAGTACTACGCTAACACTGCTGAGTACCTACACTAACACTGCTGAGTACCTACACTAACACTGCTGAGTACCTACACTAACACTGCTGAGTACCTACACTAACACTGCTGAGTACCTACACTAACACTGCTGAGTACAACGCTAACACTGCTGAGTACCTACACTAACAGTGCTGAGTACCTACACTAACACTGTTGAGTACCTACACTAACACTGCTGAGTACCTACACTAACACTGCTGAGTACCTACACTAACACTGCTGAGTACCTACACTAACACTGCTGAGCACCTACATTAACACTGTCGAGTACCTACACTAACACTGTCGAGTACCTACACTAACACTGTCGAGTACCTACACTAACACTGCTGTGTACCTCACTAACACTGCTGAGTACCTACATTAACACTGCTGAGTACCTACACTAACACTGCTGAGTACCTACACTAACACTGCTGAGTACTTACACTAACACTCCTGAGTACCTACACTAACACTGCTGAGTACCTACACTAACACTGTCGAGTTCCTACACCAACACTATCGAGTACCTACTCTAACACTGCTGAGTACCTACACTAAGTCTGCTCAGTACTTACACTAACACTGCTGAGTACCTACTATAACACTGCTGAGTACCTACACTAACACTGCTGAGTACCTACACTAACACTACTGAGTACCTACACTAACACTGCTGAGTACCTACACTAACACTGCTGAGTACCTACTCTAAGTACCTACACTAACACTGCAGATTACCTACACAAACACTGAGTACCTACACTAACACTGCTGAGTACCTACACTAACAGTACCTACACTAACACTGCTTAGTACCTACACTAACACTGCTGAGTACCTACACTAACACTGCTGAGTACCTGCACTAACACTGCTGAGTACCTGCACTAACACTGCTGAGTACCTGCACTAACACTGCTGAGTACCTGCACTAACACTGCTGAATACCTACACTAACACTGCTGAGTACCTGCACTAACACTGCTGAGTACCTACACTAACATTGCTGAGTACCTACACTAACACTGCTGAGTACCTACACTAACACTGCTGAGCTGAGTACCTACACTAACACTGCTGAGTACGTAAAATCCATCATCCGTTGAGCACCTACACTAACACCGCTGAGTACCACACTACTCGCCATTGAGTACCAAACTAACACTCGAGTACCCACACTAACACCGTTGAGCACCCACACCAACACCGCTGAGTACCCAGCACCATCACCGCTGAGCACCCACACTAACACCGCTGAGTACCCACACCATCACCGCCGAGTACCAAACTAACACTGCTGAGTACCTACATCCAACACCGCTGAGTACCCACACTATCACCGCTGGAGTACCCCACACCAACACCGCTGAGCACGGCGACCAACACCGCTGAGTACCCACACCAACACCGCTGAGTACCCCACACCTTAACACCGCGAGCACCACACTAACACCGCTGGAGCACCAAACTCACACTGCTGGCACCCACACCAACACTGCTGGCACCCACACCCACACTGCTGAGACCAAACTAACACCGCTGAGCACCTGGCTGACTCAACACCGTTGAGCACCCACACCAACACCGCTGAGTACTCCACACTAACACTGCTGAGCACCAACCAACACCGCTGGGAGTACCCACACCACTACCGCCGCTGAGTACTCCACACCATCACCGCTGAGCACCAAACTAACACCGCTTAGTACCTACACTCAACACTGCTGAGCACTCCACACCAACACTGCTGAGTACCCCACACTATCACTGCTGAGTACCCACACCAACACCGCTGAGTACCCACATCACCGCTGAGTACCAAACCAAATGACCGCTGAGTACCACCACACTAACACTGCTGAGTACCTACACTACTCACTGCTGAGTACCACACTAACACCGTTGAGTACCCACACTAACACTGCTGAGTACCCATACCTAACACCGCTGAGCACCTACACTAACACTGCTGAGCACCAATTAACACCGCTGAGTACCTACAATAATACCGCTGAGCGCCAAAACTAACACCGTCAGAGCAATTCCGCACTTAACACTGCCGAGAACTCACACCAACACTGCTGAGTACCTACACTAACACTGCTGAGTACCTACACTAACACTGCTGAGTACCACTAACACTGCTGAGTACCACTAACACTGTTGAGCGCAACTATACCAACACCGCTGAGCACTCCACACTAACACTGCTGAGTACCTACACTAACACTGCTGCTGAGTAACTTCACTCAACACTGCTGAGCACTCTACACTAACACTGCTGAGTACTCCGCTAACACTGCTGGAGCATCACACCAACACTGCTGAGTACCTGCACTAACACTGTTGAGCACGAACTAACACTGCTGGAAAGTACGTACACCAACACTGCCGAATACGTACACTAACACTGCTGGAGCATCACACCAACACTGTTGAGCACCTACACAACACCGTTGAGTACCAAATCAACACCGTTGAGTAATTACACTAACACCGCTGGAGTTCCACACCTTCTGACACCGCTGAATACCTAAAACTAACACTGCTGAGTACCACACTAACACGGCTGAGTACTCAGCGACTAACACCCTGAGCATCACACTAACACCGATGAGTACCTACACTAACACTGCTGAGTACCTACACTAATACCGTTGAGTACCCACACAAACACTCCCTGAGTACCCACACTAACACCGCTGAGTACTCCACACCAACACCGCTGAGCACCTACACTAACACTGCTGAGCAATTTCTACACTAACACCCTGAGCATCACACCAACACCGCTGAGTGCACACACTAACACTGCTTGAGTACCTGCCACCAATACCGCTGAGCACCTCCGCCAACACTGGCTGGCATCACACCTTTAACACCGGCTGAGTACCTACATCAACACTGCTGAGTACCTACACTCAACACTGCTCTAGTACCCCACACCAACACCGTTAAGCACCTACACCAACACCGCTGAGCACCTACACTAACACTGTGCTGACACACTACTTCACTCACCAGTACCTGACACACTAACACTGCTGGAGTACTCCACACCATGGCTGGTTGAGTACCTGGCACTCAACACTCGCTGAGTACCTACACTAACACCAAGGAGTACCTCACAATAACATCAAGCAAGGGGAGTACCCACTAACACTGCTGAGTACCCCGCTAACACTGCTGCTGAGCACCTACGCTAACACCGCTTGAGTACCCACACCAACACCGCGAGCACCCACACTAACACCGCCGCGGAGCACCATACCATCAACGCCGAGCAATCTACACCAACACCGCTGAGCACTCACACTAACACCGCTGAGCACCCACACCAACACTCGCTGAGAACCTACACTAACACCGCTGAGTACCTACACCCAACACCTGCTGAGTACCCACACTAACACCGCTGAGTTCCGCACCAACACTGCTGGAGCACCTACATTAACACCGTCGAGCACTCCACTCAATACTGTCGAGTACCCACACCAACACCAAACAGCACTCACACTAATAATGCTGAGTACCACACCAACACCGCTGAGCACTCACACTAACACCGCTGAGCACCTACACCCAACACCGCTTTATACCTACACTAACACTGCTGAGCACCCACACTAACACTGCCAGGTACCCACACCCATCACCGCTGAGCACCTGGCTGACCAACATTGCTGAGTACCCACACTAACACTGCTGAGCAATTCTCACACCAACATTGGGCTGAGCACCACACTACCACTGCTGAGTACCCACACTAACACCGCTTTGAGCACCTACACTCAACACTGCTAGGCACCTACACTAACACTGCTGAGTACCCACTAACACTGCTGAGTACCATACTTAAACACTGCTGAGTACTACGCCAATAGTGCTGAGTACTCCACACTAACACCGCCGAGTACCTACACCAACAGTGCTGAGCAATTTACACCAACACCGCTGGAGTACCCACACTAAGACTGCTGGAGTACCCAAGCACCAACACTGCTGAGTAATTACGCCAGCCACCGCTGAGCACTCCACATTCAACAGTTGGCAATCTACACTCAACACCGCTGAGCACCTACGCCAACACCGCTGAGTACCCATACCAACAATGCTGGGAGCAACCCACACCAATACCGCTGAGTACCCACACCAACACCGCTGAGCACCTACACCAACACCGCTGAGTACCCACATTAACACTGTCGAGTACCTACACCAACACCGTCGAGCAACCTGGCCAATTCAACACCGTCGAGTACCCACTAACACTGCTGAGCACCAGCACCAACACTGCTGAGTACCCACACCAACACCGCTGAGCATCTGGCACCAACACCGCTGGCACCCACAATAACACTGCCACATACCCACACCAGCCACCCTGAGTACCACATCGAACACCGCCGAGTACCACACTAACACCGTCAGAGTACCACACCAAACACCACGAGAGCACCCCGCACCACTCGCGAGCACCACCAAGTGTGCCGCGCACTTCACACCAACACTGCAGAGTACTCAGCCAGAACACCGCCGAGCACCTACACCAACACCGCTGAGTACCCAGCACCACCTTACTGAGTACCTACACTAACACTGCCGAGCACCACACTAACACTGGGCAGCAATTTTACACTAACACTGCTGAGCACCCACTCAACACCTCTGGAGCACCCACAGTAACACTACTGAGTACCTACACTCAACACTGCTGAGCACTCCACACACAAACACCGCTGAGTACCCACACTAACACTGCTGGGAGTGCAGGCACCAACACTGCTGGAGCACCACTAACACTGTCGATACCAGCACTTTAACACCGCTGGAGTTCCTACACTAACACGCTAGCACGCACTGTCACTGTTGAGTACCACAGTGTTACTGCTGGAGTAATCTACACTAACACTGCTGAGTACCCATACCCAACATTGCTGAGCAATTACACTAACACCAAGGAGTACCTACACTAACACTCGCAGAGTACTACGCTAACACCGGGCTGAGTACCTACACTAACACTGCTGGAGCACTCACACTAACACTGCTGAGTACCTACACCTCAACACCGCTGAGTACCTACACCAACACCGCTGAGTACCCACACTAACACCGCTGAGCACTGGCGCCAACACCGCTGGCATCACATCAACAGTGCTGAGTACCACACCAACACTGGTTGGAGTACCTACATCGGCCACCGCTGGAGTACCGCCACCAACACTGCTGAGTACCTTACATCAACACCGCTGAGGCACCGCCACCGGTCACTGTTGAGCACCCATATTTCAACACTCGCTCGAGTACCTCCACACTCAATACCGTCGAGACCTACACTAACACTGTCGAGCACCCACACTAACACTGCTGCACCACTAACACCGCCGAGTACCTAAGCATTCAACACGCTGAAAACTACACTAACACCACGCGAGCAATTTCCACACAACACTGCCGAGCACTTACACCAACACCGAGTACTCACTACCACGCTGAGCACCCACACCAACACCGTCGAGTTCACACCAACACCATCGAGCACCTACTCTAACACCGCTGAGGCCCACACTCAAGTCTGCCTCAGTACTACACCAACACGCGAGTACCACTATAACACTGCTGGCACCACACTAACACTGCTGAGCAATTTCACATCTAACACTACTGAGTACCACACCAACACCGTTGGAGACCATAACAACACTGCTGAGCACTCACCAACACCTGCCGAGCACCGCGCCACCAACTCTGCCATACCACACAACACCGCAGATTACCGCACCAACACCGTCGAGTACCCACAATTCAACACCGCTGAGCACCTACACTAACACTGCCGGGTACCTACACCAACACCGCTGGAGCACCCACACCAACACTGCTGAGTACCCACACCAACACCACTGCTGAGAACTCCACACCAACACTGCTGAGTACTCCACACTAACACCGCTGAGTACCTACACCCAACACCGCTGGAGTACCTACACCAACACTGCTGGAGTACCACATCCAACACCACAAGGTGAGTACCCACACTAAATACTGTTGAGCAATCGCACAATACCGCTGAAAATCGCGACCATCACCAAGAAATGACACCAAACAACGCCGAGCACCACACCATCACTGTTGAGTACCGTAAACTAACACTGCTGAGTACCACACCATCGCTGAGCACCTACACTAACACCGCGAGTACCAAACTAACACTGCCGAGTACCTACACCAACACCGCTGAGTACCTACACTATCACTACTGAGTACCAAACTAACACTGCTGAGCACCTACACTAACACTGTTGAGTACTCCACACTAACACCGCTGAGTACCCACACTATCACTGCTGAGTACCTACACTAACACAGCTGAGAACCTACACTATCACTGCTGAGTACCAAACTAACACTGCTGAGTACCCAAGCACTAACGACTGCCGGAGCACCACGCCATCACCACAGCACCTACACCAACACCGCTGGAGTACCCACACCCAACACTGGGTCGTACCACACCAACACCGCTGAGCACCTACACTAACACCGCTGAGCACCCACACCGAACACCGCTGGAGTACCAAACTAACACCGCTGAGTACCCACACCAACACCGCTGAGCACTACACCATCACCGCTGAGTACCAACCAAATAATTGCCGAGCACCACATCCAACACTGTTGAGCACTCCACCAACACTGCTGGAGCACCTACACTAACACTGCTGAGTACCAAACTAACACTGCTGAGTACCTACACTAACACTGCTGAGTACCTACACTATCACTGCTGAGTACCAAACTAACACTGCTTAGTACCTACACTAACACTGTTGAGTACCTACACTAACACTGCTGAGTACCTACACTATCACTGCTGAGTACCTACACTAACACTGCTGAGTACCTACACTATCGCTGCTGAGTACCAAACTAACACTGCTGAGTACCTACACTAACACTGCTGAGTACCTACACTATCACTGCTGGGTAGCTACACTAACACTGCTGAGTACCTACACTAACACTGTTGAGTACCTACACTAACACTGCTGAGTACCTACACTAACACTGCTGAGTACCACACTAACACTGCTGAGTACCTACAATAACACTGCTGAGTACCAAACTAACACTGCTGAGTACCTACACTAACACTGCTGAGTACCTACACTAACACTGCTGAGTACCTACACTAACACTGCTGAGTACCTACACTAACACTGCTGAGTACCACACTAACACTGCTGAGTACTACACTAACACTGATGAGTAACTATACTAACACTGCTGAGTACCTACACTAACACTGCTGAGTACCTACACTAACACTGCTGAGTAACTTCACTAACACTGCTGAGTACCTACACTAACACTGCTGAGTACCTCCGCTAACACTGCTGAGTATCACACCAACACTGCTGAGTACCTGCACTAACACTGTTGAGTACCTAAACTAACACTGCTGAGTACGTACACTAACACTGCTGAATACGTACACTAACACTGCTGAGTATCACACTAACACTGTTGAGTACCTACACAAACACTGCTGAGTACCAAACTAACACTGCTGAGTACCACACTAACACTGCTGAGTACCTACACTGACACTGCTGAATACCTAAACTAACACTGCTGAGTACCTACACTAACACTGCTGAGTACCTACACTAACACTCCTGAGTATCACACTAACACCGATGAGTACCTACACTAACACTGCTGAGTACCTACACTAATACTGCTGAGTACCTACACAAACACTCCTGAGTATCACACTAACACCGCTGAGTACCTACACTAACACTGCTGAGTACCTACACTAACACTGCTGAGTACCTACACTAACACTCCTGAGTATCACACTAACACCGCTGAGTACCTACACTAACACTGCTGAGTACCTACACTAATACTGCTGAGTACCTCCGCTAACACTGCTGAGTATCACACTAACACCGCTGAGTACCTACACTAACACTGCTGAGTACCTACACTAACACTGTTTAGTACCTACACTAACACTGTTAAGTACCTACACTAACACTGCTGAGTACCTACACTAACACTGTTGAGTACCTACACTAACACTACTGAGTACCTACACTAACACTGCTGAGTACCTACACTAGCACTGTTGAGTACCTACACTAACACTGCTGAGTACCTACACTAACACTGCTGAGTACCACACTAACACTGCTGAGTACCTACACTAACACTGCTGAGTACCTCCGCTAACACTGCTGAGCACCTACGCTAACACTGCTGAGTACCTACACTAACACTGCTGAGTACCTACACTAACACTGCTGAGTACCTACACTAACAATGCTGAGTACCTACACTAACACTGCTGAGTACCTACACTAACACTGCTGAGTACCTACACTAACACTGCTGAGAACCTACACTAACACTGCTGAGTACCTACACTAACACTGCTGAGTACCTACACTAACACTGCTGAGTTCCTACACTAACACTGCTGAGTACCTACATTAACACTGTCGAGTACCTACACTAACACTGTCGAGTACCTACACTAACACTGTCGAGTACCTACACTAATAATGCTGAGTACCTACACTAACACTGCTGAGTACCTACACTAACACTGCTGAGTACCTACACTAACACTGCTGAGTACCTACACTAACACTGCTGAGTACCTACACTAACACTGCTGAGTTCCTACACTAACACTGCTGAGTACCTACATTAACACTGTCGAGTACCTACACTAACACTGTCGAGTACCTACACTAACACTGTCGAGTACCTACACTAATAATGCTGAGTACCTACACTAACACTGCTGAGTACCTACACTAACACTGCTGAGTACCTACACTAACACTGCTGAGTACCTACACTAACACTCCTGAGTACCTACACTAACACTCCTGAGTACCTACACTAACACTGCTGAGTACCTACATAACACTGTCGAGTACCTACACCAACACTGGCGAGTACCTACACCAACACTATCGAGTACCTACACTAACACTGCTGAGTACCTACACTAACACTGCTGAGTACCTACACTAAAATTGCTAGGTACCTACACTAACACTGCTGAGTACCTACACTAACATTGCTGAGTACCTACACTAACACTGCTGAGTATCTACACTAACACTGTTTAGTACCTACACTAACACTGCTGAGTACCTACACTAACACTGCTGAGTACCTACACTAACACTGCTGAGTACTACGCTAACACTGCTGAGTACCTACACTAACACTGCTGAGTACGTACACTAACACTGCTGAGTACCTACACTAACACTGCTGAGTACCTACACTAAAACTGCTGAGTACCTACACTAACACTGCTGAGTACTACGCTAACACTGCTGAGTACCTACACTAACAGTGCTGAGTACCTACACTAACACTGCTGAGTACCTACACTAACACTGCTGAGTACCTACACTAACACTGCTGAGTACCTACACTAACACTGCTGAGTACCTACACTAACACTGCTGAGTACCTACACTAACACTGCTGAGTACCTACATTAACACTGTCGAGTACCTACACTAACACTGTCGAGTACCTACACTAACACTGTCGAGTACCTACACTAACACTGCTGAGTACCTACACTAACACTGCTCAGTACCTTCACTAACACTGCTGAGTAGCTACACTAACACTGCTGAGTACCAACACTAACACTGCTGAGTACCTACACAAACACTGCTGAGTTCCTACACTAACACTGCTGAGTACCTACATTAACACTGTCGAGTACCTACACTAACACTGTCGAGTACCTACACTAACACTGTCGAGTACCTACATTAATAATGCTGAGTACCAACACTAACACTGCTGAGTACCTACACTAACACTGCTGAGTACCTACACTAACACTGCTGAGTACCTACACTAACACTCCTGAGTACCTACACTAACACTCCTGAGTACCTACACTAACACTGCTGAGTACCTACACTAACACTGTCGAGTACCTACACCAACACTGGCGAGTACCTACACCAACACTATCGAGTACCTACGCTAACACTGCTGAGTACCTACACTAACACTGCTGAGTACCTACACTAACACTGCTGAGTACCTACACTAACACTGCTGAGTTCCTACACTAACACTACTGAGTACCTACACTAACACTGCTGAATACCTACAGTGACACTGCTGAGTACCTACACTAACACTGCTGAGTACATACACTAACACTGCTGAGTACCTACACTAACACTGTCGAGTACCTACACTAACACTGCTGAGTACCTACACTAACACTGCTAGGTACCTACACTAACACTGCTGAGTACCTACACTAACATTGCTGAGTACCTACACTAACACTGCTGAGTACCTACACTAACATTGCTGAGTACTCCACTAACACTGCTTAGTACCTACACTAACACTGCTGAGTACCTACACAAACACTGCTGAGTACCTACACTAACACTGCTGAGTACTACGCTAACACTGCTGAGTACCTACACTAACACTGCTGAGTACCTACACTAACACTGCTAAGTACCTACACTAACACTGCTGAGTACCTACACTAAAACTGCTGAGTACCTACACTAACACTGCTGAGTACTACGCTAACACTGCTGAGTACCTACACTAACAGTGCTGAGTACCTACACTAACACTGCTGAGTACCTACACTAACACTGCTGAGTACCTACACTAACACTGCTGAGTACCTACACTAACACTGCTAAGTACCTACACTAACACTGCTGAGTACCTACACTAACACTGCTGAGTACCTACACTAACACTCCTGAGTACATACACTAACACTACTGAGTACCTACACTAACACTGCTGAGTACCTACACTAACACTGCTGAGTACCTACACTAAGTCTGCTGAGTTCTTACACTAACACTGCTGAGTACCTACTCTAACACTGCTGAGTACCTACACTAACACTGCTGAGTACCTACACTAACACTACTGAGTACCTACACTAACACTGCTGAGCAGCTACACTAACACCGCTGAGTACCTACACTAACACTGCTGAGTACCTACACTAACACTGTTGAGTACCTACACTAACACTGATAAGTACCTACACTAACACTGCTGAGTACGTACACTAACACTGTTGAGTACGTACACTAACACTGCTGAGTACCTACACTAACACTGATGAGTACCAACACTAGCACTGTTGAGTACCTACACTAACACTGCTGAGTACCTACACTAATACTGCTGAGTACCACACTAACACTGCTGAGTACCTACACTAACACTGCTGAGTACCTACACTAACACTGCTGAGTACCTACACTAACACTGCTGAGTACCTACACTAACACTGCTGAGTACCTACACTAACACTGCTGAGTACCTACACTAACACTGCTGAGTACCTACACTAACACTGCTGAGTTCCTACACAAACACTGCTGAGTACCTACATTAACACTGTCGAGTACCTACACTAACACTGTCGAGTACCTACACTAACACTGTCGAGTACCTACACTAAAAATGCTGAGTACCTACACTAACACTGCTGAGTACCTACACTAACACTGCTGAGTATCTACACTAACACTCCTGAGTACCTACACTAACACTGCTGAGTACCTACACTAACACTGTTGAGCACCTACACTAACACTGCTGAATACCTACACTGACACTGCTGAGTACCTACACTAACACTGCTGAGTACATACACTAACACTGCTGAGTACCTACACTAACACTGCTGAGTACCTACACTAACACTGCTGAGTACCTACACTAACACTGCTGAGTACCTACACTAACACTGCTGAGTACCTACACTAACACTGCTGAGTACCTACACTAACACTGTTGAGCACCTACACTAACACTGCTGAATACCTACACTGACACTGCTGAGTACCTACACTAACACTGCTGAGTACATACACTAACACTGCTGAGTACCTACACTAACACTGTCGAGTACCTACACTAACACTGCTGAGTACCTACACTAACACTGCTAGGTACCTACACTATCACTGCTGAGTACCTACACTAACATTGCTGAGTACCTACACTAACACTGCTGAGTACCTACACTAACATTGCTGAGTACTACACTAACACTGCTGAGTACCTACACTAACACTGCTGAGTACCTACACTAACACTGCTAGGTACCTACACTAACACTGCTGAGTACCTACACTAACACTGCTGAGTACCTACACTAACACTGCTGAGTACTACGCTAATACTGCTGAGTACCTACACTAACACTGCTGAGTACCTACACTAACAGTGCTGAGTACCTACACTAACACTGCTGAGTACCTACACTAAGACTGCTGAGTACCTACACTAACACTGCTGAGTACTACGCTAACACTGCTGAGTACCTACACTAACAGTGCTGAGTACCTACACTAACACTGCTGAGTACCTACGCTAACACTGCTGAGTACCTACACTAACACTGCTGAGTACCTACACTAACACTGCTGAGTACCTACACTAACACTGCTGAGTACCTACACTAACACTGCTGAGTATCTACACTAACACTGCTGAGTACCTACAATAACACTGCTGAGTACCTACACTAACACTCCTGAGTACCTACACTAACACTGCTGAGTACCTACACTAACACTGTCGAGTACCTACACCAACACTATCGAGTACCTACACTAACACTGCTGAGTACCTACACTAAGTCTGCTGAGTACTTACACTAACACTGCAGAGTACCTACTATAACACTGCTGAGTACCTACACTAACACTGCTGAGTACCTACACTAACTCTACTGAGTACCTACACTAACACTGCTGAGCACCTACACTAACACTGCTGAGTACCTACACTAACACTGCTGAGTACCTACACTAACACTTCTGAGTACCTACAGTAACACTACTGAGTACCTACACTAACACTGTCGAGTACCTACACAAACACTGCTGAGTACCTACACTAACACTGCTGAGTACATACACTAACACTGCTGAGTACCTACACTAACACTGTCGAGTACCTACACTAACACTGCTGAGTTCCTACACTAACACTGCTAGGTACCTACACTATCACTGCTGAGTACCTACAGTAACATTGCTGAGTACCTACACTAACACTGCTGAGTACCTACACTAACATTGCTGAGTACTACACTAACACTGCTGAGTACCTACACTAACACTGCAGAGTACTACGCTAACACTGCTGAGTACCTACACTAACACTGCTGAGTACCTACACTAACACTGCTGAGTACCTACACTAACACTGCTGAGTACCTACACTAACACTGCTGAGTACCTACACTAACACTGCTGAGTACTACGCTAACACTGCTGAGTACCTACACTAACAGTGCTGAGTACCTACACTAACACTGCTGAGTACCTACACTAACACTGTTGAGTACCTACACTAACACTGCTGAGTACCTACACTAACACTGCTGAGTACCTACACTAACACTGCTGAGTACCTACACTAACACTGCTGAGTACCTACATTAACACTGTCGAGTACCTACACTAACACTGTCGAGTACCTACACTAACACTGTCGAGTACCTACACTAACACTGCTGTGTACCTCACTAACACTGCTGAGTACCTACATTAACACTGCTGAGTACCTACACTAACACTGCTGAGTACCTACACTAACACTGCTGAGTACTTACACTAACACTCCTGAGTACCTACACTAACACTGCTGAGTACCTACACTAACACTGTCGAGTTCCTACACCAACACTATCGAGTACCTACACTAACACTGCTGAGTACCTACTATAACACTGCTGAGTACCTACACTAACACTGCTGAGTACCTACACTAACACTACTGAGTACCTACACTAACACTGCTGAGCACCTACACTAACACTGCTGAGTACCTACACTAACACTGCTGAGTACCTACACTAACTCTGCTGAGTACCTACACTAACACTGCAGATTACCTACACTAACACTGTCGAGTACCTACACTAACACTGCTGAGTACCTACACTAACACTGCTGGGTACCTACACTAACACTGCTGAGTACCTACACTAACACTGCTGAGTACCTACACTAACACTGCTGAGAACCTACACTAACACTGCTGAGTACCTACACTAACACTGCTGAGTACCTACACTAACACTGCTGAGTACCTACACTAACACTGCTGAGTACCTACACTAACACTGCTGAGTACCTACACTAACACTGCTGAGTACCTACACTAACACTGCTGAGTACCTACACTAACACTCCTGAGTACCTACACTAACACTGCTGAGTACCTACACTAACACTGCTGAGTACCTACACTAACACTGCTGAGTACCTACACTAACACTGTTGAGTACCTACCTACACTAACACTGCTGAGTACTTACACTAACACTGCTGAGTACCTACACTAATACTGCTGAGTACCTACACTAACACTGCTGAGTACCTACACTAACACTGCTGAGTACCAAACTAACACTACTGAGTACCTACACTAACACTGCTGAGTACCTACACTAACACTGTTGAGTACCTACACTAACACTGCTGAGTACCAAACTAACACTACTGAGTACCTACACTAACACTGCTGAGTACCTACACTAACACTGTTGAGTACCTACACTAACACTGCTGAGTACCTACACTAATACTGCTGAGTACCTGCACTAACACTGCTGAGTACCTACACTAACTCTGCTGAGTACCTACACTAAGACTGCTGAGTACCTACAATAACACTGCTGAGTACCTACACTAACACTGCTGAGTACCTACACTAACACTGCTGAGTACCTACACTAACACTGCTGAGTGCCTACACTAACACTGCTGAGTACCTACACTAACACTGCTGAGTACCAAACTAACACTGCTGAGTACCTACACTAACACTGCTGAGTACCTACACTAACACTGCTGAGTACCTACACTAACACTGCTGAGTACCTACACTAACACTTCTGAGTACCTACAGTAACACTACTGAGTACCTACACTAACACTGTCGAGTACCTACACAAACACTGCTGAGTACCTACACTAACACTGCTGAGTACATACACTAACACTGCTGAGTACCTACACTAACACTGTCGAGTACCTACACTAACACTGCTGAGTTCCTACACTAACACTGCTAGGTACCTACACTATCACTGCTGAGTACCTACAGTAATATTGCTGAGTACAGACACTAACACTGCTGAGTACCTACACTAACATTGCTGAGTACTACACTAACACTGCTGAGTACCTACACTAACACTGCAGAGTACTACGCTAACACTGCTGAGTACCTACACTAACACTGCTGAGTACCTACACTAACACTGCTGAGTACCTACACTAACACTGCTGAGTACCTACACTAACACTGCTGAGTACCTACACTAACACTGCTGAGTACCTACACTAACACTGCTGAGTACCTACACTAACACTGCTGAGTACCTACACTAACACTGCTGAGTACCTACACTAACACTGCTGAGTACCTACACTAACACTGCTGAGTACCTACACTAACACTGCTGAGTACCTACACTAACACTGCTGAGTACCTACACTAACACTGCTGAGTACCTACATTAACACTGTCGAGTACCTACACTAACACTGTCGAGTACCTACACTAACACTGTCGAGTACCTACACTAACACTGCTGTGTACCTCACTAACACTGCTGAGTACCTACACTAACACTGCTGAGTACCTACACTAACACTGCTGAGTACCTACACTAACACTGCTGAGTACCTACACTAACACTGCTGAGTACCTACACTAACACTGCTGAGTACCTACACTAACACTGTCGAGTACCTACACCAACACTATCGAGTACCTACACTAACACTGCTGAGTACCTACACTAACACTGCTGAGTACCTACACTAACACTGCTGAGTACCTACACTAACACTACTGAGTACCTACACTAACACTGCTGAGCAGCTACACTAACACCGCTGAGCACCTACACTAACACTGCTGAGTATCTACACTAACACTGCTGAGTACCTACACTAACACTGCTGAGTACCTACACTAACACTGTCGAGTACCTACACTAACACTGCTGAGTACCTACACTAACACTGCTGAGTACCTACACTAACACTGCTGAGTACCTACACTAACACTGCTGAGTACCTACACTAACACTGCTGAGAACCTACACTAACACTGCTGAGTACCTACACTAACACTGCTGAGTACCTACACTAACACTGCTGAGTACCTACACTAACACTGCTGAGTACGTACACTAAGACTGCTGAGTACCTACACTAACACTGGTAAGTACATACACTAACACTGCTGAGTACCTACACTAACACTGCTGAGTACCTACACTAACACTGCTGAGTACCTACACTAACACTCCTGAGTACCTACACTAACACTGCTGAGTACCTACACTAACACTGCTGAATACCTACACTAACACTGCTGAGTACCTACACTAACACTGTTGAGTACCTACTCTAACACTGCTGAGTACCAAATAACACTGCTGAGTACTTACACTAACACTGCTGAATACTTACACTAACACTGCTGAGTACCTACACTAACACTGCTGAATACCTACACTAACACTGCTGAGTACCTACACTAACACTGTTGAGTACCTACACTAACACTGCTGAGTACCAAACTAACACTACTGAGTACCTACACTAACACTGCTGAGTACCTACACTAACACTGTTGAGTACCTACACTAACACTGCTGAGTACCTACACTAATACTGCTGAGTACCTACACTAACACTGCTGAGTACCTACACTAACACTGCTGAGTACCTACACTAACACTGCTGAGTACCTACACTAATACTGCTGAGTACCTGCACTAACACTGCTGAGTACCTGCACTAACACTGCTGAGTACCTGCACTAACACTGCTGAGTACCTACACTAACACTGCTGAGTACCTACACTAACACTGCTGAGTACCTACACTAACACTGCTGAGTACCTACACTAACACTGCTGAGTACCTACACTAACACTGCTGAGTACCTACACTAACACTGCTGAGTACCTACACTAACACTGCTGAGTACCTACACTAACACTGCTGAGTACCTAAACTAACACTGCTGAGTACCTACACTAACACTGCTGAGTACCTACACTAACACTGCTGAGTACCTACACTAACACTGCTGAGTACCTACACTAACACTGCTGAGTACCAAACTAACACTGCTGAGTACCTACACTAACACTGCTGAGTACCTACACTAACACTGTTGAGTACCTACAATAATACTGGTGAGTACCTACACTAACACTGCTGAGTACCTACACTAACACTGCTGAGTACCAAACTAACACTGCTGAGTACCTACACTAACACTGCTGAGTACCTACACTAACACTGTTGAGTACCTACACTAACACTGCTGAGTACCAAACTAACACTGCTGAGTACCTACACTAAGACTGCTGAGTACCTACACTAACACTGCTGAGTACCAAACTAACACTGCTGAGTACCTACACTAACACTGTTGAGTACCTACACTAACACTGCTGAGTACCTACAATAATACTGGTGAGTACCTACACTAACACTGCTGAGTACCTACACTAACACTGCTGAGTACCATACTAACACTGATGAGTACCTACACTAACACTGCTGAGTACCTACACTAACACTGTTGAGTACCTACACTAACACTGCTGAGTACCTACACTAACACTGCTGAGTACCTACACTAACACTGCTGAGTACCTACACTAACACTGCTGAGTACCTACACTAACACTGCTGAGTACCTACACTAACACTGCTGAGTACCTACACTAACACTGCTGAGTACCTACACTAACACTGCTGAGTACCTACACTAACACTGCTGAGTACCTACACTAACACTGCTGAGTACCTAAACTAACACTGCTGAGTACCTACACTAACACTGCTGAGTACCTACACTAACACTGCTGAGTACCTACACTAACACTGCTGAGTACCTACACTAACACTGCTGAGTACCTACACTAACACTGCTGAGTACCTACACTAACACTGCTGAGTACCTACACTAACACTGCTGAGTACCTACACTAACACTGCTGAGTACCTACACTAACACTGCTGAGTAGCTACACTAACACTGCTGAGTACCTACACTAACACTGCTGAGTACCTACACTAACACTGCTGAGTACCTACACTAACACAGCTGAGTACCTACACTAACACTGCTGAGTACCTTCACTAACACTGCTGAGTACCTACACTAACACTCCTGAGTACCTACACTAACACTGCTGAGTACCTACACTAACACTGTCGAGTACCTACACCAACACTATCGAGTACCTACACTAACACTGCTGAGTCCCTACACTAAGTCTGCTGAGTGCTTACACTAACACTGCTGAGTACCTACTATAACACTGCTGAGTACCTACACCAACACTGCTGAGTACCTACACTTACACTACTGATTACGTACTCTAACACTGCTGAGCACCTACACTAACACTGCTGAGTACCTACACTAACACTGCTGAGTACCTACACTAACACTTCTGAGTACCTACAGTAATACTACTGAGTACCTACACTAACACTGTCGAGTACCTACACTAACACTGCTGAGTACCTACACTAACACTGCTGAGTACATACACTAACACTGCTGAGTACCTACACTAACACTGTCGAGTACCTACACTAACACTGCTGAGTACCTACACTAACACTGCTGAGTACATACACTAACACTGCTGAGTACCTACACTAACACTGTCGAGTACCTACACTAACACTGCTGAGTATCTACACTAACATTGCTGAGTACCTACAATAACACTGCTGAGTACCTACACTAACATTGCTGAGTACTACACTAACACTGCTTAGTACCTACACTAACACTGCTGAGTACCTACACTAACACTGCTGAGTACCTACACTAACACTGCTGAGTACTACGCTAACACTGCTGAGTACCTACACTAACACTGCTGAGTACCTACCCTAACACTGCTGAGTACCTACACTAACACTGCTGAGTACCTACACTAACACTGCTGAGTACCTACACTAACACTGCTGAGTACAACGCTAACACTGCTGAGTACCTACACTAACAGTGCTGAGTACCTACACTAACAGTGCTGAGTACCTACACTAACACTGCTGAGTTCCTACACTAACACTGCTGAGTACCTACACTAACACTGCTGAGTACCTACACTAACACTGCTGAGTACCTACACTAACACTGCTGAGTACTACGCTAACACTGCTGAGTACCTACACTAACACTGCTGAGTACCTACACTAACACTGCTGAGTACCTACACTAACACTGCTGAGTACCTACACTAACACTGCTGAGTACCTACACTAACACTGCTGAGTACAACGCTAACACTGCTGAGTACCTACACTAACAGTGCTGAGTACCTACACTAACAGTGCTGAGTACCTACACTAACACTGCTGAGTACCTACACTAACACTGCTGAGTACCTACACTAACACTGCTGAGTACCTACACTAACACTGCTGAGTACCTACACTAACACTGTCGAGTACCTACACTAACACTGTCGAGTACCTACACTAACACTGCTGAGTACCTACACTAACACTGCTGAGTACCTACACTAACACTGCTGAGTACCTACACTAACACTGCTGAGTACCTACACTAACACTGCTGAGTACTTACACTAACACTCTTGAGTACCTACACTAACACTGCTGAGTACCTACACTAACACTGTCTAGTACCTACACCAACACTATCGAGTACCTACACTAACACTGCTGAGTACCTACACTAAGTCTGCTGAGTACTTACGCTAACACTGCTGAGTACCTACTATAACACTGCTGAGTACCTACACTAACACTGCTGAGCACCTACACTAACACTGCTGAGGACCTACACTAACATTGCTGAGTACCTACACTAACACTTCTGAGTACCTACAGTAACACTGCTGAGTACCTACACTAACACTGTCGAGTACCTACACTAACACTGCTGAGTACCTACACTAACACTGCTGAGTACCTACACTAACACTGCTGAGTACCTACTCTAACACTGCTGAGTACCTACACTAACACTGCTGAGTACCTACACTAACACTGCTGAGTACCTACACTAACACTACTGAGTACCTACACTAACACTGCTGAGTACCTACACTAACACTGCTGAGTACCTACACTAACACTGGTAAGTACCTACACTAACACTGCTGAGTACCTACACTAACACTGCTGAGTACATGCACTAACACTGCTGAGTACCTACACTAACACTCCTGAGTACCTACACTTACACTGCTGAGTACCTACACTAACACTGCTGAATACCTACACTAACACTGCTGAGTACCTACACTAACACTGTTGAGTACCTACACTAACACTGCTGAGTACCAAACTAACACTGCTGAGTACTTACACTAACACTGCTGAGTACTTACACTAACACTGCGGAGTACCTACACTAACACTGTTGAGTACCTACACTAACACTGCTGAGTACCAAACTAACAGTGCTGAGTACCTACACTAACACTGCTGAGTACCTACACTAACACTGTTGAGTACCTACACTAACACTGCTGAGTACCTACACTAATACTGCTGAGTACCTACACTAACACTGCTGAGTACCTACACTAACTCTGCTGAGTACCTACACTAAGACTGCTGAGTACCTACACTAACACTGCTGAGTACCTACACTAACACTGCTGAGTACCTACACTAACACTGCTGAGTGCCTACACTAACACTGCTGAGTACCTACATTAACACTGCTGAGTACCAAACTAACACTGCTGAGTACCTACACTAACACTGCTGAGTACCTACACTAACACTGCTGAGTACCAAACTAACACTGCTGAGTACCTACACTAACACTGCTGAGTACCTATACTAACACTGTTGAGTACCTACACTAACACTGCTGAGTACCAAACTAACACTGCTGAGTACCTACACTAACACTGCTGAGTACCTACACTAACACTGCTGAGTACCAAACTAACACTGCTGAGTACCTACACTAACACTGTTGAGTACCTACACTAACACTGCTGAGTACCTACACTAATACTGCTGAGTACCTACACTAACACTGCTGAGTACCTACACTAACACTGCTGAGTACCAAACTAACACTGATGAGTACCTACACTAACACTGCTGAGTACCTACACTAACACTGTTGAGTACCTACACTAACACTGCTGAGTACCTACACTAATACTGCTGAGTACCTACACTAACACTGCTGAGTACCTACACTAACACTGCTGAGTACCTACACTAACACTGCTGAGTAGCTACACTAACACTGCTGAGTACCTACACTAACACTGCTGAGTACCTACACTAACACTGCTGAGTACCTACACTAACACTGCTGAGTACCTACACTAACACTGCTGAGTACCTACACTAACACTCTTGAGTACCTACACTAACGCTGCTGAGTACCTACACTAACACTCCTGAGTACCTACACTAACATTGCTGAGTACCTACACTAACACTCCTGAGTACCTACACTAACACTCCTGAGTACCTACACTAACACTGCTGAGTACCTACACTAACACTCCTGAGTACCTACACTAACACTGCTGAGTACCTGCACTAACACTCCTGAGTACCTACACTAACACTGCTGAGTACCTACACTAACACTCCTGAGTACCTACACTAACACTGCTGAGTACCTACACTAACACTGCTGAGTACCTACACTAACATTCCTGAGTACCTACACTAACACTGCTGAGTACCTACACTAACACTCCTGAGTACCTACACTAACACTGCTGAGCACCACACTAACACTGCTGAGTACCTACACTAACACTGCTGAGTACCTACACTAACACTGCTGAGTACCTACACTAACATTGCTGAGTACCTACACTAACACTGCTGAGTACCTATACTAATACTGCTGAGTACCTACACTAACACTGCTGAGTACCTACACTAACACTGCTGAGTACCTACATTAACACTGCTGAGTACCTACACTAACACTGCTGAGTACCTACACTAACATTGCTGAGTACCTACACTAACACTGCTGAGTACCTACTCTAACACTGCTGAGTACCTACACTAACGCTGCTGAGTACCTACACTAACACTGCTGAGTACCTACACTAACACTCCTGAGTACGTACACTAACACTGCTGAGTACCTACACTAACACTGCTGAGTACCTACACTAACACTGCTGAGTACCTACACTAACACTGCTGAGTACCTACACTAACACTGCTGAGTACCTACACTAACACTGCTGAGTACCTACACTAACACTGCTGAGTACCTACAGTAACACTGCTGAGTACCTACACTAACACTGCTGAGTACCTACACTAACACTGCTGAGTACCTACACTAATACTGTTGAGTACCTACACTAACACTCCTGAGCACCTACACTAACACTGCTGAGTACCTACACTAACACTGCTGAGTACCTACACTAACACTGCTGAGTACCTACACTAACACTGCTGAGTACCTACACTAACACTCCTGAGTACCTACACTAACACTGCTGAGTACCTACACTAACACTGCTGAGTACCTACACTAACACTGCTGAGTACCTACACTAACACTGCTGAGTACCTACACTAGCACTGCTGAGTACCTACACTAACACTGCTGAGTACCTACACTAACTCTGCTGAGTGCCTGCACTAACACTGCTGAGTACCTACACTAACACTGCTGAGTACCTACACTAACATTGCTGAGTACCTACACTAACACTGCTGAGTACCTACACTAACACTGCTGAGTACCTACACTAACACTGCTGAGTACCTACACTAACACTGCTGAGTACCTACACTAACACTGCTGAGTACCTACACTAACACTGCTGAGTACCTACACTAACACTGCTGAGTACCTACACTAACACTACTGAGTACCTACACTAACACTGCTGAGTACCTACACTAACACTGCTGAGTACCTACACTAACACTGCTGAGTACCTACATTAACACTGCTGAGTACCTACACTAACATTGCTGAGTACCTACACTAACACTGCTGAGTACCTACACTAACACTGCTGAGTACCTACACTAACACTGCTGAGTACCTACACTAACACTGCTGAGTACCTACACTAACACTGCTGAGTACCTACACTAACACTGCTGAGTACCTACACTAACACTGCTGAGTACCTACACTAACACTGCTGAGTACCTACACTAACACTGCTGAGTACCTACACTAACACTGCTGAGTACCTACACTAACACTGCTGAGTACCTACACTAACACTGCTGAGTACCTACACTAACACTGCTGAGTACCTACACTAACACTGCTGAGTACCTACACTAACACTGCTGAGTACCTACACTAACACTGCTGAGTACCTACACTAACACTGCTGAGTACCTACACTAACACTGCTGAGTACCTACACTAACACTGCTGAGTACCTACACTAACACTGCTGAGTACCTACACTAATACTGCTGAGTACCACACTAACACTGCTGAGTACCTACACTAACACTGCTGAGTACCTACACTAACACTGCTGAGTATCTACACTAACACTGCTGAGTACCTACACTAACACTGCTGAGTACCTACACTAACACTGCTGAGTACCACACTAACACTGCTGAGTACCTACACTAACACTGCTGAGTACCACACTAACACTGCTGAGTACCTACACTAACACTGCTGAGTACCACACTAACACTGCTGAGTACCTACACTAACACTGCTGAGTACCTACACTAACACTGCTGAGTACCTACACTAACACTGCTGAGTACCTACACTAACACTGCTGAGTACCTACAGTACACTGCTACCTACACTAACACTGCTGAGTACCTACACTACCCCTGCTGAGTACCTACACTAACACTGCTGAGTACCTACACTAACACTGCTGAGTACCTACACTAACACTCCTGAGTACCTACACTAACACTGCTGAGTACCTACACTAACACTGCTGAGTACCTACACTAACACTGCTGAGTACCTACACTAACACTCCTGAGTACCTACACTAACACTGCTGAGTACCTACACTAACACTGCTGAGTACCTACACTAACACTGCTGAGTACCTACACTAACACTGCTGAGTACCTACACTAACACTGCTGAGTACCTACACTAACACTGCTGAGTACCTACACTAACACTGCTGAGTACCTACAGTAACACTGCTGAGTACCTACACTAACACTGCTGAGTACCTACACTAACACTGCTGAGTACCTACACTAACACTGCTGAGTACCTACACTAACACTCCTGAGTACCTACACTAACACTGCTGAGTACCTACACTAACACTGCTGAGTACCTACACTAACACTGCTGAGTACCTACACTAACACTCCTGAGTACCTACACTAACACTGCTGAGTACCTACACTAACACTGCTGAGTACCTACACTAACACTGCTGAGTACCTACACTAACACTGCTGAGTACCTACACTAACACTGCTGAGTACCTACACTAACACTGCTGAGTACCTACACTAACACTGCTGAGTACCTACACTAACACTGCTGAGTACCTACACTAACACTGCTGAGTACCTACACTAACACTGCTGAGTACCATCTGGCTCAGCGGTGTTCGACTACCAATGAGCAAAATATTTTGGCAATTGAAGATAAAATACCTCGTTTTTCCTCCCAAAAATATGGCTATCCTGTACACTATGAAAGTGTGTGGGCCAAGGCCCTCTGGCCCATGCGGCAATGTGTGGGCCAAGGCTCCCTGGCCCATGCGGCAATGTGTGGGCCAAGCCCCCCTGGCCCATGCGGCAATGTGTGGGCCAAGGCCCCCTGGCCCATGCGGCAATGTGTGGGCCAAGGCCCCCTGGCCCATGCGGCAATGTGTGGGCCAAGGCCCTCTGGCCCATGCGGCAATGTGTGGGCCAAGGCTCCCTGGCCCATGCGGCAATGTGTGGGCCAAGGCCCCCTGGCCCATGCGGCAATGTGTGGGCCAAGCCCCCCTGGCCCATGCGGCAATGTGTGGGCCAAGGCCCCCTGGCCCATGCGGCAATGTGTGGGCCAAGGCCCCCTGGCCCATGCGGCAATGTGTGGGCCAAGGCCCCCTGGCCCATGCGGCAATGTGTGGGCCAAGGCCCCCTGGCCCATGCTGCAGTGTGCTGGCTATTGCCCTCTGGCCCAGGCTGCAGTGTGCTGGCTATGGCCCCCTGGCCCAGGCTGCAGTGTTCTGGCTATGGCCCTCTGGCCCAGGCTGTAGTGTGCTGGCTATGGCCCTCTGGCCCAGGCTGTAGTGTGCTGGCTATGGCCCTCTGGTCCAGGCTGCAGTGTGCTGGCTATGGCCCTATGGCCCCGTCTGCAGTGTGCTGGCTATGGCCCTCTGGTCCATGCTGCAGTGTGCTGGCTATGGCCCTATGGCCCCGTCTGCAGTGTGCTGGCTATGGCCCCCTGGCCCGGGCTGTGGTTATCTACCATCCTCCTACGTAACACCAGACGATCCAGACAAGTGGTGTAGGAGAGCAACACGTCCATGGTTGCCAGGCTGCAATAATCGACAAGGAGAGAGTCAACAAGATTAAAAATGGGATGTTTCAGCCGCAAAGAAAATGAGTGAGAAATGAGGAGTGGAGGCAGAGCCAGTCACGTGGATGACAACACTGGTGGAGGTGACGCTCGTGAACTTCAATGTCATCCTTCCAGTGACAATCATTTCTCTGTAATTATTTCTACATCACTGTCTTTACCCGTCGCTTTAAATATCTGATGATTCAGTGCTGTCTCATATTTTCATTAAATTACATCATCAACTCTACTAAATTCATCATACATCTCTAACATCATTTGCTCAAATTACCGTAATATATATTTGTTGCATAATAATTTGTATCATCAGCCAAGACGATTATGGAACATTTTTTTATCTTCGATATTGTGCGTCATATAAGTGTGCGTCACATAGGTGTGCGTCACATAAGTGTGCGTCATATAGGTGTGCGTCACATAGGTGTGCGTCATATAAGTGTGCGTCACATAGGTGTGCGTCACATAAGTGTGCGTCACATAGGTGTGCGTCACATAAGTGTGCGTCACATAGGTGTGAGTCACATAACATATAGCAAAAATTAAGCACCTAACAGAGACCACCACAACACTACATCAGTTCTAACATCACACTTCATAGACATTAAAATTAAGAAATTGCTTAATAATTAGACATAAGACGTGTACCTGAGATTAATATACTTTCTACGTTAAATAACCTCATATTATTACTTAACAATTATTGTTTAATATAGAGAAAATATCGAAGATAAACAAAATGATTCATAATCGTCTTGGCTGATGATACAAATTATTATGCAACATATATAAATATTACGGTAATTTGAGCAAATGATGTTAGATATGTATAATGAATTTAGTAGAGTTGATGATGTAATCATTTGTAATGTAATGAAAATATGAGACAGCATTGAATCATCAGATATTTAAAGCGACGGGTAAAGACAGTCATGTAGAAATAATTACAGAGAAATGATTGTCTGTAATTATGTGACACACACTTACGTGACTCACACTTACGTGACTAACACTTGCGTAACGCACACCTATGTGACGCACACTTATGTGAAGCACACTTATCACACGAGAGGTACGGCAAGGTTACCGGAAGTACGATGACGCATCTATAATTTAGTGGTTTAATAATTGAACATTAAAATGGTATGAAATACCGACAGGTTGTTAGGTAAGATACATATGCAACAGTTAGGTATCTTTATTTCGAAACGTTTCGCCTACACAGTAGGCTTCTTCAGTCGAGTACAGGAAAGTTGATAGAAGCAGAAGATACTTGAAGACGATGTAATCAGTCCATCACCCTTAAAGTTTTGAGGTGGTCAGTCCCTCAGTCTGGAGAAGAGCATTGTTCCATAGTATGAAACATATTGTTTCATTCCATGGAACAATGCTCTTCTCCAGACTGAGGGACTGACCACCTCAAAACTTTAAGGGTGATGGACTGATTACATCGTCTTCAAGTATCTTCTGCTTCTATCAACTTTCCTGTACTCGACTGAAGAAGCCTACTGTGTAGGCGAAACGTTTCGAAATAAAGATACCTAACTGTTGCATATGTGGTTTAATAATTGATGACTTCATATAATCCAGCGTAGCGTCACCAGCAGAATTAATTTATTCCGTAAGAAAAATAAAATAATTCTGAGTTATTTACTTGTACTGAGCAATAACAGTAATATCTGGAGATAACTTATAAAGCTATCCGCTTAAACACAAATAATCTAATAATTGTGAATCAGGGGAAACATAACGTTGTATATTTAACACAGAAATGTGAAGATGCAGTGTGTGTCCGGAGGTAAGTGGCGCATCAGTGTTGTTCAGTGTGCGAAGGGTCTGAGGCGCATCAGTGTTGTTCAGTGTGCGAAGTGTCTGAGGCGCATCAGTGTTGTTCAGTGTGCGACGTGTCTGTGGCGCATCAGTGTTGTTCAGTGTGCGACGTGTCTGAGGCGCATCAGTGTTGTTCAGTGTGCGACGTGTCTGTGGCGCATCAGTGTTGTTCAGTGTGCGAAGTGTCTGAGGCACATCAGTGTTGTTCAGTGTGCGAAGTGTCTGAGGCACATCAGTGTTGTTCAGTGTGCGAAGTGTCTGAGGCACATCAGTGTTGTTCAGTGTGCGAAGTGTCTGAGGCACATCAGTGTTGTTCAGTGTGCGAAGTGTCTGAGGCACATCAGTGTTGTTCAGTGTGCGAAGTGTCTGAGGCACATCAGTGTTGTTCAGTGTGCGAAGTGTCTGAGGCACATCAGTGTTGTTCAGTGTGCGAAGTGTCTGAGGCACATCAGTGTTGTTCAGTGTGCGAAGGGTCTGAGGCACATCAGTGTTGTTCAGTGTGCGAAGTGTCTGAGGCACATCAGTGTTGTTCAGTGTGCGACGTGTCTGAGGCACATCAGTGTTGTTCAGTGTGCGAAGTGTCTGAGGCACATCAGTGTTGTTCAGTGTGCGACGTGTCTGAGGCACATCAGTGTTGTTCAGTGTGCGAAGTGTCTGAGGCACATCAGTGTTGTTCAGTGTGCGAAGTGTCTGTGGCACATCAGTGTTGTTCAGTGTGCGAAGTGTCTGTGGCACATCAGTGTTGTTCAGTGTGCGAAGTGTCTGAGGCGCATCAGTGTTGTTCAGTGTGCGAAGTGTCTGAGGCACATCAGTGTTGTTCAGTGTGCGAAGTGTCTGAGGCACATCAGTGTTGTTCAGTGTGCGAAGTGTCTGAGGCACATCAGTGTTGTTCAGTGTGCGACGTGTCTGAGGCACATCAGTGTTGTTCAGTGTGCGACGTGTCTGAGGCACATCAGTGTTGTTCAGTGTGCGAAGTGTCTGTGGCACATCAGTGTTGTTCAGTGTGCGAAGTGTCTGTGGCACATCAGTGTTGTTCAGTGTGCGAAGTGTCTGTGGCACATCAGTGTTGTTCAGTGTGCGAAGTGTCTGAGGCGCATCAGTGTTGTTCAGTGTGCGAAGTGTCTGAGGCACATCAGTGTTGTTCAGTGTGCGAAGTGTCTGAGGCACATCAGTGTTGTTCAGTGTGCGACGTGTCTGAGGCACATCAGTGTTGTTCAGTGTGCGACGTGTCTGTGGCGCATCAGTGTTGTTCAGTGTGCGACGTGTCTGAGGCACATCAGTGTTGTTCAGTGTGCGAAGTGTCTGAGGCGCATCAGTGTTGTTCAGTGTGCGACGTGTCTGAGGCACATCAGTGTTGTTCAGTGTGCGACGTGTCTGTGGCGCATCAGTGTTGTTCAGTGTGCGACGTGTCTGAGGCACATCAGTGTTGTTCAGTGTGCGACGTGTCTGGGAGTCCATCCCAAAACGAGTTATGCGCAAGGAATTCTGTAGTATTAGATATTTAGATATTCGTTATCGGCTCCACGATGAGAATCATGTGAAATGAAAAGAAATTAAGCGGGCTAAGGTTTATGTATCTGAGTATAGTAGTGGCTACGTCACAGTCGAGTATTGTAGTGGCTACGTCATAGTTGAGTATTGTAGTGGCTACGTCACAGTCGAGTATTGTAGTGGCTACGTCATAGTTGAGTATTGTAGTGGCTACGTCATAGTTGAGTATTGTAGTGGCTACGTCATAGTTGAGTATTGTAGTGGCTACGTCACAGTTGAATATTGAAGTGGCTACGTCACAGTTGAGTATTGTAGTGGCTACGTCATAGTTGAGTATTGTAGTGGCTACGTCACAGTTGAATATTGAAGTGGCTACGTCACAGTTGAGTATTGTAGTGGCTACGTCATAGTTGAGTATTGTAGTGGCTACGTCACAGTTGAATATTGAAGTGGCTACGTCACAGTTGAGTATTGTAGTGGCTACGTCATAGTTGAGTATTGTAGTGGCTACGTCACAGTTGAGTATTGTAGTGGCAACGTCACAGTTGAGTATTGTAGTGGCTACGTCACAGTTGAGTATTGTAGTGGCTACGTCACAGTTGAGTATTGTAGTGGCTACGTCACAGTTGAGTATTGTAGTGGCTACGTCACAGTTGAGTATTGTAGTGGCTACGTCACAGTTGAGTATTGTAGTGGCTACGTCACAGTTGAGTATTGTAGTGGCTACGTCACAGTTGAGTATTGTAGTGGCTACGTCACAGTTGAGTATTGTAGTGGCTACGTCACAGTTGAGTATTGTAGTGGCTGCGTCACAGTTGAGTATTGTAGTGGCTACGTCATAGTTGAGTATTGTAGTGGCTACGTCACAGTTGAATATTGAAGTGGCTACGTCACAGTTGAGTATTGTAGTGGCTACGTCATAGTTGAGTATTGTAGTGGCTACGTCACAGTTGAATAATGAAGTGGCTACGTCACAGTTGAGTATTGTAGTGGCTACGTCATAGTTGAGTATTGAAGTGGCTACGTCACAGTTGAGTATTGTAGTGGCAACGTCACAGTTGAATATTGTAGTGGCTACGTCACAGTTGAGTATTGTAGTGGCTACGTCACAGTTGAGTATTGTAGTGGCTACGTCACAGTTGAGTATTGTAGTGGCTACGTCACAGTTGAGTATTGTAGTGGCTACGTCACAGTTGAGTATTGTAGTGGCTACGTCACAGTTGAGTATTGTAGTGGCTACGTCACAGTTGAGTATTGTAGTGGCTACGTCACAGTTGAGTATTGTAGTGGCTACGTCACAGTTGAGTATTGTAGTGGCTGCGTCACAGTTGAGTATTGTAGTGGTTACGTCACAGTCGAGTATTGTAGTGGCTACGTCACAGTTGAGTATTGTAGTGGCTACGACACTGTTGAGTATTGTAGTGGCTACGTCACAGTTGAGTATTGTAGTGGCTACGTCACAGTTGAGTATTGTAGTGGCTACGTCACAGTTGAGTATTGTAGTGGCTACGTCACAGTTGAGTATTGTAGTGGCTACGTCACAGTTGAGTATTGTAGTGGCTGCGTCACAGTTGAGTATTGTAGTGGCAACGTCACAGTTGAGTATTGTAGTGGCTACGTCACAGTTGAGTATTGTAGTGGCTACGTCACAGTTGAGTATTGTAGTGGCTACGTCATAGTTGAGTATTGTAGTGGCTACGTCACAGTTGAGTATTGTAGTGGCTGCGTCACAGTTGAGTATTGTAGTGGCTACGTCACAGTTGAGTATTGTAGTGGCTGCGTCACAGTTGAGTATTGTAGTGGCTACGTCACAGTTGAGTATTGTAGTGGCTACGTCACAGTTGAGTATTGTAGTGGCTACGTCACAGTTGAGTATTGTAGTGGCTACGTCACAGTTGAGTATTGTAGTGGCTACGTCACAGTTGAGTATTGTAGTGGCTACGTCACAGTTGAGTATTGTAGTGGCTACGTCACAGTTGAGTATTGTAGTGGCTACGTCACAGTTGGATAGTTAACTGTTAACTTTGGGAAGGCGTCAGGTCACTACAATCATAAATCCAACGTGAGCGCGAATTTATTAATTATATATTTTGTGTTGTGTTAAATTGTCTAAATAATATTTAATTTATATATATAATTATACTGTTTAAATAATATTCACAGATCCATATTCTTGAATCTGGTGATCAAGAATTATGTCAAATATTCTACATCGTAGTAATAATAACATCTAAATTTCGTTACGAATCACTGTATGATTATTCAATTGTTATACATGACCTTGTAAATATATCTCCTGGAATCATAATTAAAAATATTCTAAAAATAAGTTGTCATGTATGAGGATGAAAGTGGCAATGTGATACTAGTTCCTAGTTAGTAGACTTGCCTAGTAAATACTATCAGAGACATCAATATTTCTAGAGTACGACGAGGCATCTTGCAACACTTGATAACGTCCACTAGTAAGTTTACATTGTTCTTACAAAACTAGGAAATCAAAAATATCCCAGAAAATCCCAATAATGTTTACATATTTCTACTCGCTCATAATAATTATAAACATTATAACACAAGTATATATTCCTGTATAATTCTGATGCTAGGGAAGAAGGCCTGAGCTTGGTACCACCTGCAGCTCACAAGACTCTCATCCCCACGAGCCCCTTTGTGGCGGGGCAGATGGCAGACCAGAGGCCTAGCTTCTCCCTACGAGCCCCGTGAGGGCGGGGAATGTGGCTAGGCCTGGGGACACTTGGTCCCAAAGATGAGGGGGTACTTGTACCTCCTCCCATGGGAGACTTAGGTCTCGAGACACTCCCCAGATAGGGAGCCAAGGCCGGGTCACCACTCTTGGAAAAAAAACCCGGACCGGGAGAGTACCGGCGAATAAAAAAAAAAAATTCTGATGCTGACTTTTTCTCACGAGAACGTTTTTCACCTCATCATTGCATTTTAATTTACAACAAAATTGATCAAGTATAACATCTGGTATCTTTCTTTTATCTTCTTGAGTCTCAAGATTATTCTCTCATGGACAATTGCTTCGAAATGTTTTTTTTAATCTTAGTAAATACAATGTTCTCAACCCTTCCTTCAGTAATTTATCAAAATATTTTAGTAGCCTCAGTTCTTAAAATATTTATTGTATAGGATTTTGGTGACGGGAGATGACCTGCTGATAGATGTTATTTACCAAGTGATTAATAAATATTTATGTCAAGTTTCGTCAGATTTTTTTGATCACTACTTGTTAATGATTTAGAAGGTGATGTAGAAGGTGATGTAGGTGATGTAGAAGGTAATGTAGAAGGTGATGTAGAAGATGATGTAGAAGGTGATGTAGAAGGTGATGTAGAAGGTGATGTAGAAGGTGATGTAGAAGGTGATGTAGAAGGTGATGTAGAAGGTGATGTAGAAGGTGATGTAGAAGGTGATGTAGAAGGTGATGTAGGTGATGTAGGTGATGTAGAAGGTGATGTAGAAGGTGATGTAGGTGATGTAGAAGGTGATGTAGAAGGTGATGTAGAAGATGATGTAGAAGGTGATGTAGAAGGTGATGTAGAAGGTGATGTAGAAGGTGATGTAGGTGATGTAGAAGGTGATGTAGAAGGTGATGTAGAAGGTGATGTAGAAGGTGATGTAGAAGGTGATGTAGGTGATGTAGGTGATGTAGAAGGTGATGTAGAAGGTGATGTAGAAGGTGATGTAGGTGATGTAGAAGGTGATGTAGAAGGTGATGTAGAAGGTGATGTAGAAGGTGATGTAGAAGGTGATGTAGAAGGTGATGTAGAAGGTGATGTAGGTGATGTAGGTGATGTAGAAGGTGATGTAGAAGGTGAAGTAGAAGGTGATGTAGAAGGTGATGTAGAAGGTGATGTAGAAGGTGATGTAGAAGGTGATGTAGGTGATGTAGAAGGTGATGTAGAAGGTGATGTAGAAGGTGATGTAGAAGGTGATGTAGAAGGTGATGTAGAAGGTGATGTAGAAGGTGATGTAGAAGGTGAGGTAGAAGGTGATGTAGTTGATGTAGAAGGTGATGTAGAAGGTGATGTAGAAGGTGATGTAGAAGGTGATGTAGAAGGTGATGTAGAAGGTGATGTAGAAGGTGATGTAGAAGGTGATGTAGTTGATGTAGAAGGTGATGTAGAAGGTGATGTAGAAGGTGATGTAGAAGGTGATGTAGAAGGTGATGTAGGTGATGTAGAAGGTGATGTAGAAGGTGATGTAGAAGGTGATGTAGAAGGTGATGTAGAAGGTGATGTAGAAGGTGATAATAGAAGGTGATGTAGAAGGTGATGTAGAAGGTGATGTAGGTGATGTAGGTGATGTAGAAGGTGATGTAGAAGGTGATGTAGAAGGTGAGGTAGAAGGTGATGTAGTTGATGTAGAAGGTGATGTAGAAGGTGATGTAGAAGGTGATGTAGAAGGTGATGTAGAAGGTGATGTAGAAGGTGATGTAGAAGGTGATGTAGGTGATGTAGAAGGTGATGTAGGTGATGTAGAAGGTGATGTAGAAGGTGATGTAGAAGGTGATGTAGAAGGTGATGTAGAAGGTGATGTAGAAGGTGATGTAGAAGGTGATGTAGAAGGTGATGTAGAAGGTGATGTAGAAGGTGATATAGAAGGTGATGTAGAAGGTGATGTAGGTGATGTAGAAGGTGATGTAGGTGATATAGAAGGTGATGTAGAAGGTGATGTAGGACTTTGCATTAGGTAAAGATTGCCGATCAAGGTGGTAGGTTAGTAATGCAGGTAGTAGTCTGGTAATGTATGTAGTAGTCTGGTAATGCAGGTAGTAGTCTGGTAATGTAGGTAGTAGTCTGGTAATGTATGTAGTAGTCTGGTAATGTAGGTAGTAGTCTGGTAATGTAGGTAGTAGTCTGGTAATGTAGGTAGTAGTCTGGTAATGTAGGTAGTAGTCTGGTAATGTAGGTAGTAGTCTGGTAATGTAGGTAGTAGTCTGGTAATGTAGGTAGTAGTCTGGTAATGTAGGTAGTAGTCTGGTAATGTAGGTAGTAGTCTGGTAATGTAGGTAGTAGTCTGGTAATGTAGGTAGTAGTCTGGTAATGTAGGTAGTAGTCTGATAATGTAGGTAGTAGTCTGGTAATGCAGGTAGTAGTCTGGTAATGTAGGTAGTAGTCTGGTAATGTATGTAGTAGTCTGGTAATGCAGGTAGTAGTCTGGTAATGTAGGTAGTAGTCTGGTAATGTAGGTAGTAGTTTGGTAATGTAGGTATTAGTCTGGTAATGTAGGTAGTAGTCTGGTAATGTAGGTAGTAGTCTGGTAATGTAGGTAGTAGTCTGGTAATGTATGTAGTAGTCTGGTAATGCAGGTAGTAGTCTGGTAATGTAGGTAGTAGTCTGGTAATGTAGGTAGTAGTCTGGTAATGTAGGTAGTAGTCTGGTAATGTAGGTAGTAGTCTGGTAATGTAGGTAGTAGTCTGGTAATGTAGGTAGTAGTCTGGTAATGTAGGTAGTAGTCTGGTAATGTAGGTATTAGTCTGGTAATGTAGGTAGTAGTCTGGTAATGTAGGTAGTAGTCTGATAATGTAGGTAGTAGTCTGGTAATGTAGGTAGTAGTCTGGTAATGTAGGTAGTAGTCTGGTAATGTAGGTAGTAGTCTGGTAATGTAGGTAGTAGTCTGGTAATGTAGGTAGTAGTCTGGTAATGTAGGTAGTAGTCTGGTAATGTAGGTAGTAGTCTGGTAATGTATGTAGTAGTCTGGTAATGCAGGTAGTAGTCTGGTAATGTAGGTAGTAGTCTGGTAATGTAGGTAGTAGTCTGGTAATGTAGGTAGTAGTCTGGTAATGTAGGTAGTAGTCTGGTAATGTAGGTAGCAGTCTGGTAATGCAGGTAGTAGTCTGGTAATGTAGGTAGTAGTCTGGTAATGTAGGTAGTAGTCTGGTAATGTAGGTAGTAGTCTGGTAATGTAGGTAGTAGTCTGGTAATGCAGGTAGTAGTCTGGTAATGTAGGTAGTAGTCTGGTAATGTAGGTAGTAGTCTGGTAATGTAGGTAGTAGTCTGGTAATGCAGGTAGTAGTCTGGTAATGTAGGTAGTAGTCTGGGAATGTAGGCAGTAGTCTGGTAATGTAGGTAGTAGTCTGGTAATGCATGTAGTAGTCTGGTAATGCAGGTAGTAGTCTGGTAATGTAGGTAGTAGTCTGGTAATGTAGGTAGTAGTCTGGTAATGCAGGTAGTAGTCTGGTAATGTAGGTAGTAGTCTGGGAATGTAGGTAGTAGTCTGGTAATGTAGGTAGTAGTCTGGTAATGCATGTAGTAGTCTGGTAATGCAGGTAGTAGTCTGGTAATGTAGGTAGTAGTCTGGTAATGCATGTAGTAGTCTGGTAATGCAGGTAGTAGTCTGGTAATGTAGGTAGCAGTCTGGTAATGTAGGTATTAGGCTGTTAATGTAGGTATTGGGCTGGTAACGTAGGTATTAGGTTGGTAATGTAGGTATTAGGTTGGTAATGTAGGTATTACGCTATTAATGTAGGTATTAGGCTGGTAATGTACGTATTGGTCTGGTAATAAGAACATAAGAACATAAGAAAGAAGGAACACTGCAGCAGGCCTACTGGCCCATGCAAGGCAGGTCCAAGTCTCCTACCCGCTTAAGCCAATGCCCCAACCTAGTCAAGGCAGGTCACATTCACTTAAGGAAGGAACACGGCAACTGACCTAGTAGCACAAGCTAATCAGGTCCAACTCACACCCACCCACATCTACTCATGTATTTATCCAACCTATTTTTAAAGCTACACAACGTTCTGGCCTCTATAACTGTACTCGGGAGTTTGTTCCACTCATCCACAACTCTATTACCAAACCAGTACTTTCCTATATCCTTCCTGAATCTGAATTTTTCCAACTTAAAACGTTTGCTACGAGTCCTGTCTATGCTAGATATTTTCAGCACGTTATTTACATCCCCTTTATTTTTTCCTGTCTTCCATTTATACACATCAATCATATCCCCCCTAATTCTACGCCTTTCTAAAGAGTGCAGATTCAGGGCCCTTAGTCTATCCTCATAGGAAAGATTTCTGATACATGGGATCAACTTTGTCATCCTCCTTTGTATGTTTTCCAGAGCATTTATATCCATTCTGTAATACGGTGACCAAAACTGTGCAGCATAATCTAAATGAGGCCTAACCAAGGATATATAGAGTTGAAGAACAACCTGAGGACTCCTATTATTTATGCTTCTTGATATGAAGTCAAGGATTCTGTTAGCTTTATTGCAATCTGTAATATTAAGATCGACATTATTTAGTTTATATGTGGCATGGTTATTTTCCTGTCAAACATTCAGAACTTTGCTTCCCCACTTTGATTTCTCTCCATTTATGCAAACTCTCTGCTGCCTATTTGTCAACCATGCCTCTATCCAGGAAAAAATTTCTTCTCCTATTCCATGTGCCTTAATTTTCCTCAATAGTCTCTGATGTGGGACTCTGTCAAAAGCCTTACTGAAGTCCATATACACAATATCATATTCATTACCATGATCTACCTCCTCAAATACCTTAGTGAAAAAAGTTAATAAATTCGTAAGGCAGGAAAGCCCCTTTGTAAAACCATGCTGAGATTCGTTGATTAATTTATGCTTCTCAAGGTGGCTACGAACTGCCTCGGCAATTATTGATTCCATAAATTTTCCCACTATGGAGGTTAGGCTTATTGGTCTATAGTTCGAAGCTAAGGACCTGTCACCTGCTTTGAAAATAGGTATCACATTTGCCATTTTCCACTTACCTGGCACCATGCCAGTCTGTAGTGATATATTGAAAAGATTAGCCAGAGGTTTGTTAAGCTCCTCTTTACATTCCTTTAGAACCCTTGCATACAGTTCATCAGGGCCTGGGGATTGTTAGGTTTTAATTTATCAATTTGCCTAAGAACCATGTCACTTGTGACCCTAATCTTGCATAGTTTATTATCATCCTGTTCTACATAATTTATTATTTCTGGAATATCGCTAGTATCTTCCTGAGTAAAAACTGAGAGGAAGTATGTGTTAAAAATTCTACACATTTCCTTATCATTGTCTGTGAGCTGATCCGAGGAACTTTTGAGTGGGCCTATCTTGTCCCTGATCTTACTTCTGTATACCTGAAAGAATCCTTTTGGGTTAGTCATCGATTCTCTTGCAACTTTAACCTCATAATCTCTTTTTGCTTTTCTTATTAACTTTTTTATTTCTCTCTTTAACTGAATATATTGATTTCTTAATTGCACCTCTCCTCTTTTGATTTGTCTATATATGTTCATCAGGGCCTTGGGATTTGTTAGGCTTTAATTTCTCTATTTGTCTGAGGAGCATGTCACTAGTTACCACAATCGTGCATAGTTTATTATCGTCCTGTTCTATATAATCTATTATTTCAGGAATTTTGCTAGTATTTTCCTGGGTAAAAACTGAGAGGAAGTAGGTACTGAAAATTTCACAGATATCCTAATCACTGTCAGTGATCTGACCTGAGCTACTCTTAAGTGGGCCTATCTTGTCTCTAATCTTACTTCTGTATGCCTGAAAGAACCCATTTGGGTTAGTCTTCGAATCCCTTGCGACCTTAGCCTCATAATCCCTTTTTGCTTTTCTTATTCCTTTTTTTATTTCTCTCTTTAATTGAATATATTGATTTCTTAACTGCCCATCCCCTCTTTTGATACGCCTGTATATGCCTCTCTTTTGACCAATGAGACGTTTAAATCTATTGTTCATCCATTTGGGATCATTTTTGTTAGATCTAATTTCCCTACTCGGAACAAAATTTGTCTGGGCAGCTAGAACTATGCTCTGAGAAACGTCATACTGGCAACCAAGATCACCTACCTGACCCATAGTCAGGTTAACCCAATTTAGCCCACCCAGGTAATTTTTCACTCCCATAAAATCGGCCAAGCGAAAGTCTGGGACAGAAATTTGTTTGCAGTTATCTGGGTAATTCCATGATATATTGAAGCTAAGTGATTTGTGATCACTTTCCCCAAGCTCATCATTAACCTCAAGATTATTAATTAGTGATTCTTTGTTGGCAAGAACCAAGTCAAGCAGATTGTTTCTTCTAGTTGGTTCTGTCACAAACTGTTCTAAAAAACAAACCTGAACTGCATCAAGAAAGTCACTAGACTCAAGATTTCCTGTCATATTGTTCCAATCAATTTGTCTAAAGTTAAAATCTCCCATTAACACAACATTTTCATATCTAGATGCCTTATGAATTTCGTCCCATAACAGCTTACTGCACTCCCTATCAAGGTTTGGGAGCCTATAAATCACACCTAAAATTAATTTGTCACGTCCCTCGAGAAACTGTAGCCAAACAGATTCTGTGTTCGATGTTTCTAATCTTATATCATGTCTAAAACAACAATTTAAATTATCTCTGACATACATCGCCACACCAGCACCCTTCCTGTTGACCCTATCAGTGTGGAATAGTTTATAACCCTGTATGTTGCATTCAGAAGGCATTTCTCTGTCTTTCAGGTTGAACCAGGTCTCTGTTATACCAATAATATCTATATTGCCTGCACCTGCAAGTAATCTTAGCTTATCTATCTTATTTCTTAGACTCTTACTATTTGTATAGTAAACCTTAAGGGAGCTAGTCACTCGTTGCCCTATACAATTGATTTGCCTTTACTAGCAACTTTATTTTGAATATTGTCTTTTAAACATATCCCTGAGGTATCCCGGTAATATCTGCTGTTTTCAACCTTAATACTGCAGCCTGATTGCTTCCCACAAACACCTATACCTCTGTAATCTATCAATTTAAATTCCTTGACAAGTCATCAATTACCCCCTCAATCGAGCTGGCTAATGCAACCACTCCAGCCCCAGAGAGATGAACCCCATCCCCAGCATACATAACACATTTGCCATGGAATATGTCCCAGTTATCAATGAATGGGATTGCAAGTTCCTTGCAGTACCCGTCCAGCCAGCAACTTATACCAATTGCCCTAGACATCCATCCATTGCCCACTCCCTTTCTAGGCAATATGTAGGTATTGGGTTGGTAATGTAGGTATTAGGTTTGTAATGTAGGTATTAGATTGGTAATGTAGGTATTAGGTTGGCAATACAGGCATTAGGTTGGTAATGTAGGTATTAGGTTGGTAATATAAGTATTAGGGTGGTAATGTAGGTATTAGGTTGGTAATGTAGGTATTAGGTTGGTAATGTAGGTATTAGGTTGGTAATGTAAGTATTAGGTTGGTAATGTAGGTATTAGGTTGGTAATGTAGGTATTAGGTTGGTAATGTAGGTATTAGGTTGGTAATGTAGGTATTAGGTTAGTAATGAAGGTATTAGGTTGGTAATGTAGGTATTAGGTTGGTAACGTAGTTATTAGTTTGGTAATGTAGGTATTAGGTTGGTAATGTAAGTATTAGGTTGGTAATGTAGGTATTAGGTTGGTAATATAAGTATTAGGTTGGTAATGTAGGTATTAGGTTGGTAATGTAAGTATTAGGTTGGTAATGTAGGTATTAGGTTGGCAATGTAAGTATTAGGGTGGTAATGTAGGTATTAAATTGGTAATGTAGGTATTAGGTTGGTAATGTAGGTATTAGGTTGGTAATGTAAGTATTACGTTGGTAATGTAGGTATTAGGTTGGTAATGTAGGTATTAGGTTGGTAATGTAGGTATTAGGTTGGTAATGTAAGTATTAGGTTGGTAATGAAGGTATTAGGTTGGTAATGTAGGTATTAGGTTGGTAATGTAGTTATTAGTTTGGTAATGTAGGTAATAGGTTGGTAATGTAAGTATTAGGTTGGTAATGTAGGTATTAGGTTGGTAATGTAAGTATTAGGTTGGTAACGTAGGTATTAGGTTGGTAATGTAGGTATTAGGTTGGTAATATAAGTATTAGGTTGGTAATGTAGGTATTAGGTTGGTAATGTAAGTATTAGGTTGGTAATGTAAGTATTAGGTTGGTAATGTAGGTATTAGGTTGGTAATGTAAGTATTAGGTTGGTAATGTAGGTATTAGGTTGGTAATGTAGGTATTAGGTTGGTAATATAAGTATTAGGTTGGTAATGTAGGTATTAGGTTGGTAATGTAAGTATTAGGTTGGTAATGTAGGTATTAGGTTGGTAATGTAAGTATTAGGTTGGTAATGTAAGTATTAGGCTGGTAATGCAAGTATTAGGTTGGTAATGTAAGTATTAGGTGGGTAATGTAGGTATTTGGTTGGTAATGTAAGTATTAAGTCGGTAATGTAAGTATTAGGTTGGTAATGTAGGTATTAGGTTGGTAATGTAAGTATTAGGTTGGTAATGTAGGTATTAGGTTGGTAATGTAGGTATTAGGTTGGTAATGTAGTTATTAGTTTGGTAATGTAGGTATTAGGTTGGTAATGTAAGTATTAGGTTTGTCATGTAGGTATTAGGTTGGTAATGTAGATATTAGGTTGGTATTGTAGGTATTAGGTTGGTAATGTAAGTATTAGGTTAGCAATGAAGGTATTAGGTTGGTAATGTAGGTATTAGGTTGGTAATGTAGGTATTAGGTTGGTAATGTAGGTATTAGGTTGGTAATATAAGTATTAGGTTGGTAATGTAGGTATTAGGTTGGTAATGTAAGTATTAGGTTGGTAATGTAGGTACTAGGTTGGTAATGTAAGTATTAGGGTGGTAATGTAGGTATTAAGTTGGTAATGTAGGTATTAGGTTGGTAATGTAGGTATTAGGTTGGTAATGTAAGTATTAGGTTGGTAATGTAGGTATTAGGTTGGTAATGTAGATATTAGGTTGGTATTGTAGGTATTAGGTTGGTAATGTAAGTATTAGGTTAGCAATGAAGGTATTAGGTTGATAATGTAGGTATTAGGTTGGTAATGTAGTTATTAGTTTGGTAATGTAGGTAATAGGTTGGTAATGTAAGTATTAGGTTGGTAATGTAGATATTAGGTTGGTAATGTAAGTATTAGGTTGGTAATGTAGGTATTAGGTTGGTAATATAAGTATTAGGTTGGTAATGTAGGTATTAGGTTGGTAATATAAGTATTAGGTTGGTAATGTAGGTATTAGGTTGGTAATGTAAGTATTAGGTTGGTAATGTAGGTATTAGGTTGGTAATGTAAGTATTAGGTTGGTAATGTAAGTATTAGGCTGGTAATGTAAGTATTAGGTTGGTAATGAAGGTATTAGGTTGGTAATGTAAGTATTAGGTTGGTAATGTAAGTATTAGGTTGGTAATGTAAGTATTAGGTTGGTAATGTAAGTATTAGGTTGGTAATGTAAGTATTAGGTTGGTAATGTAAGTATTAGGTTGGTAATGAAGGTATTAGGTTGGTAATGTAAGTATTAGGTTGGTAATGTAAGTATTAGGTTGGTAATGTAGGTATTAGGTTGGTAATGTAAGTATTAGGTTGGTAATGTAGGTATTAGGTTGGTAATGTAAGTATTAGGTTGGTAATGTAGGTATTAGGTTGGTAATGTAAGTATTAGGTTGGTAATGTAGGTATTAGGTTGGTAATGTAAGTATTAGATTGGTAATGTAGGTATTAGGTTGGTAATGTAAGTATTAGGTTGGTAATGTAGGTATTAGGTTGGTAATGTAAGTATTAGGTTGGTAATGTAGGTATTAGGTTGGTAATGTAAGTATTAGGTTGGTAATGTAAGTATTAGGTTGGAAATGTAGGTATTAGGTTGGTAATGTAAGTATTAGATTGGTAATGTAGGTATTAGATTGGTAATGTAAGTATTAGGTTGGTAATTTAAGTATTAGGTTGGTAATGTAAGTATTAGGTTGGTAATGTAGGTATTAGGTTGGTAATGTAGGTATTAGGTTGGTAATGTAAGTATTAGGTTGGTAATGTAGGTATTAGGTAGATAATGTAAGTAATAGGTTGGTAATGTAAGTATTAGGTTGTAATGTAAGTATTAGGTTGGTAATGTAAGTATTAGGTTGGTAATGTAGGTATTAGGTTGGTAATGTAGTTATTAGGTTGGTAATGTAAGTATTTGGTTGGTAATGTAAGTATTAGGTTGGTAATGTAGGTATTAGGTTGGTAATGTAAGTATTAGGTTTGTAATGTAGGTATTAGGTTGGCAATGTAGGTATTAGGTTGGTAATGTAGGTATTAGGTTGATAATGTAAGTATTAGGTTGGTAATGTAGGTATTAGGTTGGTAATGTAGGCATTAGGTTGGTAATGTAGGTATTAGGTTGGTAATGTAGGTATTAGGTTGGTAATGTAGGTATTAGGTTGGTAATGTAGGTATTAGGTTGATAATGTAAGTATTAGGTTGGTAATGTAGGTATTAGGTTGGTAATGTAGGCATTAGGTTGGTAATGTAGGTATTAGGTTGGTAATGTAGGTATTAGGTTGGTAATGTAGGTATTAGGTTGGTAATGTAGGTATTAGGTTGATAATGTAAGTATTAGGTTGATAATGTAAGTATTAGGTTGGTAATGTAGGTATTAGGTTGGTAATGTAGGTATTAGGTTGGTAATGTAGGTATTAGGTTGGTAATGTAGGTATTAGGTTGGTAATGTAGGTATTAGGTTGGTAATGTAGGTATTAGGTTGGTAATGTAGGTATTAGGTTGGTAATGTAGGTATTAGGTTGATAATGTAAGTATTAGGTTGGTAATGTAGGTATTAGGTTGGTAATGTAGGTATTAGGTTGATAATGTAAGTATTAGGTTGGTAATGTAGGTATTAGGTTGGTAATGTAGGTATTAGGTTGGTAATGTAGGTATTAGGTTGGTAATGTAGGTATTAGGTTGATAATGTAAGTATTAGGTTGGTAATGTAGGTATTAGGTTGGTAATGTAGGTATTAGGTTGGTAATGTAGGTATTAGGTTGGTAATGTAGGTATTAGGTTGGTAATGTAGTTATTAGGTTGGTAATGTAGGTATTAGGTTGGTAATGTAGGTATTAGGTTGGTAATGTAGGTATTAGGTTGGTAATGTAGGTATTAGGTTGGTAATGTAGGTATTAGGTTGGTAATCCCGTCAAACTAGTGTGAAATAGAAACCTGTTTTAGTTTTGGTCTAGTATAACTAACATGTAAGAGAAGAGGTAAGTCTTACAAACGTCTAAACAGTCAGTATATACATACTTTACTTTCTTGTGTGATTCTTAAAGCTTCTCATGCATGTAATAATTCTGTTTCAACTTAAGAATCTTAGTCTCTGAACAATAATATTCAGAATAACTAACTGATAAGAAATCACAGCACATGTAAGAAGCTTTTGTATATGCCAATATATTATATATAATTTGGGTGTTAGAGGCCATGAAGCAGCAGCAACAACACACAGCAAGAGTCATTCTTGAGCATCCCCAACGCTCGGGCTTTCGCCCAAAGCTGGGGTGTGGCTCTAAAAGGGTCCTGTAGTGCTTGCTGCCTTTGCATCTCCTGACATCGTCTGCTTTTATGTAGCTGCCACACCCTTCGAGCCCAGTGTAGGTGGAGTTTGTGGCAGCCCTTCGAGCTCCTTGTGGGCGGAAAATGGGGCTAGGCCTGGGGACAGCTAGTCCCAGAAGACGAGGAGGTACTTGTACCTCCTCCCATGGCAGACATTGGTCTGAGACACTCCCTCGAAAGGAAGCCAAGGCCGGGCCACCTCTTGTCAAAGGCCCGGGCGGGGAGGTCATACTGGCGAATCTAGAACAGAACAGATCAAATCAGTTAAATTAAAGAAGCAATGAAAATATGATATCAATAAGAAGAGAAGTTCAAATAGTCGCTATGAGTTCTGTAATTTAGAATTCCCAGACTAGTGTAGGCGAGCACCAGACTTGTTGCTTGGGCCTGCAGGGTTCTTCTGACCTCCGCGACCCTAACACTCACCCACACCTCAACTGCCACCTTACTGAGTCTACGTCCCCTGCCAGACCCCTACCTGCACGCCCACCCTCACCACTACCTGCACGCCCACCCTCACCACTACCTGCACGCCCACCCTCACCACTACCTGTACGCCCACCCTCACCAATTCCTGCACGCCCACCCTCACCACTACCTGCACGCCCACCCTCACCATGACCTGCACGCCCACCCTCACCACTACCTGCACGCCCACCCTCACCACTACCTGCACGCCCACCCTCACCATGACCTGCACGCCCACCCTCACCACTACCTGCACGCCCACCCTCACTACCTGAACGCCCACCCTCACCACAACCTGCACGCCCACCTTCACTACTACTTGCACGCCCACCTTCACTACTACCTGCACGCACACCTTCACTACTACCTGCACGCCCATCTTCACTACTACCTGCACGCCCACCTTCACAATTACCTTCAAGCCCACCTTCACTACTACTTGCACGCCCACCTTCACAACTACCTTCAAGCCCACCTTCACCACTACCTGCACGCCCACCTTCACTACTACCTGCACGCCCACCTTCACTACTACCTGCACGCCCACCCTCACTACTACCTGTACACCCACCCTCACCACTACCTGCACGCCCACCCTCACTACTACCTGCACGCCCACCTTCACTACTACCTGCACGCCCACCTTCACTACTACCTGTACACCCACCCTCACCACTACCTGCACGCCCACCCTCACTACTACCTGCACGTCCACCCTCACCACTACCTGTACGCCCACCTTCACTACTACCTGCACGCCCACCTTCACTACCACATGCACGCCCACCTTCACTACTACCTGCACGCTTACCTTCACAACTACCTGCACGCCCACCTTCATCACTACCTGCACGCCCATCTTCACTACTACCTGCACGCCTACCTTCACCACTGCCTGCACGCCCACCTTAACTACTGCCTACACGCCCACCTTCACTACTACCTGCACGCCCACCTTCACCACTACCTGCACGCCCACCTTCACTACTACCTGCACGCCCACCTTCACTACTACCTGCACGCCCACCTTCACTACTACCTGCACGCTTACCTTCACTACTACCTGCACGCCCACCTTCACCACTACCTGCACGCCCACCTTCACTACTACCTGCACGCCCACCCTCACTACTACCTGCACGCCCACCCTCACAACTACCTGCACGCCCACCCTCACCACTACCTGCACGCCCACCCTCACTACTACCTACACGCCCACCCTCACCACTACCTGCACGCCCACCCTCAACACTACCTGCACGCCCACCTTCACAACTACCTGCACGCCCACCATCACCACTACCTGCACGCCAACCCTCACCACTACCTGCACGCCCACCCTCTCCACTACCTGCAAGACCACCCTCACCACTACCTGCACCCCCACCCTCACCACTACCTGCACGCCCACCCTCTCCACTACCTGCAAGCCCACCCTCACCACTACCTGCACGCCCACCCTCACCACTACCTGCACGCCCACCTTCACAACTACCTGCACGCCCACCATCACCACTACCTGCACGCCCACCCTCACCACTACCTGCACGCCCACCATCTCCACTACCTGCACGCCCACCTTCACAACTACCTGCACGCCCACCATCACCACTACCTGCACGCCCACCCTCACCACTACCTGCACGCCCACCCTCACCACTACCTGCACGCCCACCTTCACAACTACCTGCACGCCCACCATCACCACTACCTGCACGCCCACCCTCACCACTACCTGCACGCCCACCCTCTCCACTACCTGCACGCCCACCCTCACCACTACCTGCACGCCCACCTTCACAACTACCTGCACGCCCACCATCACCACTACCTGCACGCCCACCCTCACCACTACCTGCACGCCCACCCTCTCCACTACCTGCACGCCCACCCTCACCACTACCTGCACGCCCACCCTATCCACTACCTGCACGCCCACCCTCACCACTACCTGCACGCCCACGCTCACCACTATCTTTCAACTCCCATGTTATGTGAAACGCTGTTTGCCAGTTGTGCCTCACCTCCACTAGTTGTGCCTCATCTCCACTAGTTGTGCCTCACCTCCACTAGTTGTGCCTCACCTCCACTAGTTGTGCCTCACCTCCACTAGTTGTGCCTCACCTCCACTAGTTGTGCCTAACTTCCACTAGTTGTGCCACACCTCCACCAGTTGTGCCTCACCTCCCCTAGTTGTGCCTCACCTCCACTAGTTGTGCCTCACCTCCACTAGTTGTGCCTCACCTCCACTAGTTGTGCCTCACCTCCATTAGTTGTGCCTCACCTCCACTAGTTGTGCCTCACCTCCACTAGTTGTGCCTCACCTCCACTAGTTGTGCCTCACCTCCTCTAGTTGTGCCTCACCTCCACTAGTTGTGCCTCACCTCCACCAGTTGTGCCTCACCTCCACTAGTTGTGTCTCACCTCCACTAGTTGTGCCTCACCTCCACCAGTTGTGCCTCACCTCCACTAGTTGTGCCTCACCTCCACCAGTTGTGCCTCACCTCCACTAGTTGTGCCTCACCTCCACTAGTTGTGCCTCACCTCCACCAGTTGTGCCTCACCTCCACTAGTTGTGCCTCACCTCCACTAGTTGTGCCTCACTTCCACTAGTTGTGCCTCACCTCCACTAGTTGTGCCTCACCTCCACTAGTTGTGCCTCACCTCCATTAGTTGTGCCTCACCTCCTCTAGTTGTGCATCACCTCCACTAGTTGTGCCTCACCTCCACTAGTGCCTCACCTCCATTAGTTGTGCCTCACCTCCTCTAGTTGTGCATTACCTCCACTAGTTGTGCCTCACCTCCACTAGTTGTGCCTCACCTCCACTAGTTGTGCCTCACCCAAACTAATTGTGCCTCACCTCCACTAGTTGTGCCTCACCTCCACTAGTTCTGCCTCAGTTATCTGAGGTGATATTTGAATCCTAAGTCCATTAAAACTCCAAAGTTAAATTTGTTTGAAACTCAACTAACGTTTGATCAGTACTCCTGCATTGTGCTGTCTCTTTCCACATTATGTGGTATCCATCAGGAAATATGTGCCAGTTATTACTTCTGAAAGTTTGCTCTCAATGGTCACTTCACTATTGTACCCTCAATAATTTTCTTCTGGATCTCAATGGCTTCATTTGTTAATTTATTGGCATTTTTATTCATTAGTTTGGAGCTCTTGTTTTTCGTTTCAGCTTTGAGTAGCCTTTGTAATGAATGGGCTCAGCTCATCTCCGATATCCTAGGTGGACACTTTTTTGAAAGGGAGATGACGAGGTTTGGATGTTTACCAGAGTTGTGTTTACATTCTTTTAAGCTACGATAGTCAAACCTTTCCTACAATGAAACACCTTCCATCGTCTTTTCCTCCAGTCATACCATAATGGGTGTAGTTGGGAAGGGTTGATTAAGAGAAGGTTATTGTGTAATTTGTGGTTTGAGACTGTTATATATGAGGTACAGTAGTTCGATCCGAAGTAAACTCATTTATTGTAAAATTTAGCTGTCAGAGTTATTCAGTTCACATTTTGCTAAAAAATGTATTTTAACACGTGTGGTATTATTACTTCGTCGTTTTCTGTTTGTCCTTCACTGTATATTCTTGTAATGACATCAACATATTTAGTGTCTTCATGTATTAAGTTTCTGTGATTTATGTCTAGGCTGTAACTCAAGGTGGTTCTAAACAGTGGTGACAAGACATGGATGGAGACATGTACGTGGGCATGACCTTGTCTCAACACTGTGTTTCCTGGTATTGTGTTAGTGGTGAGGTGAGGTGGAGCGGCCTTAACCTTCATGGAAGGTGTTAAACAACTTATGAATCATTCAACGTTATTCAGTGTTGCATTTGATGAAAATCATGACAAGTGTTCTCTGCCAGGCACAGTGAGAGAACTTCTTACCAGCACGTGGTCAACGCAGCGCCACAGAGAATGCCTAGTATTAGGAGCAGAAATAAACACAGGCATGCACAGTACTAGGAACAGTACATGCAGCATCATACACAGTACCACAAACAAAAGAAGGAGCACCACACACCACATAGTTAAGCCAGGTAAGTCAGTGGGAGCTACAGCCATAACCCGCCATAATGCCATTAGCTAACCCACCTTCAGGAATCTTTCGACGGTGTCGTCACTCAGCGGATCATCCTTTGACACTGTTCCATCTTAAGATTTTTTTTCTGAAAATATCAAGTACACACCAGCAAGTGCAGTGTCATGCGCAAAATGGGGAATTTGTCAAAATATAGCGGTGCAAAAACTTTCATATCGATGTGAGTCATGGTCGTTGAATGTTGCAGTCAGGTTGTGGAGGCCGGAGGCAGATTTTTTTTTTTTTTCACCTCAGCTCTAAAACCCAGCTTTATTTAAGGTTTACTAACATGCCATCCCCAGGACGACACCTACAACAGTTGACTAGCACTGTTTGACCTTCTTACTGCTAGGTGAACAGGTACAGTAGGTGTAAGGGATCTTGCCCAGCTTTTCCACCCATGCCGGGGATCGACCCATGTACACTAAGTATCCGAGCTGTCTATGTTGCCAACCGAGCCACGGGACACTCTACATGTGTGCTGTGAATATCATGCAGAGAAGAAAGAGTGACGACATTAGATGACTGTATATCACTAGGAAATGTATAGTTAAAAAAATAGATTGTAAGCATGTCAAGATGATGTGTATACTTCTTGGATGGATGAAGCCTGGTGTAGGGGATGTCACAGGAAAGACTGGAAAGAGGGTATAAAGGAGGTTTAGCGTAAAGGGGACTGAACATACAGGAGGCAGGCGTGAGCGCGTTGAAGCAATGAAAACGCATGGGTTCTGGGATTATAGGTGCTGTTGGAGTAGGAGCAATGTAAGTCGAACTAAGTTTTTGCTTTGTTGAACCTGGAATTTTGTGAATCACAACTGTTTTCAGAAGAATTTGAGTATTTTATGTGTCTCCACTGATCACTGAGTGGGTGTCACCCTCACCCTTGAGGGTGTGGGTGCCACAAGAGTGTGGGTGCCACCCTCACCCTTGAGGGTGTGGGTGCCACAAGAGTGTGGGTGCCACCCTCACCCTTGAGGGTGTGGGTGCCACAAGAGTGTGGGTGCCACCCTCACCCTTGAGGGTGTGGGTGCCACAAGAGTGTGGGTGCCACCCTCACCCTTGAGGAATTTAAACAAAATCCAAGATGGTCGCCAATATAATCAATAATCACCTGTTAATTCATCAAGACAAATATCAATATAAATGTTGAGAATTTTAATTAAATGAAGTTTTCATTTTAAATTATCAAATCTAATCATAACTGAACGAGTCAATACATGAGAATACAAGATGGCTGTTGATTTATATTCCCTCACTAGTAATATTTCAGGACAATATACTTAAATTCTTACACCTCGTAAAGAAAAGTATTGTCATTGTTATTAAAGAAAGATATTAAGAAAATTCATTTGCTATTTTGTTTCAAAGATTGTGACACTTATTGTTTATGTTTGTCGAGAAGAAGTGACTGAGGAGGTCGTAGTGTTTCTTCAAGTGTAATAATTAATAAGATAATCTGATTACTTCTGGAGTAACTCACATCAGAACCATTATTGCCGCCACTCAACACCCGGCCATTACTGCCGCCACTCAACACCCTGCCATTACTGCCGCCACTCAACACCCGGCCATTACTGCCGCCACTCAACACCCGGCCATTACTGCCGCCACTCAACACCCGGCCATTACTGCCGCCACTCAACACCCGGCCATTACTGCCGCCACTCAACACCCGGCCATTACTGCCGCCACTCAACACCCGGCCATTACTGCCGCCACTCAACACCCGGCCATTACTGCCGCCACTCAACACCCGGCCATTACTGCCGCCACTCAACACCCTGGACACAAAACTGATGAAGAATTATGCAAAAATGGAACCATTTCGAGGGAATGACAAAAGCTGTTTCTTCATATATATCAAAAGCACATATACAGTGCCAGACTCGGGGCTTAAAAATAAAAGTAAGAAATATGAACCTCCACCACAAAAACTGCACTGTTCTCACGTTAAATTATTTAACTTCAAATTTCAATGTTAACTCTAGAGAACATTACCATGTTAGTCTTCCAGGTGGGGTTCACTTATCTAGGTCTGGGATGGTAGCACTGGCAACTGCAGTGGAGGGAGCAGTTAGGACTTTAAACTAGGAATAGTTAGTGGTATGGGTTTTGGCAGGAAAACAGTGAAGTCCCAGTGTAGTAATATCACAAGTTCTAGGGGAACTAGTAATAATAAGAACGAGATAGATATTGAAAAGCCAGGGACTTTGGGTGATAAGGACAGTAATAGGTTTACTAGAAAAATAGAAATGAGCAGGAAGGGTAAAGAGAAAGGAGAGTCTTTCAATGTTTATTATGCTAATTGCCGTAGTGCTAGGAATAAGATGGACGAGTTGAGATTATTTGCTAGTGTAGCTAACATTGATGTATTTGCCTTAACTGAGACGTGGTTTAATTCAAAAAGTCGGGACATGCCTGCGGAATGTCATATTCAGGGTTTTAAATTGTTCCAAGTAGATAGAAGTATCGGGAAGGGGGGTGGGGTGGCATTGTATGTCCGAGATTGCTTGAACTGTTACATAAAAACGGGTATTAAGTCTGAAGTAACACATACAGAGTCTGTTTGGATAGAATTTTCAGAGGGGCATGAAAAACTGATTTTAGGAGTGATATACCGTCCCCCAAACTTAGATAGGGACCAAGGGAAACTACTATGGGAGGAAATTGTTAAGTCCACAAGGCACGATAATGTAGTAATTCTAGGAGACTTTAACTTTAGTCATGTTGATTGGAATTTCTTGACTGGGAATTTAGAATCATACGACTTCTTAGAAGTATTTCAGGATTGTTTTTTGATGCAGTTTGTGACAGAACCTACAAGGGGAAATAACCTGCTTGACTTAGTTATGGCAAAAATGAATCCCTTGTTAATAATTTAGAAATTTCAGAGGAACTGGGTGCTAGCGACCACAAATCAATTACATTTAGCATTGAATGGAAGTACGATAGTAGCGATAACTCAGTAACAGTCCCAGATTTTCGCTTAGCAGATTACGATGGGCTTAGAGAACACTTATCGTCTGTTGACTGGGGTAACGAAGAGAGCTATCAATATGACAGTTTTCTGAACACTATACATGCTGCTCAAAGAGCGTTTATCCCATATAAAGAAATTAGATCAAATAGAAATGACCCAAAATGGATGAATAATAGGCTCAAATATCTACTAGGGCATAAGAAAGGAATTTATAGGCGTATCAAAAGAGGTGAGGGTCATCTTATGAATCAGTATATTGACATTAAGTGGGACATTAAAAAGGGGATAAGAAAAGCTAAAAGGGACTATGAAATTAAAGTTGCTAGGGATTCTAAAACTAACCCAAAAAGTTTTTTCCAGGTCTATAGAACAAAAGTTAGAGATAAGATAGGTCCCCTTAAAAATAACTATGGGCACCTTACTGACAAAGAGAATGAAATGTGCTTGATTTTAAATAATTATTTTCTCTCAGTTTTTACACAGGAAGACACTAACAATATTCCAATAATTAATTTTTACAGTGGGCTAGAAGAAGATAAATTATGTAACATCACAGTCACTAGTGAGATGGTTGTGAAGCAGATAGACAGACTGAAGCAAAATAAGTCGCCGGGTCCTGATGAGGTTTTTTCAAGGGTTCTTAAGGAATGCAAAATGGAACTCTGTGAACCATTAACTAATATTTTTAATTTATCTCTTCAAACAGGTGTAGTGTCTGATATGTGGAAGATGGCTAATGTAACTCCTATTTTTAAAACAGGGGACAAGTCGTTACCGTCAAATTACCGCCCAATAAGCCTGACCTCAATTGTAGGCAAATTACTAGAGTCAATTATAGCTGAGATTATAAGAAGCCATCTCGATAAGCATAGCTTGATTAATGATACTCAGCATGGATTCACAAGAGGCCGGTCTTGTCTAACTAATTTATTAACTTTCTTCAGTAAAGCTTTTGAGGCTGTTGACCACAATAAAGAATTTGATATTATTTACTTAGATTTTAGTAAGGCTTTTGATAGAGTTCCGCACCATAGACTGTTAAAGAAAGTGGCAGCTCATGGCATTGAAGGAAAAGTGCTCTCGTGGATCGAATCATGGCTCACTGACAGGAAGCAGAGAGTGTCCATAAATGGGGTTAAATGCGAGTGGGGATCAGTAACAAGTGGCGTTCCACAGGGATCAGTTTTGGGCCCGTTGTTGTTTATAATATATATCAATGATCTTGATGAAGGAATTACTAGTAATATGAACAAATTCGCCGATGACACAAAGATAGGTAGGATAATTGATTCAAACGTAGATGTTATGGAACTTCAGGAGGATTTAAACAAACTCTATTCTTGGTCAGAAAAGTGGCAGATGCAGTTCAATGTAGATAAATGCAAGGTTCTGAAGCTTGGGAGTGCCCATAACCCTAGTACTTATAAGTTAAATGATGTAGAACTTAGCCATACAGATTGAGAAAAGGACTTGGGGATTATGGTGAGCAGCAACCTTAAACCAGGACAGCAATGCCTAAGCGTACGTAATAAGGCAAATAGATTACTGGGATTTATATCAAGAAGTGTAAGCAACAGAAGTCCAGAGGTCATTCTGCAGCTTTATACATCATTAGTAAGGCCTCACCTAGATTATGCAGCTCAGTTCTGGTCTCCGTATTACAAAATGGACATAAATTCGTTAGAAAACATTCAGCGTAGGATGACTAAATTAATACATAGCATTTGAAATCTTCCTTATGAAGAAAGATTGAAGACTCTTAAGTTACATTCACTTGTTAGACGAAGAATGAGGGGAGACCTGATCGAAGTGTATAAGTGGAAGACAGGTATTAATAAAGGGGATATTAACAAGGTCTTGAGGATATCTCTCCAAGAGAGAACCCGCAGTAATGGATTTAAATTAGATAAGTTTAGATTTAGAAAGGACATAGGAAAGTATTGGTTTGGAAATAGGGTAGTAGATGAGTGGAACAGTCTACCTAGTTGGGTTATTGAGGCTGGGACTTTGGGTAGTTTCAAATTTAGGTTGGATAAGTACATGAGTGGGAGGGGTTGGATTTGAGTGGGACTTTCACATCAGAGCTTATTTCTTGGGTGGCATTGAAAATTGGGTTGGGCAAATGTTTTGTTAGTGGGATGAATTGTAAAGGACCTGCCTAGTATGGGCCAGCAGGCCTCCTGCAGTGTTCCTCCTTTCTTATGTTCTTATGTTTAAACATTATATATTTACGGAAACGCAATCCGAGGAACTGACATAACCTTCACAAAATCTATCGATAAAGTCCAGAGTAAACGCGAGGATACGTGACAAACTAAGGTAGAACTACAAGATGCTGTCGGTAATTAACATGTAACAAACACCCACCGCCATTACTGTGCTGATGTTAAAAAAGATTCAAGATTTGAAAGATAAAACGGGATGATGTAACACCAAACTTGACGATGATCCTGCATTAGACAAACTTTTAACAGCCATTAACAGTGATTAATGGGTTATTGGGCAAGTACTGGGCATGAGTTATTGGGCAAGTACTGGGCATGAGTTATTGGGCAAGTACTGGGCATGAGTTATTGGGCAAGTACTGGGCATGAGTTATTGGGCAAGTACTGGGCATGAGTTATTGGGCAAGTACTGGGCATGAGTTATTGGGCAAGTACTGGGCATGAGTTATTGGGCAAGTACTGGGCATGAGTTATTGGGCAAGTACTGGGCATGAGTTATTGGGCAAGTACTGGGCATGAGTTATTGGGCAAGTACTGGGCATGAGTTATTGGGCAAGTACTGGGCATGAGTTATTGGGCAACTACTGGGCATGAGTTATTGGGCAAGTACTGGGCATGAGTTATTGGGCAAGTACTGGGCATGAGTTATTGGGCAAGTACTGGGCATGAGTTATTGGGCAAGTACTGGGCATGAGTTATTGGGCAAGTACTGGGCATGAGTTATTGGGCAAGTACTGGGCATGAGTTATTGGGCAAGAACTGGGCATGAGTTATTGGGCAAGTACTGGGCATGAGTTATTGGGCAAGTACTGGGCATGAGTTATTGGGCAAGTACTGGGCATGAGTTATTGGGCAAGTACTGGGCATGAGTTATTGGGCAACTACTGGGCATGAGTTATTGGGCAAGTACTGGGCATGAGTTATTGGGCAAGTACTGGGCATGAGTTATTGGGCAAGTACTGGGCATGAGTTATTGGGCAAGTACTGGGCATGAGTTATTGGGCAAGTACTGGGCATGAGTTATTGGGCAAGTACTGGGCATGAGTTATTGGGCAAGTACTGGGCATGAGTTATTGGGCAACTACTGGGCATGAGTTATTGGGCAAGTACTGGGCATGAGTTATTGGGCAAGTACTGGGCATGAGTTATTGGGCAAGTACTGGGCATGAGTTATTGGGCAAGTACTGGGCATGAGTTATTGGGCAAGTACTGGGCATGAGTTATTGGGCAAGTACTGGGCATGAGTTATTGGGCAAGAACTGGGCATGAGTTATTGGGCAAGTACTGGGCATGAGTTATTGGGCAAGTACTGGGCATGAGTTATTGGGCAAGTACTGGGCATGAGTTATTGGGCAAGTACTGGGCATGAGTTATTGGGCAACTACTGGGCATGAGTTATTGGGCAAGTACTGGGCATGAGTTATTGGGCAAGTACTGGGCATGAGTTATTGGGCAAGTACTGGGCATGAGTTATTGGGCAAGTACTGGGCATGAGTTATTGGGCAAGTACTGGGCATGAGTTATTGGGCAAGAACTGGGCGTGAGTTATTGGGCAACTACTGGGCATGAGTTACTGGGCAAGTACTGGGTATGAGTTATTGGGCAGCTACTGGGTATGAGTTATTGGGCAAGTAATGGGCATGAGTTATTGGGCAACTACTGGGCATGAGTTATTGGGCAAGTACTGGGCATGAGTTATTGGGCAAGTACTGGGCATGAGTTATTGGGCAAGTACTGGGCATGAGTTATTGGGCAAGTACTGGGCATGAGTTATTGGGCAAGTACTGGGCATGAGTTATTGGGCAAGAACTGGGCATGAGTTATTGGGCAAGTACTAGGCATGAGTTATTGGGCAAGTACTGGGCATGAGTTATTGGGCAGCTACTGGGTATGAGTTATTGGGCAAGAACTGGGCATGAGTTATTGGGTAAGTACTGGGCATGAGTTATTGGGCAAGTACTGGGCATGAGTTATTGGGCAAGTACTGGGTATGAGTTATTGGGCAGCTACTGGGTATGAGTTATTGGGCAAGTAATGGGCATGAGTTATTGGGCAAGTACTGGGCATGAGTTATTGGGCAAGTACTGGACATGAGTTATTGGGCAAGTACTGGGCATGAGTTATTGGGCAAGTACTGGGCATGAGTTATTGGGCAAGAACTGGGCATGAATTATTGGGCAAGTACTGGGCATGAGTTATTGGGCAAGTACTGGGCATGAGTTATTGGGCAGCTACTGGGCATGAGTTATTGGGCAAGTACTGGGCATGAGTTATTGGGCAGCTACTGGGCATGAGTTATTGGGCAAGTACTGGGCATGAGTTATTGGGCAGCTACTGGGCATGAGTTACTGGGCAAGTACTGGGCATGAGTTATTGGGCAAGTACTGGGCATGAGTTATTGGGCAAGTACTGGGCATGAGTTATTGGGCAGCTACTGGGCATGAGTTATTGGGCAAGTACTGGGCATAAGTTATTGGGCATCTACTTGACATGAGATACTGGGCAAGTACTGGGCATGAGTAATTGGGCAAATACTGGGCATGAGTTTTTGGGCAAGTGCTGGGCATGAGTTATTGGGCAAGTACTGGGCATGAGTTATTGGGCAGTTACTGGTATGAGTTATTGGGCAAGTACTGGGCATGAGTTATTGGGCAGCTACTGGGTATGAGTTACTGGGCAAGTACTGGGCATGAGTTATTGGGCAAGTACTGGGCATGAGTTATTGGGCAAGTACTAGGCATGAGTTATTGGGCAAGTACTGGGTATGAGTTATTGGGCAGCTACTGGGTATGAGTTATTGGGCAAGTAATGGGCATGAGTTATTGGGAAAGTACTGGGCATGAGTTACTGGGCAAGAACTGGGCATGAGTTATTGGACAAGTACTGGGCATGAGTTATTGGGCAAGTACTGGGCATGAGTTATTGGGCAGCTACTGGGCATGAGTTATTGGGAAAGTACTGGGCATGAGTTATTGGGCAGCTACTGGGCATGAGTTATTGGGCCAGTACTGGGCATGAGTTATTTGGCAGCTACTGGGCATGAGTCATTGGGCAAGTACTGGGCATGAGTTATTGGGCAAGTACTGGGCATGAGTTATTTGGCAGCTACTGGGCATGAGTTACTGGACAAGTAATGGGTATGAGTTATTGGGCAAGTACTGGGCATGAGTTATTGAGCAGCTACTGGGCATAAGTTATTGGGCAAGTACTGGGCATGAGTTATTGGGCAAGTACTGGGCATGAGTTATTGGGCAGCTACTGGGCATGAGTTATTAGGCAAGTACTGGGCATGAGTTATTGGGAAGCTACTGGGCATGAGTTATTGGGCAAGTACTGGGCATGAGTTATTGGGCAGCTACTGGGCATGAGTCATTGGGCAAGCACTGGGCATGAGTTATTTGGCAAGTACTGGGCATGAGTTATTGGGCTAGTACTGGGCATGAGTTATTGTGCAGCTACTGGGCATAAGTTATTGGGCAAGTACTGGGCATAAGTTATTGGGCAGCTACTTGACATGAGGTACAGGGCAAGTACTGGGCATGAGTTATTGGGCAAGTACTGGGCATGAGTTATTGGGCAAGTGCTGGGCATGAGTTATTGGACAAGTACTGGGCATGAGTTATTGGGCAGTTACTGGTATGAGTTATTGGACAAGTACTGGGCATGAGTTATTGGGCAAGTACTGGGCATGAGTTATTGGGCAAGTACTGGGCATGAGTTATTGGGCAAGTACTTGGCATGAGTTATTGGGCAAGTACTGGACATGAGTTATTGGGCAGCTACTGGGTATGAGTTATTGGGCAAGAACTTGGCATGAGTTATTGGGCAAGTACTGGGCAAGAGTTATTGGGCAAGTACTGGGCATGAGTTATTTGGCAAGTACTGGGCATGAGGTACTGGGCATGAGTTATTATGCAAGTACTGGGCATTAGTTATTGGGCAAGTACTGGGCATGAGTTATTGGGCAAGTACTGGGCATGAGTTATTGGGCAGCTACTGGGCATGAGGTACTGGGCAAGTACTAGGCATGAGTTATTGGGCAAGTACTGGGCATGAGTTATTGGACAAGTGCTGGGCATGAGTTATTGGGCAGCTACTGTGCATGAGTTTTTGGGCAAGTACTGGGCATGAGTTATTGGGCAAGTGCTGGGCATGAGTTATTGGGCAAGTACTGGGCATGAGTTATTGGGCAAGTACTGGGCATGAGTTACTGGGCAAGTGCTGGGCATGAGTTATTGTTCAAGTACTGGGCATGAGTTATTGGGCAAGTACTGGGCATGAGTTATTGGGCAAGTACTGGGCATGAGTTATTGGGCAAGTACTGGACATGAGTTATTGGGCAAGTACTGGGCATGAGTTTTTGGGCAGCTACTGGGCATGAGGTACTGGGCAAGTACTGGGCATGAGTTGTTGGGCATTTACTGGGCATGAATTATTGGGCAAGTACTGGGCATGAGTTATTGGGCAAGTACTGGGCATGAGTTATTGGGCAAGTACTGGGCATGAGTTAGGGGGCAGCTACTGGGCATGAGTTATTGGACAAGTACTGGGCATGAGTTATTGGGCAGCTACTGGGCATGAGTTATTGGGCAAGTACTGGGCATGAGTTATTGGGCAGCTATTGGGCATGAGTTATTGGGCAAGTACTGGGCATGAGTTATTGCGCAAGTACTGGGCATGAGTTATTAGGCAAGTGCTGGGCATGAGTTATTGGGCAAGTACTGGGCATGAGTTATTGTTCAAGTACTGGGCATGAGTTATTGGGCAAGTACTGGGCATGAGTTATTGGGCAAGTACTGGGCATGAGTTATTGGGCAAGTACTGGACATGAGTTATTGGGCAAGTACTGGGCATGAGTTTTTGGGCAGCTACTGGGCATGAGGTACTGGGCAAGTACTGGGCATGAGTTGTTGGGCATTTACTGGGCATGAGTTATTGGGCAAGTACTGGGCATGAGTTATTGGGCAAGTACTGGGCATGAGTTATTGGGCAAGTACTGGGCATTGAGTTATTGGACAAGTACTGGGCATGAGTTATTGGGCAAGTACTGGGCATGAGTTATTGGGCAAGTACTGGGCATGAGTTAGTGGGCAGCTACTGGGCATGAGTTATTGGACAAGTACTGGGCATGAGTTATTGGGCAGCTACTGGGCATGAGTTATTGGGCAAGTACTGGGCATGAGTTATTGGGCAGCTACTGGGCATGAGTTATTGGGTAAGTACTGGGCATGAGTTTTTGGGCAGATACTGGGAATGAGTTTTTGGGCAAGTACTGGGCGTGAGTTACTGGGCAAGTACTGGGCATGAGTTACTGGGCAAGTACTGGGCATAAGTTATTGGGCAAGTGTGATCAATAACTCACTGGTAATAATCATCACTTAAGCTTTCCTGTTTGGAAATGTATAAATATTATTGTTGAACACAATGCGTCGTACATTAGAGTAACACCTGCAGGAACCTGGTAACATGTTTGGCTCGTGCTCACTAAATCTAACCTATAAAAAATGAATGCTTTATATAACTGTAAATACTGTCTGGTTCACCTACCCTCACCTGTCTAATGCAAAGAACACAGGGAAGAGAGGCGTCGCAGTGCCTGTATCCACTGTTTCTTGGCACTGTTGGCAGCCTTCTTGGTTATCTATCCTCAGGGACTACAAAGTGACTCCTGTTAAATTATCGGTCTAGACACTATAGAGGTTTAGCATCAGCTAAGAACCATCATACACCATAAAATTCTTGTTCGTCTGTCTTTCCACAAGAATACCACGAAGGGATTCAGAGAAATCTATTATGTGGAGTTTTGGAGGCAGAAACTGCTAGTTTGGTGTGTATCCCTCCCCATCGTGTGGACAGTGTGTATCCCTCCCCATCGTGTGGACAGTGTGTATCCCTCCCCACCGTGTGGACAGTGTGTATCCCTCCCCACCGTGTGGACAGTGTGTATCCCTCCCCATCGTGTGGACAGTGTGTATCCCTCCCCACCGTGTGGACAGTGTGTATCCCTCCCCACCGTGTGGACAGTGTGTATCCCTCCCCATCGTGTGGACAGTGTGTATCCCTCCCCACCGTGTGGACAGTGTGTATCCCTCCCCACCGTGTGGACAGTGTGTATCCCTCCCCACCGTGTGGACAGTGTGTATCCCTCCCCACCGTGTGGACAGTGTGTATCCCTCCCCACCGTGTGGACAGTGTGTATCCCTCCCCACCGTGTGGACAGTGTGTATCCCTCCCCACCGTGTGGACAGTGTGTATCCCTCCCCACCGTGTGGACAGTGTGTATCCCTCTCCATCGTGTGGACAGTGTGTATCCCTCCCCATCGTGTGGACAGTAGTGCACCAGTATATGGGTATCCCTCCCCATCGTGTGGACAGTAGTGCACCAGTATATGGATACACGAAAGGAATACGAATTAGGACTCAAAAGCGTTAAGAGGAGTAAATTTGGATTTAAATCTATAGACGACTTATCTGTTGTATATAAATTTAGGTTAATTGCTTAATATGTCTGACGTCTTGTTTTTAATAATAAGATACCTTGGCATATCACATAAGTTATGATACTGGTCACATGATGTGACTTGAGTCACGTCAGATGAAATCAAGAGTGACATGGTCTTCCACCACAGTCTGAAGCTTTCTCAAATTTTATGAATGCACTAAGCTTATAAATCCTAGTGCTGGGCTTCAAGTTATAATCAACAACTGCAGTTATTCATCCTGGTTTATATTTTATTTAAATGACGATTTACATTTACAAATTTCTTAGTTTTCATAAAATCAATTGGATAATTAAGATCTTTTGCATAACAAAATAAGTCATTCATTTATTGGTCAGCTCGAGTGTTGTATATGTACTTATTATTGTTATTATAATCAAAAAGAAGCGCTAAGCCACAAGGGCTATACAACGTATATGTACTTAATTAATAATAAATCCACATGTATTTTTATGATAGAATTAAATTTTTTTTGTATTTTGTACAAGTGTCTAATTTATCAACATGTCGGTTCTCTGAACCATTCATCTACAATCCTGTCAGACACTGCAACTTCTTGGGATCTTAATACTTGGGAATTCTTCGCTTGCCTAACCCTTGGGCACGACCTACTTCCATATTGAACAAATGTGACACCACCTACATCTGCTGCACCTCTCCTGCCTACGGTTTATAAGCTGCTTCTCCGCACATATGCTGTATTATTTTCAAGATTGATGGACTAACCACATCGACTCAAGGCTGAGGGACTGATTACCTCAAACTCCTCCTGTTCTTCACCATTCTCCTTTGTATGGACTGATGAAGCCACTGTGTGGCGAAACGTTTCCTCAATAAAAATACCCAAGAGTTGCACATGTGTTCTAATTTATCAATGTGTCGGTTCTCTGAACCATTCATCTATAAGTGATCTTATATGTGCAAGTATCCCTCTGGTGGTTTCTACCTTGGTTATGATGCCACAACCAGGTGTGCAGTCCACTAGACTACACCTGTCTTGGTAATATGAAGTCTTTCATCAAAGTTTATAATGGAGTACTAGACAGATACACTCGCTTTATAAACTTGATCATTTTTTTTGGTATTTACGTACCATTCTATTAAGAAAGTTGATAAGATATAGTAGCAACTCTCTATTTTATTAGTTAATTAGATGCGACAAAAATTAGGAGCTATGTGTACCTTATTCACCCGAGTTATCAAAGGAATTGAAAACAGTCAGCTTGATGTGGCATAGTCCGGTAGGACGACGAGGACATCGTCAAGCATTCCACTGTGGGTCAGTAGTTACGGTAACTTAACAAGTTTTTCCTAACATTACCAGAAAGATGCATAACATGCCACAGCGAAGCATGACATGCCAGAAAGATGCATAACATGCCACAGCGAAGCATGACATGCCAGAAAGATGCATAACATGCCACAGCGAAGCATGACATGCCAGAAAGATGCATAACATGCCACAGCGAAGCATGACATGCCAGAAAGATGCATAACATGCCACAGCGAAGCATGACATGCCAGAAAGATGCATAACATGCCACAGCGAAGCATGACATGCCAGAAAGATGCACAACATATTACAAAGAGGCAAAATATTCACAAGGAGGGAGAATGATTATAAGCTCTAAACGACATACGATCCTCAGAAAGATTGACCAAATTAGGTTAGAAGTGAAGGCAGTTGAAGCAGTGATGGTGACAGTAGTATTCCGCGAACTTGATCTTGCATGGGCAAGGTCGCTTGATGATAACATAGTCTTTCACCAGCAAGTGATTTTTTTTGTTAATAATTAAAAAAGAAACAATTCAGCAATGAGAGTGAGGTTGAAAAGTCAAGGTATGACTGTTCTGAGCCAAGAGCTGCATCATTATGGAGGTCACGGCCTCATATTAGACCAGTTTTTAGCTAGGCTGCGTTTGTTTGTGTACGTTGTTTCCTGTTTAGCAAGGTGTTGTTGAGGATACATAACACAGGCACTTCAAGGTGTTGTTGAGGATACATAACACAAGCACTTCAAGGTGTTGTTGAGGATACATAACACAAGCACTTCAAGGTGTTGTTGAGGATACATAACACAAGCACTTCAAGGTGTTGTTGAGGATACATAACACAGGCACTTCAAGGTGTTGTTGAGGATACATAACACAAGCACTTCAAGGTGTTGTTGAGGATACATAACACAGGCACTTCAAGGTGTTGTTGAGGATACATAACACAGGCACTTCAAGGTGTTGTTGAGGATACATAACACAAGCACTTCAAGGTGTTGTTGAGGATACATAACACAAGCACTTCAAGGTGTTGTTGAGGATACATAACACAAGCACTTCAAGGTGTTGTTGAGGATACATAACACAAGCACTTCAAGGTGTTGTTGAGGATACATAACACAGGCACTTCAAGGTGTTGTTGAGGATACATAACACAAGCACTTCAAGGTGTTGTTGAGGATACATAACACAGGCACTTCAAGGTGGTGTTGAGGATACATAACACAAGCACTTCAAGGTGTTGTTGAGGATACATAACACAGGCACTTCAAGGTGTTGTTGAGGATACATAACACAAGCACTTCAAGGTGTTGTTGAGGATACATAACACAAGCACTTCAAGGTGTTGTTGAGGATACATAACACAGGCACTTCAAGGTGTTGTTGAGGATACATAACACAGGCACTTCAAGGTGGTGTTGAGGATACATAACACAAGCACTTCAAGGTGTTGTTGAGGATACATAACACAGGCACTTCAAGGTGGTGTTGAGGATACATAACACAAACACTTCAAGGTGTTGTTGAGGATACATAACACAGGCACTTCAAGGTGGTGTTGAGGATACATAACACAAGCACTTCAAGGTGTTGTTGAGGATACATAACACAGGCACTTCAAGGTGGTGTTGAGGATACATAACACAAACACTTCAAGGTGTTGTTGAGGATACATAACAATATCACTTCAACATGTTGAGGATACATAGCTTACCCACCCACACAACACCACCCACTCTCAACAAGCCACTTTCACCCACCCACATAACACTGCCCAATCACCCACCTACTCTCACTGATCCACACAACACCACCCACTCTCACTCACCCACACAACACCCCCTACTCTCACCCAGCCACTTTCACCCACCCACATAACACTGCCCACTCACCCACCTACTCTCACTGATCCACTCAACACCACCCACTCTCACCCACCCACACAACACCACCCACTCTCACCAAGCCACTTTCACCCATCCACATAACACTGCCCAATCACCCACCTACTCTCACTGATCCACACAACACCACCCACTCTCACCCACCCACACAACACCACCCACTCTCACCCACCCACACAACACCCCCCACTCTCACCCAGCCACTTTCACCCATCCACATAACACTGCCCAATCACCCACCTACTCTCACTGATCCACACAACATCACCACTCTCACCCACCCACACAACACCACCCACTCTCACCCACCCACATAACACCACCCACTCTCACCCACCCACATAACACCATCCACTCTCACCCACCCACATAACACCACCCACTCTCACCCACCCACATAACACCATCCACTCTCACCCACCCACATAACACCACCCACTCTCACCCACCCACATAACACCACCCACTCTCACCCACCCACATAACACCATCCACTCTCACCCACCCACATAACACCACCCACTCTCACCCACCCACATAACACCATCCACTCTCACCCACCCACATAACACCATCCACTCTCACCCACCCACATAACACCACCCACTCTCACCCACCCACATAACACCATCCACTCTCACCCACCCACATAACACCACCCACTCTCACCCACCCACATAACACCACCCACTCTCACCCACCCACATAACACCATCCACTCTCACCCACCCACATAACACCACCCACTCTCACCCACCCACATAACACCACCCACTCTCACCCACCCACATAACACCACCCACTCTCAACCACCCACATAACACCATCCACTCTCACCCACCCACATAACACCACCCACTCTCATCCACCCACATAACACCATCCACTCTCACCCACCCACATAACACCATCCACTCTCACCCACCCACATAACACCATCCACTCTCACCCACCCACATAACACCATCCACTCTCACCCACCCACATAACACCATCCACTCTCACCCATCCACATAACACCATCCACTCTCACCCACCCACACAACACTAGAATATCTTGCTGCTAGCTTTGTTAAGGCTGGGAACCAAAGCAATTATAGTAACTGCCGTTATTACACAGCAACACAAGCCAGCACTATCCTAAACAATGCTAAAAGCCTATCAGTACTTAACTACAACATCAGGTCCTTAAGCAAACACTATGATGACCTCCTGGCACTCCTTGAATCACTAAAGACACCCTTCTCCTGCATTATTCTTACTGAGACCTGGCTTAAGCAGGACACAATAGATATCTACCCTCTACCAGGATACACAGCAATTCACAACTGCAGACCAAACCAAGTTGGGGGTGGTATTGCAATCTATTACTCTAACCAACTATCTTGTATTAGCACTAATTGCTTTAGTGATGAATATGGGGAATATATTTTTGCTAATTTTACTGTAAAAAACCTCAAGACGCCTATAACAATTGGTGCCATATACCGGATACCTCACACAAACATCCCAGACTTCAGGGAGAATCTAAAAGTGACTAATAACAAACAGACAAATGAACAACCACCACCTTCTCTTAGCTGGAGACTTCAATATCAACCTTGGCCTACCACATGATCAGACTGTAACTGATTTCCTCAACAATATGAACAACACACTTCTCATACCAACAATAACTAAACCAACCAGGCTGACTGAGACAAGTGCAACCATAATAGACCACATATGGACCAATATACTAGCCCCCCTTAAATCAGGGATAATCACAGACAGCACTACCCAACCTTGCTCTTAACAAACATTAGTAAGCCACCACTCGAATGCAACAAAGTTTCATTTAGACTCCATGACGAGGCCTCGATAAGGAATTTCACAGCAGACCTAGAGACTGTTGACTGGCCTACAGAATTTTCCAATGCCAATGGTATTGACGATTGGACAGACATTTTTCTTAACAAAATACTTAGACTATGCAACAAACATTGTCCTATAAAAACGAAACACATCACGAATAAACGGCTTGGTTGCCCATGGCTAACCAGCAGCATTCTGAAATCCATTGATAAGAAACACCAATATGAAAAGCAATATAGACAGGGCTTAATACACAAAGATATTCTTAAACACTATTCATCAGTTCTCACCAAAGTAATAAAGAAAGCCAAACAACTATACTACTCCAGTAGATTCACTGACACAAGAGGAGATATAAAAAAAGACCTGCAAAACACTTTCCCAGATTATGGGGACCCACAAACTGAAAAAAAACAAGAATATTGTCCTAACTAAACCTAATGAAACACCACTACATCCCACTGACACAGCTAACAAGATAAACGACTTCTTCTCAAACATAGGATCTAATCTCGCCAGTAAAATCCCACATACCAATGCCCATGCCGGGGACTACCTAGATGGGAATTTCCCAAATTCCTTCTATCTTACACTAACTGAGCCCACGGAAGTCACCGAGATCATAAAATCACTTAAAAATAACTCGGGGAATCTGTCTCATGTCCCACCGTTATTGTACAAGCGAGCGGCCCATGTCCTTTCACATGCTGTTACATTACTTTTTAACAAGTCACTAGAAACTAGCACTTTCCCAACACTACTCAAGACAGCAAGGGTTACACCAATACATAAAGGTGGTGACCCTACTGACTTAAACAACTATAGGCCAATATCAAACTTACCATTGCTATCCAAAATCTTCGAGAAACTCGTGCACAGGAGACTATATTCATTTATAACGTCATAAAACATACTCAACCCCTGCCAATTTGGATTCAGGTGTTGCGCAACTTAACATTAAGATCGACAACACTCTAATTGCCAGACATAATGAGGGCAAATTCCTAGGCCTATACCTCGACAACAACCTAAATTTCAGCACCCATATCCAACACATAACAAAAAAAGTATCCAAAACGGTGGGGATCCTCTCTAAGATACGATACTACGTACCGCAAACTGCCCTTCTCACACTGTACCATTCACTTATATATCCATACCTCACCTATTCTATCTGTGCTTGGGGTTCAACTGCAGCAACACACCTAAACCCAATAATAACCTAACAAAAAGCCGCAGTAAGAATAATCACTAAATCCCATCCCTGGCAACACCCCCCCTCCCCCACTCTTCATAGATCTAAACTTACTCCCTGTTCAGAACATCCACACTTACTACTGTGCAATCTATATCTACAGGACCTTAAATTCCAATATTAACCTTGACCTAAAACGCTTTCTTGATAGTTGTGACAGGGTCCACAGGCATAACACCAGACATGAACATCTCTATGACATTCCCCGAGTTCGACTAAACCTTTACAAAAATTCAATGTATTTCAAAGGACCTTAAATCTGGAACACCCTACCTGAAAACTCTAGAACTGCAGACACATTCATCACTTTCAAAACTACAGTTAGAAAACATCTTATCTCCCTGATACGCCCCGACAACTAACTACATGATAATCACCTGGTGGTTCACAATTACACTCACTCACCCACTGACTATAAACCCAGAAATACTAATCTTAATCTTAAAATAATAAATCCTAACTAGTCATAAGTTTGCCTATGATACTCCAATATAGACACTTTGTATTGTGCCAAAACAAAAGCATTCACATTGCTAAACTCACAAATTATGATGTAGTCACTTAGCCTTAATACTATAATCTGTAAGGACTTAATGTTAAGAATTAATCTAAGTCTGCTAGAAATGCCTAGCCATGCTAGGTGTCCTAGTGGCCCCCTCTGTAATTAGTATTTTATAACATGTAAACCACACAATACCCAAAACCTGTAAACCCCACATTGTAACCCTTATAGAGAATAAACATGAATAGTACTAGGGGGAGAGAGCACAACTTTGTAGTACCCACAGTCAGTGGCCAGGCTTCAAACACCTTTTATTGTACAGCAATAAAGGATATAACAGACTGCCCGCACATGTCAAAGTCAGTCATAGCATGAACCAGTTCAAGAAGACTGCCGAAAGATGCTAATGAATGTAGCGACAGAAAGGGAGGAGAAGGAGTTTTTATTTTTTTTAGCTAACACACACGTAAATATAAATAACTCAATTTACCTTACTCCTAGTATAAATAGTATAATAATAAGATATTATCTCCTTTATTCACGTTAATAAGGTAATAAAAGGATCCCAATGGAAATAAGTCACAATGTCAGACTTTTTTTTGGTCATCCCAGGTTCTCTACACATATACTGTTATGTATGATAATCTATGTATTTGTGTACACCTGAATAAACATACTAACAGTACTGGATATAAATGAAGAGAGACCCTGGGGTATACCACACGTGAGGTCCCTTCCAGTCCCCAGCCCCCAGCCCCCAGCCCCCAGCCCCCAGCCCCCAGCCACCAGCCCCCAGCCCCCAGCCCCCCAGTCCCCAGTCCCCAGCCCCCAGCCCCCAAGCCCCCAAGCCCCCAGCCCCCAGCCCCCAGCCCCCAGCCCCGAGCCCCCAGCCCCACCACTAGAGCAAGATGGAAGAGGGTTTTAATTATTATTATATTCAAAGAAAGCACTAAACCGACAAGGGTCATGCAGAAGAGTATTTTAAACAAAATTCAGTAGAGAGGAGGATGGTGACGGGTGTCTGAAATTCCGCAGTTCACAATTTCTCCTCTAAAGGACATAAGATGTTAATAGTTAAATACCGAAGTGATTGAAAAAAAAATGTTAAAATTACCATTGTGAAAAAGTTTTGCAATAACCAAACTTTGTAAACATTTTGTGGAATCAGCAATAATTTTAAAATTAAACTGTAAGTTTACTGTTATATTCTGTAATATATATATATTCTTTAGAATATATGATAAGAAATAAAGAAACTGCAATCATTAAATACATTACGACTAAAAACGTTTTTTTCTAGCCTTTCTCATAGCAAAATTTGTTCGTGTAAGTTTGTCACTTTTAGTGTTGACAGAATGTTCAGTGTTGACAGAATGTTCAGTGTTGACAGAATGTTCAGTGTTGACAGAATGTTCAGTGTTGACAGAATGTTCAGTGTTGACAGAATGTTCAGTTTGACAGAATGTTCAGTATTGACAGAATGTTCAGTGTTGACAGAATGTTCAGTGTTGACAGAATGTTCAGTGTTGACAGAATGTTCAGTGTTGACAGAATGTTCAGTGTTGACAGAATGTTCAGTTTGACAGAATGTTCAGTTTGACAGAATGTTCAGTGTTGACAGAATGTTCAGTTTGACAGAATGTTCAGTTTGACAGAATGTTCAGTGTTGACAGAATGTTCAGTGTTGACAGAATGTTCAGTGTTGACAGAATGGTCAGTGTTGACAGAATGTTCAGTGTTGACAGAATGTTCAGTTTGACAGAATGTTCAGTGTTGACAGAATGTTCAGTGTTGACAGAATGGTCAGTGTTGACAGAATGTTCAGTGTTGACAGAATGTTCAGTTTGACAGAATGTTCAGTGTTGACAGAATGTTCAGTGTTGACAGAATGTTCAGTGTTGACAGAATGTTCAGTTTGACAGAATGTTCAGTATTGACAGAATGTTCAGTGTTGACAGAATGTTCAGTGTTGACAGAATGTTCAGTGTTGACAGAATGTTCAGTTTGACAGAATGTTCAGTATTGACAGAATGTTCAGTGTTGACAGAATGTTCAGTTTGACAGAATGATCAGTATTGACAGAATGTTCAGTTTGACAGAATGTTCAGTGTTGACAGAATGTTCAGTGTTGACAGAATGTTCAGTGTTGACAGAATGTTCAGTTTGACAGAATGTTCAGTTTGACAGAATGTTCAGTGTTGACAGAATGTTCAGTGTTGACAGAATGTTCAGTGTTGACAGAATGTTCAGTTTGACAGAATGTTCAGTTTGACAGAATGTTCAGTGTTGACAGAATGTTCAGTGTTGACAGAATGTTCAGTATTGACAGAATGTTCAGTGTTGACAGAATGTTCAGTGTTGACAGAATGTTCAGTGTTGACAGAATGTTCAGTGTTGACAGAATGTTCAGTGTTGACAGAATGTTCAGTGTTGACAGAATGTTCAGTGTTGACAGAATGTTCAGTTTGACAGAATGTTCAGTGTTGACAGAATGTTCAGTGTTGACAGAATGTTCAGTGTTGACAGAATGTTCAGTGTTGACAGAATGTTCAGTGTTGACAGAATGTTCAGTGTTGACAGAATGTTCAGTTTGACAGAATGTTCAGTTTGACAGAATGTTCAGTGTTGACAGAATGTTCAGTGTTGACAGAATGTTCAGTGTTGACAGAATGTTCAGTTTGACAGAATGTTCAGTGTTGACAGAATGTTCAGTGTTGACAGAATGTTCAGTGTTGACAGAATGTTCAGTTTGACAGAATGTTCAGTGTTGACAGAATGTTCAGTGTTGACAGAATGTTCAGTGTTGACAGAATGTTCAGTGTTGACAGAATGTTCAGTGTTGACAGAATGTTCAGTTTGACAGAATGTTCAGTGTTGACAGAATGTTCAGTGTTGACAGAATGTTCAGTGTTGACAGAATGTTCAGTGTTGACAGAATGTTCAGTGTTGACAGAATGTTCAGTGTTGACAGAATGTTCAGTGTTGACAGAATGTTCAGTGTTGACAGAATGTTCAGTGTTGACAGAATGTTCAGTGTTGACAGAATGTTCAGTGTTGACAGAATGTTCAGTTTGACAGAATGTTCAGTTTGACAGAATGTTCAGTGTTGACAGAATGTTCAGTGTTGACAGAATGTTCAGTGTTGACAGAATGTTCAGTGTTGACAGAATGTTCAGTTTGACAGAATGTTCAGTTTGACAGAATGTTCAGTGTTGACAGAATGTTCAGTGTTGACAGAATGTTCAGTGTTGACAGAATGTTCAGTGTTGACAGAATGTTCAGTGTTGACAGAATGTTCAGTGTTGACATAATGTTCAGTGTTGACAGAATGTTCAGTATTGACAGAATGTTCAGTGTTGACTGAATGTTCAGTTTGACAGAATGTTCAGTATTGACAGAATGTTCAGTGTTGACAGAATGTTCAGTGTTGACAGAATGTTCAGTGTTGACAGAATGTTCAGTGTTGACAACTTCTCGTCAGACATTGTGGCCCTTAATTCATTTTTATTTTTTCTTGAGGCTTGAAAAAGACTTCTTTCCCGAGCAGTTAGTGACCATTAAGCTAAGAAATAACCACAAGATTACTTCCACATTACGAAGACCATCTGAATTTTTTCCTTGTTTATAATTTGATAAATGTCTGTAAGAGACAGTGACTGCTCTTGTGTAGGCCTATGGCTTTGTCTCACGTATAAGTGAACGTGCAAAAGTTCACCAGCAAATTTCAGGTGAACATCTGGGTTATGCTGCCATTAACAGTTCAACACCTTGCTGAATTTCTTACTTAGATACTGTCAGATTAGCAAGACAGGAAAACATCAGTGCAACATCACTGTACATAGTAGCTCATCTTCTTAAATTGGCTTCAAGTGCATCTAATGTAGGAATAAAGGATTTTATTCTAAACTTATCTCTTGAAGAGAGTTGATCTACGGCATCAGGACCAGCTACACTTCCCTCGTTTCCTTGCAGGTTAGGTAAGGTTCCGTTTTCTTACTACACAAATAACCCGCACACAGTAGAGGAACTTAAGACGACGTAAGCTGCTGTCTTCTATGTGCAGGTTATTTGTGTATTGTTCCAGTCAAGGTATTGTGCGTTTTTTTTTTTTGTTAATTTTCTTACCCTTTGTCTTATTAACATTCATCATGATGACTTTTGCTTGTTGCTCAAGCTTATCAAAATCTGTAATTTTGTTTAAAAGATCCTGAAGTGAACTGCACCAACATGCATGAGTACTCAATAACACTTCATTTCTGAATGACTTTGCTGACCTTGTTAAAATAACATTACACACGAGTCCAAATGTGAAGCATAAACGCAAATTCCAGTTCTTCCATTTTCTGCAAAAAATTGTTAACTTGAAGGTTGGTATCATGAGTCTCATTGACGTCAGAGTACAAATGACTGAGAGCCTCAGTGACAGCACTATGTTTCCAAAATTGCTTCTGTGGGTTTTACATGTGCCTCCCACCTAGCGTCTGACAAATATTTAGGTACTTTTGACTGAGGATGCAAAAATGATTTTAGAACTGCCAATATCTTCGCGGAGGATGCAAAAAAAAATGTATAAATTTCCTTTGATAATGCCAGAATAGTTCATTGCATCAAGACAACAATAAAAAAAAAGCCGACCGGTCCACTAAATTTAAAAAGTGACCAGCGCATTGAATAAATACTGGAATTTTTTTTCTATAAATTTTTGGTGCATATCGTTGTACCTAGCAGCCATGTTGGCAGCCATGTTGGCAGCCATGTTGGCAGCCATGTTGGCAGCCATGTTGGCAGCCATGCTGGCAGCCATGTTGGCAGCCATGCTGGCAGCCATGCTGGCAGCCATGTTGGCAGCCATGCTGGCAGCCATGCTGGCAGCCATGTTGGCAGCCATGCTGGCAGCCATGCTGGCAGCCATGCTGGCAGCCATGTTGGCAGCGATGTTGGCAGCCATGCTGGCAGCCATGCTGGCAGCCATGCTGGCAGCATTGCCGTAAGACTTCCCTCGGCATTTTCTAAAGTCAATTTTAAGTTCATTAGTGAGGTGGTTAAGCACTAAATCAGTCATGCTTTCTCCTGAGTGATCTTTTAGCTCATGGAAAAAATTCTCTCACTTGGTAAACCGTCTTCAAGTGATACATATCTGATAATTAAAGTCAACTGATCAATATGCGAAATGTCAAGGATGGAATCAACTGACAAGCTGAAATATTCGGCCTTTCTCACGTCAACCAGAATTACGTCCTTAACCTTTTTTGTCAAGAATTGAATCATTTCTCACGTACAGTTTTTGATAAATAAGAGGGATTTCCAAATCCTGAATTTCCATACCGATTGATATGAGAGTAAACATGAATCAAATTTTGCTACTAGTTTTAAAAGGTAAAGATAAATGCCATTACTTAGAGATCCAAATTTTTGGCGTTAGATTGTTCTGAAATGGAGTGGAAGATAAGTTACTGAGACGTTGTTTAGAGACCGCAGAGAGTGATAACAACATGTGAAAGAAAGGCCTATGACGGCCCTAGGCTTCTGCCTGCCAAGCCTGGAGGTAAATCCGGGAATGAACACCACCCACTCTCAGTTACCCACTCAACACCACTTACTCTCACCCACCCACACCACTACGCCCACCCTCTCCCACCCACACAACATAGAACTCTCTCCCGTCCACACACTATCACCTCAATAACAAAAAAAACAAAGGCACAATACCGTGACTGGAACAATACACAAATAACCCGCTCATAGAAGAGAGGAGCTTAGGTTTCGGTCCTACTTGGACCATTTACAAAGTCACACCGAAACGTCGTCGTAAGCTCTTCTCTTCTATGTGCGAGTTATTTGTGTAACTATCACCTGCCCTCACCCATGTTAATAATAACAAACTCTCACCCACGTGGTATGCAAAGAGTACGTAACCTTTATTCGGCGCATGTACACACCCTCATTGAAAGGCTATCACCCCAACCAGTGAACCAGTACTAAGGGTCGAATGATGGGGCCCCATCGTTCGATCAGTACCAAGGTTCAGCCAATGAGAAGGTGGGTCTGGCAATTGTGGAGGTGTTGTGGTGATCACCCACCTGTCCACCCTTGTCATTTCCATTCTAGAGCTGGTTGAGCACGCTTGTCCATTCTGTCTCCAGGCTGTGCCTTTCCCTTGCCTAAACCGTGTTGTGATGAATGGTTTTGAAAACCAACAAGTTGAAGAATTGAGACACTTATGCAACACATTGGAATCTTTACTGAAGAAACGTTTCGCCACACAGTGGCTTCATCAGTCCACTACAAAGTAGAGATGGGTAAGGAGAGTAGAAGTTTGAGATAATCAGTCCCTCAACCTGGAATCGATGTGTTCAGTCCATCACTCTTGTAGGAAGTGCAGCATAGGGCCAGAGAGGTGGCTTATATACTGCGGTGAGATGAGTTGAAGCAGGAGGAGGCGGGATCACAGTGGGACTTGCCACTAGTGCAAGTAGGTCGTTGTCCAAAGGTTGGGCAAGCGTTGAAGTCTTTGTACCAAGATCCCATGATGTTGCAGTGTCTGACAGATGTGATGAATGGTTTTGAAAACCGACAAGTTGAAGAATTGAGACACTTATGCAACACATGGGAATCTTTATTGAAGAAACGTTTCGCCACACAGTGGCTTCATCAGTCCACTTCCTACAAGAGTGATGGACTGAACACATCGATTCCAGGTTGAGGGACTGATTACCTCAAACTTCTACTCTCCTTACCCATCTCTGCTTTGTATTGGACTGATGAAGCCACCGTGTGGCGAAACGTTTCTTCAGTAAAGATTCCCATGTGTTGCATAAGTGTCTCAATTCCTAAACCGTGTTGTACACATACATTTCCAACTGTATATAGCGTGTATAGTTGTAAATAATTACTATTGCTCTTGGTGAAGGGAAATATATTTCATTCAGATGTGTTGGTTCTGTTCCTTGCTCCCCTTTACACCCAGGATAACAGGCCTTATTCTGCCTAGGTTGTAATAACCCACCTACTCAACACCACCCATGCAGTAAAACTCGCCCTCACCCACCCACACTACACCACTCACCCACACTGCACCACTCACCCACACTGCACCACTCACCCACACTGTACCAGCCACCCTCTCTACTCTGCTCGCACCTCCTACTCTATCGACCCACATTACATTACCCACCGACTCAACATCACCCACATACCCTACATCAGATGTAGCCCACCCAAACTACATAAACCACAGTCACTCAACCACATTGCACTATCCACCAACATTATTCCATCCAACCTTACTCATCCACATTGCATCAGTCACCCACACCCTTCTAAATATCATCACCGACCCTCACCCAGTCATGCTACACCACTCGCCCTCCTCCACCAACTTCTCACCATTCTCCACTCACTTCTCACCATCCTCCACCCAGTTCTCACCATCCTCCGCCAACTCACACACACACACACTCTACCATCCTCCGCCCAGTGAAGGAATTTTTGTCTATATAACAAGAGTGAAGTGTCGTGAGAGGAACAGTCATGCATTAGTGAAGACACACCAGCCTTGACCCAGGGTCAAGGTGACCACCACCTGTCTTCTCCACACCATGTGAACCACACACCAGCTGGGCCACACACCAGCTGGACCACACACCATGTGAACCACACACCAGCTGGGCCACACACCAGCTGGACCACACACCATGTGAACCACACACCAGCTGAACCACACACCAGCTGGACCACACACCATGTGAACCACACACCAGCTGAACCACACACCAGCTGGACCACACATCATGTGAACCACACACCAGCTGGACCACACACCATGTGAACCACACACCAGCTGGGCCACACACCAGCTGGACCACACACCATGTGAACCACACACCAGCTGGGCCACACACCAGCTGGACCACACACCATGTGAACCACACACCAGCTGAACCACACACCAGCTGGACCACACACCATGTGAACCACACACCAGCTGAACCACACACCAGCTGGACCACACACCATGTGAACCACACACCAACTGAACCACACACCAGTTGAACCACACACTATGTGAACCATACACCAGGTGAACCATACACCAGGTGAACCACACACCAGCTGAACCACACACCATGTGAACCACACACCATGTGAACCACACACCAAGTGAACCACACACCATGTGAACCATACACCAGCTGGACCACACACCATGTGAACCACACACCATGTGAACCACACACCAGGTGAACCACACAAAAGGTGAACCACAGAGCAGGTGAACCACACACCATGTGAACCATACACCAGGCGAACCACACACCATGTGAACCACACACCATGTGAAACACACACCAGCTGAACCACACACCAGCTGAACCACACACCATGTGAACCATACACCAGCAGGACCGTACACCATGTGAACCACACACCAGTTGAACCACACACCAGCTGAAAAACACACCAGGTGAACCACACACCATGTGAACCATACACCAGGTGAACCACACACCAGCTGGACCACACACCATGTGAACCACACACCATGTGAACCACACACCAGCTGAACCACACACCAGCTGGACCACACACCATGTGAACCACACACCAGCTGAACCACACACCAGCTGGACCACACACCATGTGAACCACACACCAACTGAACCACACACCAGTTGAACCACACACTATGTGAACCATACACCAGGTGAACCATACACCAGGTGAACCACACACCAGCTGAACCACACACCATGTGAACCACACACCATGTGAACCACACACCAAGTGAACCACACACCATGTGAACCATACACCAGCTGGACCACACACCATGTGAACCACACACCATGTGAACCACACACCAGGTGAACCACACAAAAGGTGAACCACAGAGCAGCTGGACCACACACCATGTGAACCATACACCAGGCGAACCACACACCATGTGAACCACACACCATGTGAAACACACACCAGCTGAACCACACTCCAGCTGAACCACACACCATGTGAACCATACACCAGCTGGACCGTACACCATGTGAACCACACACCAGTTGAACCACACACCAGCTGAAAAACACACCAGGTGAACCACACACCATGTGAACCATACACCAGGTGAACCACACACCAGCTGGACCACACACCATGTGAACCACACACCATGTGAACCACACACCAGCTGAACCACACACCAGCTGAACCACACACCATGTGAACCATACACAAGGTGAACCACACACCAGCTGGACCACACACCATGTGAACCACACACCAGCTGAACCACACACCAGCTGAAACACACACCAGCTGAACCACACACCATGTGAACCATACACCAGGTGAACCAACACACCAGCTGGACCACACACCATGTGAACCACACACCAGCTGAACAACACACCAGCTGAACAACACAAAAGCTGAACCACGCACCAGCAGAACCACACACCATGTGAACCATACACCAGGTGAACCACACACCAGCTGGACCACACACCATGTGAACCACACACAAGGTGAACCACACACAAGGTGAACTACACACCAGCTGAATCATACGCCAGGTAAACCACACACCAGATGAATAACACACCAGGTGAACCACACACCAGGTAAATCACACACCAGGTGAACCACACACCAGGTGAACCACACACCAGGTGAACCACACACCAGGATGAACCATACGCCAGGTGAACCACACACCAGGTGAACCACACACCAGCTGAACCACACACCAGCTGAACCGCACACCAGCTGAAACACACACCAGGTGAATCATATGCCAGGTGGATCACACACCAGGTGAACAACACACCAGCTGAACCACACACCAGCTGAACCACACCGGGTGAACCACACACCAGCTGAACCATACACCAGCTGAACCATACACCAACTGAACCATACACCAGCTGAACCAAACGCCAGGTGAACCACACACTAGGTGAACCACACACCAAGTGAACCATATGCCAGGTGAATCATACAACAGGTGAACAACACACCAGCTGAACCACACACTAGGTGAACCACACACTAGGTGAATCACACACCAAGTGAACCATAAGCCAGGTGAACCACACACCAGGTGAACAACACACCAGGTGAAGCATACGCCAGGTGAACCATATATCAGGTGAACCACACACCAGCTGAACCAAACGCCAGGTGAACCACACACTAGGTGAACCACACACCAAGTGAACCATATGCCATGTGAATCATACAACAGATGAACAACACACCAGCTGAACCACACACTAGGTGAACCACACACTAGGTGAATCACACACCAAGTGAACCATAAGCCAGGTGAACCACACACCAGGTGAACAACACACCAGGTGAAGCATACGCCAGGTGAACCATATATCAGGTGAACCACACACCAGCTGAACCACATGCTAGGTGAACCACACACCAAGTGAACAACACACCAGGAGAACCACACACCAGGCGAACAAACCAGCAGAACCACACACTAGGTGAACCACACACCAGGTAAGCCACACACCAGGTGAACCTTACGCCAGATGAACCACTTACCAGGTGAACAATTCACCAAGTGAACCACACACCATATGAACCACGCAGCAAGTGAACCACACACCAGGTGAACCATACGCAAGGTGAACCACACACCAGTTGAACCACAAACCAGCTGAACACACCAGCTGAACCACACACCAGGTGAACCACACACCAGTTGAACCACACACCAGGTGAACCATACGCCAGGTGGACCACACACCAGGTGAACCACACACCAGATGAACCCTACGCCAGGTGAACCACACAACAGGTGAACATCACGCCAGCTGAACCGCACACCAGGTGAATCACACACCAGCCGAACCACACACCAGGTATACCATACGCCAGGTGAACCACACACCAAGTGAACAACACACCAGCTGAACCACACACCAGCTGAACCACACTCCAGGTGAACAACATGCCAGGTGAACCACACACCAGGTGAATCACACACCAAGTGAACCATACGCCAGTTGGACCGCACACCAGGTGAACCACACACCAGGTGAACCATACGCCAGGTGGACCACACACCAGATGAACCACATAGCAGTTGAACCACACACCAGCTGAACCATACGCCAGGTGAACCACACAACAGGTGAACAGTACACCAGCTGAACCACACACCATGTGAGCCACACACCAGCTGAACCACATGCCAGGTGAACCACACACCAGGGAAACCATACGCCAGGTGAACCACACACCAGGTGAACAGCACACCAGGTGAACCACACACCAGGTGAACCACACACCAGGTGAACCATATGCCAGGTGGACCACACACCAGGTGACGCAAACGCCGGTTGAACCACACACCAGGTGAACACACCAGCTGAACCACACACCAGGTGAACCACACACCAGGTGGACCACACACCATGTGAACAACACACCAGGTGAACCATACGCCAGGTGAACCACATACCAGGTGAACAATACACCAGGTGAGCCGCACGCCAGGTGAATCACAAACCAGCTGAACCACAAACTAGCTGAACAACACACCAGGTGAACCACACACCAGGTGAACCACACACCAGGTGAATCACACACCAGGTGAATCACACACCAGGTGAACCGCACATCAGGTGAACCACACACCAGCTGAACCACACACCAGCTGAACCATAGGCCAGGTGAACCACATACCAGGTGAACCACACACCAGATGAACCACACACCAGGTGAACTGTTACAAAAAACGCTATTTCTAAAAAGCTTAGAGATCTCCAGTGAATACTAGAAAGGACTGCCCTTCTAGCATCCAGCCTGTTACTGGGTTTTCGTAACAAGTAGTCAGTATCCTTGTCCAATTATCCATTAGAATTCAGTATTATTCAATAGTGCTTCAGGATTACAACTGGTAGGCTACTAACTAGAGAAATTAAAATTTAATAAATTTATTAATCACAGTCTAGAGGTATATTATCAAATTAAATTAAATTAATCAATTCAAACAAATTAATAATAATCACTTCTCTCGTGTACAGTAGTATTGTGCTGAAAGCACATATCACATTTATAATTCTTAAGTACCGTCTGGTACATTAACATTTAATAAGATATTACAAATATGTACAAGTAAGATTGTGTGTATGTGTGTAAGTGCTCTAAGTAGTTCGCTATGTCTCACGACTCGACTAGACTTAAGTGATTGACAAAGTCCTCTCATAAACTAACTTCTTGACCAACTGGCACTCAGAACAGACTGCTTGAACAAAAAGAATGCTAAGCCCAATAGCAATATAACAAGCAACTGCGACACAGAATCAGGAACAAAGAGATAATATAACGACACTAAGTAGGGACCATCAGCAGATCCACCACAAAAGTCACAAAACTCCCATACTACTGAATCTAAGTTCAGCATAAGATAATCCCCGACTGTGACAGTACACAGAAACCAGTACAAGTTAGGTCAGAAGCTACAGCTCAGGACCTGAGTTGCTCAGAGTGTCTATGCGACACACAACCTCAGTACAACGTCGAAAATCACTAAGTCTATACAATGTTCTGTGAACAGAGTCTCACAGAACCTACAACAATAATGAGACAGAGACGATCTTCCAACAAGGGCCAATAAGGGAGATTTAGGCACTTCTTGTCTGGAATACGTCCAACCACCAAGCGAGTCTAGACCAGACTGAATACTTCAGGCGAGGTGAGTACACTCCCCCCTCGATCACGTGATAGCTCCGTGGAGAGTTGCTGCCCAGCAAGAACGAGAAGCCGGCAGAGTAACGAGCCACAAGCGTTAATTACAGTAGTTAGACAATCAAGACTTGAACAATGAGCACATAATATGTTACATCCTACCTAACAAAAGTAACTAAGTCAAATAATAATATAAATCAATATATTTACGATTTAGCTATTATCGCAAATATGAGCAATATAAAATATGAAAAGGTAATATACATTATATACATATACATAATATACATCATATACATTGTAACCCATTCAGGGGTTGCAACATGAACCACACACCAGGTGAACCACACACCAGGTGAACCACATGCCAGGTGAACCACATGCCAGGTGAACCACACACCAGGTGAACCACACACCAGGTGAATCACACACCAGGTGAATCACACACCAGCTGAACCATATGCCAGGTGAACCACATACCAGGGGAACCACACACCAGGTGAACGGCACACCAGGTGAACCACACACCAGGTGAACCACACACCAGATGAACCACACACCAGGTGAATCATACGCCAGGTGAACCACATACCAGGTGAACTACACACCAGGTGAACCATTCACCAGGTGAACCACAAACCAGGTGAACCACACACCATATGAACCACAGACCAGGTGAACCACACACCAAATGAACCACACACCAGGTCAACCACACACCAAGTGAACCACACACCAGGTGAACCATACACCAGTTGAACCACACCCCAGGTGAACCACACACCAAGCGAACCACACACCAGGTGAGCCATACACCAAGTGAACCACACACCAAGTGAACCACACACCAAGTGAACCATATACCAGGTGTACCATGCACCAGGTGAACCACACACCAGGTTAACCACACACCAAGTAAACTCCACATCAGGTGAACCATACACCAGGTGAACCATACACCAGGTGAGCCACACACCATGTGAACCACACACCAGGTGAACCACACCGTAGGTGAACCACACCCCAGGTTAACCACACACCAGGTGAACCACGCACCAGGTGAACCATGGTCCCGGTGAACCATACACCAGGTGAGCCACACACCAGGTGAACCACACACCAGGTGAACCACACACCAGGAGAACTACACACTAAGTGAACCACACACCACGTGAACCCCACACCAGGTGAACCACATACCAGGTGAATCACGCACCAGGTGAACCATGGTCCCGGTGAACCATACACCAGGTGAACCACACACCAGGTGAACCACACACCAGGAGAACCACACACTAAGTGAACCACACACCACGTGAACCCCACACCAGGTGAACCACATACCAGGTGAATCACGCACCAGGTGAACCATACTCCAGGCGAACCATACACTTACCTTCACGTCTGGTCGCTACAGTTCTCACAGTGTTCATTGCTTACGTTCCCCCTATTGTACACAGCTGTACAATACTGAGCATAAGCTGTATATAGTGTACCTACCTGATAACTATCGAGTGAAAGAAATGGTAAGATATATATTCTCTGATGTCTTTTCGCTGGTTCCTAAGTTGTTGTCGTGCGGCAGCCAGGTGCGCAGGCCAGTACACTACACATAAGAACATAAGAAAAAAGGAACACTGCAACAGGTCTACTGGCCCATGCGAGGCAGGTCCATGTCACATCCTTTCGTAATCATGAGCTCGTAATATTGTATATACCTTGTGGTGGTGGGAATATTTGTTAAAAACCATTGTCTGGTGAATATATACTCGATATCTATGTCACACTGACTGTGCTATAAGCTGGTATATAGCACGGACACGTACCGTCAGTCCATTGAAGTACATGTGCTGGTGATAGAAACCAACACTTGTGATGTACCCACGAAATGCATATCACACACGGTGGTAAGCTTGATGTGGATGGGTGTGGTGGTGAGCTTGAGTTGGCTGGGTACGGTGATGAGCTTGACCTCGAGGTCACTTCCGGGTTATCCTAAGGTGACTTGAGTGAAGCAGCAGAAATGTTGAGAGTTCACATTGACTTGTCTCGAAGTAGTGGTGGTGGTGGTGATGGTGGTGGTGGTGGTGGTGATGGTGGTGGTGGTGGTGGTGATGGCGGTGGTGGCGGTGATGGTGGTGGTGGTGATGGTGATGGTGGTGGTTATTACAACCCAGGAATCCAAATGGCCTGTTATCCCGGGTGTAATGGGAGCAAAATAAACACAGCAGAAAAAGTTTAGACTTATATTATCCTTCACCAATTTAGAACAGCAATATGTACACTATGTACAGTGATAAGTATAGTGCACTCCACGGTAAGCAAGGCAGAAATAGAAGCCACAAGATAGCAGACCGTGCTTCAACCAGCTCTAGAATGGGAATGACAAGGGCAGACAGGAGAGCGGTACCCACATAACCTTTGCGATTGCCAAAACCATCTTATTGGCTAGAACCTGGTCACTAGTTGAACGACGGGGCCCCATCAACTCTTAGCAACCTGGTTCGCTGGTTGGGGGAGATAGCCTGTAAATGAGGGTGTGAACATGCGCCGAATAAAGGTTACGTACTCTTTGCATGCCACACCCCCACCCCGAGAAGGCTCAGGATTAGGCTGCCACCTCCCAGTGGTAACCGTGCCGCCATGGCACAAAATAATGGGACCGTCTTTCCTCTCCACCATCCAACTCTTAGATAGAGCTCAGCTTTTCTCGTGACCAAAAGCCAAACCCTAAACTTAGAGTGAGACAGCAGTCAGACAGGCTAGCATAGGTCCAAGATACAGGCGGACGGTAGCCCGCATCCTCACTAAAAAAAAAACCCCACACCAGGGGATAAAAAAAAAGAGCGTGAAAAGGGGTTACCACAAATAACATCCTAACCTAAATAAATAAAAATATTAGACTCTAGATAAAGAGTCTGCCAACATATTTTCTTTGCAGGCAATATATTTAATGGAAATATTATAGGGCTGCAGCCTTAGCGTCCAGCGCATAAGCCTTGTGTTGTGGTTCTTCATGGCTTGGAGATATACTAGAGGATTGTGATCACTGTAGACTGTGACCACCTGCGATGTCTGGCCCACATAAACATCGAAATGCTCCAAAGCCAGTACCAGCGCGAGGGCTTCTTTTTCAATGGTAGAATAAGCCCTCTGATGTGGCTGGAACTTGGCTGAAAAGTATGCTACAGGCTGCAACTCCTCGTTCCCGATTTGTAATAGTACTGCCCCAACCCCAGACTCACAAGCATCAACCTGTAATGAAAAAAGTTTGGAGAAGTCTGGAGACAAGAGAATGGGTGCAGTACACAATAATCTTTTTGCTTTATTAAAAGCAGTGTTACAGTCTGACATCCAATTAAAGGGAACTTTGTGACTGGTAAGAGAGGTAAGAGGGGCTACAATATCTGAGAAATTCTTACAGAATCTTCTGTAAAATCCTATCATGCCTAGGAAACGTTGAAGAGATTTCCTATCATGAGGAACTTTAGCAAGTTTAGGTTCAACTTTACCACTACCTACTTCATGGCCTAGAAAAGTGATAGTGGCCTGGCCAAAGGAAGATTTAGATAAATTAACTGTTAAATGGGAACTCTTAAAGGTCTCAAAAAGAGCCTTAAGTCTAAGTAGGTGTTGATCCCAAGTATCAGACACCACAACAATATCATCTAGGTACGCTTCCGTGCCTTCAAGTCCTTTAATAGCCTGATGGATAAGTTTCTGGAATGAAGAGGGGGAATTTTTCATTCCGAAGGGGGTAACTGTGTATTGATAATGACCTCCTGGAATTACGAAGGCAGAGATTTCCTTCGCCTTATCCGTCAAAGGTACCTGATAGTAGCCTTTGAGGAGATCTAACTTGGACACAAAAGTAGCCTTACCCACAAAGTCAATTACGTCATCCAGACGAGGAAGAGGGTAAGCATCTGTAATTGTGACCTCGTTCACCTTACGGTAGTCTGTACACATACGAAACCCTCCATCAGCCTTCTTCACAAGGATGCACGGTGAAGCCCATGGACTAGACGACTCCTCCACTAAACCATGCTTTAACAAAAATTCTACTTCCTGCTGAAGTAGCTTTGCTTTTCAGGATTAGCTCTGTAGGGGGAGAGTTTAATTGGTTTAGAGTTTCCCACATCTACATCATGGTAACCTAACGTACATTTTTTCGGCACATCCGAAAAAATATTAGGATATGACTGTAGAAGCTCCGTTAAATTTGTTGCTTGGGTTTCAGATAATCCCTCCATTAAAGGGCTAGGATCCTTGAGGAGGACAGAATTTGAAAGTTTAATATTAATTTCAGAGATAGAGTGCAAAGAATCAGAGTCGTCCTCAGAGGTTGAGGACAGTCATTACTGGGACTTTATCTGGTGTATGAAAAGACTTTAATTGATTGATGTGGTAAATTTTAGCTTTTGAGGTCTTATCAATGGGAGCTACCACATAATTTACATCAGATAATCTACTTACAATCTACATAGGTCCCGTAAATCTAGCTTTCAAGGTGTGGCCAGGTATAGGTTCCTGCACCAACACCTTGTCTCCTGGATGGAAGGAGCGGAATTGTGCACTTCTGTCATACCTCTGTTTCATCTTACTTTGAGCTGTCTTTAGGTTAGCCTTGGCTAACTGACGTGCCACCTGCAACCTTGAAGACGGGTTGTAGAGTGTTGAGCTAACGTCTTCTCCCATCCATCCTTCTTTGAGCACCCGAAGAGGACCTCGTACATTGTGCCCAAAGATCAGCTCAAACGGACTATACCCTGTAGACTCTTGCACCGTCTCTCGTACTGAGAACAGCAACAAAGGTAGTGATTCATCCCAGTCTGTAGGAAAGTGCATGCAAAAAGTTCTCATCATTGTTTTTAATGTCTGATGGAATCTTTCCAAGGCGCCTTGGGACTGAGGATGATAGGCAGTGGATAAGTTGTGGATTATCCCTAACCTAGTTAATACTTTACTAAATGCTTTGGCAGTGAAGTTAGTACCTTGATCACTTTGAATAGTTTTAGGAATGCCAAAACAAGAAATGAATTTTGTTAAAGCTTTGAGAATAGCTTTAGTATTAATACTACGCATGGGAATTGCTTCAGGATATCTGGTTACTTTATCCATAATCGTAAATAAATATTGATTTCCCGACTTTGACCTAGGTAGTGGACCTACACAATCTATAATTAAATCTGCAAAAGGTTCTCCATCAGCAGGTATAGGTTGGAGAGGTGCAGGTTTAATGGAATGTCCAGGTTTCCCTACTTGCTGACATTCTCGGCAGCACCTAACATGATTCTTCACATCTTTCTTTAATTTTGGCGAATAAAATTCTTTTGTGATTCTATACAAGGTTTTTGTAATTCCTAAGTGACCTCCTAATGACGTAGTATGAGCTATATTTAATATTTGAGGTCTAAACTTGGTTGGAACCACTAACCTGTCATACAATTGCCGGCCGTCTATCTCCTTACCAGTCTCAGCGCAGATCAAATAATTTTTTTTTAACTTCATACTTGACCGGATGACCCAAAGAGGATTTACCCATTGCTGCCTCAAAAGCGAATTTTAAAGAAGGGTCCTTTCGTTGTTCCTCCCGGAAAGACAGTCCCTTGGGCATGGAAACAGAGACATCTGGCAATCCTGCAACCTGGGAATAGGAAGGCTTGATCGGGGCCTGTTCACTTGATTTACGAGGCTCCGGCCGGTGTGCCTCATAAAACAACGTGGCTATTCCGAGATCGGAGTCGTCCAAGGATAGGTCAACATTCTCTCCAGACATCCCTTGGGATGTTGCCCGAGTTATGGCCAACACCGGAAAAGAATTAATCATTATAGGTTCAGGACACGAACTATCAGTAGTAATGTTATTACCCAGTAATAACATGGCATCTTTCATGGGAAATCCTTTTGAGACACCTACAGTCAAGTACCCAGTGTAATATTTGCACTGTACTTAAAATTTATGCAAAGGAACAGAATATATAGCTCCTCCAAATGCTTCCAATAAAACAGAGGAATTCAAGGAAGTGTTCTCTGAAAGGGGTTATATTCCTTCACTTACAAGTGAGCAATATGCTCCAGTATCTCTAAAGGTCTTTACTTCAGTTGTTTCTGAGTTTTCCTGAAGGGAAATAAGACTTGTGCAATAATAAGGGGCCATACCTTTTTCTACTTCTCTAGGGGACATGTTACTAGGGATATTAGAGATTTTCCCAATGGGTTGGGGTTTATGAGGGCAGTTGGGACGGATGTGACCTACTTTATTACAGAAGAAGCAGAAGACAGGCTTGCCCTTTACTCCCTGCTGACGTTGCAAATGGTGTCGTTCTGGCTGGTGTCTCTCTGGATACTGTTGTCGAGATGCACCATGAGTAGTTTGCCTCTCCACAGGTGGACCATAAGTTGAGAAGCGTGGCTCACCAGGTGACTTAGTTGGCTGACGTAGACGTTCTCCCTCCGGCTGGCACTTCATTCTCCAAGGTTGACGATCTCTGCTCATGCCAGGCTGTTGAAAAGAGAGACGGGACCGCTCGGACAAGGAGCGGTTAGTTTCGAAGATATCAGCCAACCTGGCTGCCTCCAATGCAGTGGTTAAGTCACGATCCTGCAGAAAGACTCGAACCTCTGGTCCCACAGATTCCAGCAGGTTATCAATCAGAATAAGCTGCACCAGCTCCTCAAAGGTAGAGACACCACTTGCTTTATACCAGCTGGTAAAAGCTTTGGTTTGCTGTCTCACAAAGTCCACTAGGGATTGACCAAGCTGCCGCCTGCTTAATTTAAAAAGCTTGCGGTATTTGGCTGGGATACATGTATATGCTCCCAACACTGTGGTCTTCACTACTTGATAATCAGAAAATTCAGCGTCATTTAATACTGACGTAAATTCCTGTGCCTTACCCAATAATGCTGTATGAACCAACGATGCCCAGTGCTGTTTCGGCCACCTCAAGGCTCGAGCCTGATTTTCGAAGCTTTCGAAAAATTGTTCTGGTTCGGCCTCATTGAAGCGGGGAACAAGCTGTACTGCTTTTTGTAAAATAAAATCATTTACAGAATGCGAAAACTGCCTCCTTTCTCTTTTCCTATCAAATTCTTCCCTTGCGAATGCTCTCTGTTCCCTAGTTTGCTCAAGATTGATTTTTGCCAGCTCAAGTGCCAACGACGCTGATTCACCCTGAGACAACCCAGCTGCACTATACTGACCATTTTGCTCCGTAGGTGTATCATCTTCCTCCTGCGAGAACATAGGAGTTTTTGCCCTAGCTCCCGTAGAGGGAGGAGTCTGATGTGCCATCTCTTCTTCTATAAGTTTGTCAGCAATCAGTGAACACAGTTGCGCAGGTGTGAGAGTGCGTTTGTATTTAATGCCAATGGAACGATCAATTTGCCAACAACGCTGTAGGGACAATTTAGGTAGGTTATGCAAAGTATATGCCGACACCAGACGTCTGACTCGTCTAGGTGGCATAAGTTATTCGCTATGCACAGTACGATTGCAGAATACCCCAACGTAACACGTTAATTTGCAGAACACGCTTAGCTATGCACAGTACGATTACAGAATACGCATACAAGCAAAGCTGACTGCAAAATTCTCCACACCGAACAGGCTAGTAACAACTGACACGCAAAATTTATAAAGCAATGCCAGACAGCTACACTGTTCTAGAAGATTGACCATAGCGAAGCGAGCACACCGAACAAGCTAGTAGCGAGCTGTTGAACGATCACACTATAGCAAGGCTGACCATAACAAAACTGACACGCAAAATTTGTAAAGCAATGCCAGACAGC
>NC_091351.1:16304877-16322377 GCF_038502225.1 Cherax quadricarinatus | reverse complement strand
AATTCGTCCTTAGGACATTTGGGTGTTACTAAAACTCTTTATAGAATATTGCAGAAATTTTATTGTCCAGGTATAAGACGACCCTGTCGTGAGTGTGAGCAAGTGGATAAACCTTGACACTACATTAAACCCGCACCACTTCATCCCATACCCACTGAGGGAGAACCGTTTGTGGACCTAATCGTCGACTGTGTGGGACCATTATCTTAGGCCAAGTCAGATAGCTAACATCTGTTTACTATTTTTGACAATACTACATAGTAGTAATGTATCGGATATTCGCATCTGCATCCACATCCATGTAACATCCGCACAACTTCTTACATCCGCATCCACAAAATAAGACATTCTCATACACATCCGCATCCATGGATATGTAATTGTTTACATCCGAGAGTACATAGGTATCCTGAGGCAATACCTATGCGCAGGATTAATACTAAGGCCATTCTAAAGCCCTCATTAAGTTTGGCATTCCACGATCTATTCAAAGTGACCAGGGCACTAATTTCACAACAAAAGCATTCAGAGAAGATTTAACTAGACTAGGAATGAATTAAAACTATCCACAGTCTATCATCCTCACTTCCTAGGCATTTTAGAAAGTTTTCACAAAGCCTTAAAAGCTATGATGTATATGTATTGCATGCATTTTCCTATAGACTGGGATAAATAACTTCATTTGTTGCTGGTTGCAATGCGAGAAACTATGCAGGAATCAACAGGGTATGGTCCTTTTGAGCTGTTTTTTTTTTGGCATAATGTGAGAGGTCTACTATACGTGTTCAAGGAAGGATCGTACATCAAGATTGTAGGTGACATGTCAGCTGGCTGAGGCCAACCTAAAATCCGCTCAAAACAACATAGGAAGGTGTTGTATGACCCTTGTGGGTTTAGAACTTAAATATGATTATAACAATAATTAGCCCAGGAGATAAAGTGTTGGTCCAGGAACCTGTGCCTGTTTATGCCTTAAAGCAAGGTTTGCAGGACCGATGACAGTGTTGAAAAAGAATTCTGATTTACACTACGTGGTAGCACCTTGTGATAAATCTAACTCTGGTAAGGCTTACCACATTAATCAGATTAAACTATTATTTGAGTCATCTGAGGACCCAGTAATGACTTTGTCCTTTATCCTTTACCTATTAACGACCCTGATTCCCTGTACACAATTCTAGAGTTCAAATAAGGCTTAATAACTCAGCTATCCTCCACTACTTCTGCAGGATGTAGCATTTCTGCTAGAACACGGATTGATTTAGTTGTAGTCCAGTCTGTGGGTTTCATCGTACATCCTTGTTAAACAGCCTGATTGAGAATTCTGGATGTGTACTGAGTACTGCAAGGTGAATGAGGTCTCAAACGGATGCTTACCCTCTTCTACGTATGGACGATATAGTGGTCTTTGTGGGTAAGGCCCCTTACATTTCTAAACTAGATTTGCTTAAAGGATACTACCAGGTGCCTTTAATAGATAAAGCAAAGGAGATTTCTGCCTTTGTAATTCCAGGAGGTTACTATTAATATACTGTGATCCCCTTTGGTATGAAGAACTCGCCTGCCCCATTTCACAAATTGATCCATCAAGCTATTAAAGGACTTGAATGGCACTGTGGCTTACCTGGACGATCTAGTTGTAGTTTTTGGTACTTGGAATCAACATGTGCCCATCTTAAATGCCTCTTCGAGAGGTTCAGGACATTTAAACTAAATGTAAACCTTAGTAAATCATCTTTTGACCAGTCTACTATAACTTTCCTAGGTCATGAAGTTGGCAGTGGCAAAGTGGCACCTAAATTTGCCCATTCTTCAGGATAAGAAGTCTCTGTAAAGATTCTTGGGAATGATAGAATTTTATCGTAGGTTCTGCAGAAATTTTGCAGATGTGTAGCCCCCTTCCCTAACTTCTCTTACCAGTCCAAAGATCAAATATTGTTGGACTTCTAGTTGTCGAGAGGCTTTTGATTGTGTCAAACATCTCTTATGCTCTGTTACCATACTATTGCTCCCAAATATTTCAAAGCCATTTGTCTTATAGAATGATGCATGTGATTCTGGAGTAGGGGCAGTGTTTCTTCAAGCATCTGGTGAGGGGAATCTGTAGCCTGTGGCATATTAATCAGCCAAATACCAGGAAGCCCTGGTATTTGCGCTGGAGCATTATGACGTGTTCTTTTCCAGCACACCCCATGTGGTCACAATCTTCAGTGAACACATTCCTCTGATACACCTCAGCTCCATGAGGAACAAGAACACTCGTCTCATGTGCTGGGCATTGATTCTACAGCCCTACAACTTGTTTATGTGTCACAATGCCGACAAAGATAATTTCAGAGTCATTCTGTGTCAGGCTTGAATTGCTGGGATGTATTTATATATTGAAAAATAGGTAGTTAGCTCTTTTTATTCCTTATGGTTATATAATAAAATTTGAGTAAATCTGGTATAAAGGTGCTTTTTCTTAAGTGAGAGGACACTTTGCTCCCATTCGCAAGTGTCTTGAACCTACACTAGCCCTACTGTCTGCTGTCTTACGCTTCAGCCATGCCTGACTTGAAAGTCCCTTTGGGTTGAGCACTACCTATTGGGTTAGATGATTAGTAATTTGTGCCATGGTGGCACACTCCCCATTGAGGGATGCCTAGTCCAGGCTATTTCAGCCATTTTCGGGCGAGGGTGTATCATGCTAAGAGTATGTTACATTTTATGTGGCATGTGTCTCACACCCATATAGGTATGTTTTCCAGACCAGTGAATCAGATGCTGTGAGTATAACAAGCAGAGTCCCCTTGTTATGCTAGCACCTTGGTTCAACCAGCCAATGACACGGAAGCCCGTCAAAGTTGTGAATCGATGTTGGACACTAGTGAATCAACACTGGCAGACTTACCACCGAGTCTGGTCGAAGACGGTTCATACTGTATCTCTTGCTTGCAAATTGCCTTTCTGTACATAACCTCTATAAATATTGTAAATATACTTGCATGCTGTTTGGTTAAGGAAATTTATGTAAGTATTTATTCACCACTGTCTTTTGTTCGTTTCTCATTTCTACCTTGGTTATGGTGCTACAACCAGGTGTGCAGGCCACAATACTACATTTGTGTCCGTAACAGTGGTGATGATGGTGGTGGTCTCTGCTTTCTTGGACTAGCACTGTTAGGATAGATTGGCAGAGGATTGGTATGATCAGTCATCTGGGCTTATGCAAGTCCTGACATAAGAGAGCGAGGATCGTGGAGGAGAGCCTAGTTAGGAAGTCTTACTTGAATCTCTGGAAGTGGGTAGAGGGAATCAGGGTCATCAACAGAGTCTACATGAACAGAAGACAAGGCCATTATTGGGGTCTGAGGTGGTTAAAAGAATTCTTTAATTTGGTTAATGTGGTAGACTTTACCAAAGTTTGGTTTTCCTGAAGGTGCTACCACATAGTTAAGGTCTGAGTTTTTCTGACCACCTGCATAGGCCTAGTGAATCTTGCCTCTAGGGTGTGACCTGGTACAGGTTCCTGGATCAACGTCTTTGCTCCCTCATCAAATGAACGGAATTTAGCTGCCTTGTCGTACCTCTGTTTCATGTTGTCCTCCTCCTTCGCGGATGAATTTTTTTTAACTCCTCATCGGTTTAATGCTTCTCTAAGGGCTTTAGCAGTAAAATTAGTGATTTAAATAGATTGTGGAGTTCTAACTTGTGATATAAATATGAGGGCTTTTAATATGGTCTTAGCACTTACACTAACCAAAGGTACTGCCTCGGGATACCTGAAGGTTTTGTCAACAATAATAATGAACAGATACTGCTTACCTGACTTGGACTAAGGTAAAGGTCCCACATAATCTATGATCAGGTCTACGAATGGCTCTCCAGCGGGTATGCGACGTAGTGGTGCATGCAGGCTTGATGTAGTGTCAGGGTTTTCCCACTTGCTGACAGTCACGGCAGGATCTAATGTAACTAGGTTAACGGTCGAAGGTTCTCCACCTATTTGGGATGAAGGAAAGAGAAACAGTTCTGATTTCGGCATTCAAGTGGAATTGAAAGGGTGGACTGGTAAGCCAGCAGAAGATGTGGTGGAGGGAGGGCAGAGTGTTGATGTCAGGAAGGTGTGGTGGAGGGAGGGTACAGTGTTGATGTAGGGAAGGTCTAGTGGAGCTGTGGAGGGAGGGTACAGTGTTGATATGAGGAAGGTCTGGTGGAGGGAGGGTACATTGTTGGTGTGAGGAAGGTCTGGTGGAGGGAAGGTACAGTGTTAGTATGAGGAAGGTCTGGTGGAGGGAAGGTACAGTGTTGGTATGAGGAAGGTCTGGTGGAGGGAGGGTACAGTGTTGGTATGAGGAAGGTTTGGTGGAGGGAGGGTACAGTATTTGTATGAGGAAGGTCTGGTGGAGGGAGGGTACAGTGTTGGTATGAGGAAGGTCTGGTGGAGGGAAGGTACAGTGTTGGTATGAGGAAGGTCTGGTGGAGGGAAGGTACAGTGTTAGTATGAGGAAGGTCTGGAGGGAGGGTATAGTGTTGGTATGAGGAAGGTCTGGTAGAGGGAGGGTACAGTGTTGGTATGAGGAAGGTCTGGTGGAGGGAAGGTACAGTGTTAGTATGAGGAAGGTCTGGAGGGAGGGTATAGTGTTGGTATGAGGAAGGTCTGGTAGAGGGAGGGTACAGTGTTGGTATGAGGAAGGTCTGGTGGAGGGAGGGTACAGTGTTGGTATGAGGAAGGTCTGGAGGGAGGGTACAGTGTTGGTATGAGAAGGTCTGGTGGATGGAGGGTACAGTGTTGGTATGAGGAAGGTCTGGTGGATGGAGGGTACAGTGTTGGTATGAGGAAGGTCTGGTGGATGGAGGGTACAGTGTTGGTATGAGGAAGGTCTGGTGGATGGAGGGTACATTGTTGGTATGAGGAAGGTCTGGTGGTAACTCTGGACATCTAGTCTTATACCTGGTCAATCAAATGTTTGGATATCATATAAAGTGTTTTAATGACACAAGTGTCGTCTGAAGTATTAGTCACAAGCGACCCTCAGAACCTGAGGTCTAAATCTTTGGTGTATCACAGTGTATTAGGTGTGGACATCCCCTTACCTCCTTACAAGTATGTTTACTGAATAACATTGTGTTTGAGTATATATTTAACGAGGGGTAGAGTCGTCTTCACTGAAGGTCGGTTCGTCGGGCATGGAGTTGGGAGCATCTGGCTGTCCCGCTACCAAGGAATAGGAGGGTTTGATCTGGGGGCGGCGGGGATTTCACTTAATTTACGAGGCCCTGGCCAGCTGCCATCGTAAAACAGCTTGTCCAACCCAAGATCCGAGTTACCCAAGGTAAGGTCAGCATTCTCGTCAGACTTTCCCTGGGAACTTGCCCGAGTTACGGCCAGAGCGTGAGAAGGGGTAGAGCTTTCCGTAGTCACAATATGATCGGGACACAATCTGGAACACAAGATGTCATTACTCAGAAGTAAAGTGTCTTTCATTGGGAAACTGGCTGATACACCTACAGTTAAACAACCAATGCAGTACTGGCTCCTAACATAAGTTCTATGTAGAGGAATAGAAAACGGCTCCTCCATAAGCTTCTAATAGTACTGAGGATTTTAATGATATCTTTTAAAATATTGTTAGTGCTCCTTCTCATAAGAGGAAGCAGTAAGCCCCTGCATCTCTGAAAGTAGTCACTTCAATGGGTCAATCCTGTTCATTTAGGGATATTTGACTGGCAATAAGGAAGGATGCCATCAGGCATTTACTTTGGTTAACTGCGCTATTTTCTAGTAGACTAATGTTTCCCAGTGGTTGCGGTAAAGTCAACTTTCCACTGGTAGCAGATCTCTTATGCAATTTAAAGCAGTTGGCCTTGATGTAACCAGGCTTACGGCAGTAGTGACAGGATACAGGCTCGGGAATCTTGTCTCGTGCACCTTTCTGGTCTTGAGGTGAGTGTCGTATCTCTCACCTTCCGTCCTTGGACTTATCACAGAGGGCTTTTCCCAACGATCTCTGTCCATACCAAACTGGTGGGAAGAAATGTTAACAGATCTTTCCTTTAAAATGCAGTTAGCCTCAAAGGTATCGGCTAACTTAGCCACCTCCATAGGTCTTCCAGACAGACCCTCACCTCCTGACAGACAGAATCAAGGAGATTACTGATCTTGATTAGCCTAACAAAGTCTATGCAAGACTGGCTTGAGAGACTCTTGTTAATTATAAACCACCTAAGATATTTGGTAGGTATACACTGTCATGCGTCTAGCACAACAGGTCAGAGGCGTAAGAAAGCAATGCAAATGCAGTGCAGAGAACACAATGGCTTCAGGACAAGCACCGCATATTACGATCACAGGAGATAGTCTAATGGCGCAGCTGCAGCACTTGGTCGTAACTAAGCAAACAAGCGCTCAGCAGGACAGAGCAGGAGCAAGGCAAACAGGCAGGAGTACATTTCTTTAACCACGTACATATGTGTATATATATATATATATATATATATATATATATATATATATATATATATATATATATATATACATATACATACATATATACATATATATATATATATATACACACATACATACATATATATATATGCACATACATACATATATATATATATATATATATATACACATACATACAAATATATATATATACACATACATACAAATATATATATATATATATATATATATATATATATATATATATATACATATATATATATACATACATATATATATATATATACATACATATATATATATATATACATACATATATATATATATACATACATATATATACACATACATACATATATATACACATACATACATATATATACACATACATACATATATATACACATACATACATATACACATACATACATATACACATACATACATATACACATACATACATATACACATACATATATATATATATATATATATATATATATATATATATATATATATATATATATATATATATATAAAATCAATATTAATGAAAAAGTCGTCAAATTGAAAAGGTGTTCAAATCAGAGGCACTCAATGCAGGAGTGGTGACGACCAGTGTACGTAGAAGTCTGCCACTCAGTCAGAGAAGCTGAAATGACCTCGCGTATGTGACTGGTGGGTTAAATTGGACAATAAGCGCAGCAGTGGGGCTCCAGAACTACTTCCCACTAAAATGCCAGTTATCTGGAAGAGAGGGTATGCCCAATGTTGCCTGATGAATTTCCAATAAAATGTAACATACTCGGGACACGACACACTGCTTCACACTGCAACCTTACACTATAGTCTCACACTGCAGCATCGTACTGCAGCATCGTACTGCAGCATCGTACTGCAGCATCGTACTGCAGCATCGTACTGCAGCATCGTACTGCAGCATCGTACTGCAGCCTCACACTAGTCATGGAGGACAGTCACACCAGGTAATTGTGATTTATATTATTATAATCAAAAAGAAGCGCTAAGCCACAAGGGCTATACAGCGCTGCATTTGTGATTTATAAACGAAGATATCAGCGAGTGAACAAGGGAATCTTGAACAGGCTGATGATTGTGGTATTGGTTGTGGTAGTGGAGGTGGTGGTGGTGATGATCGTGGTAGCTGTGGCATTGGTAGTAGTTGTAGTGGTGGTGGTAGTGGTGTTGGTGGTAGTGGTATTAGTGGTGTTGGTGGTAGTGGTGGTAGTGGTATTAGTGGTGTTGGTGGTAGTGGTGGTAGTGGTATTAGTGGTGTTGGTGGTAGTGGTGCGAGTGGTATTAGTGGTGTTGGTGGTAGTGGTGGTGTGAGTGGTAGTGGTGGTAGTGGTAGTGGTAATGGTGGTTATTACACAACACTGACTGACCTTATATCAGTGTAGTAACATAAAAGTTCGGGATACAGAATAAATAGAACTTCATAACAATATTTGATATATGATATATCAATATATATCAATATGATATATCACTATTTGATATATAACAATATTTGATATAAAAACATATAATCTTTGATATATATATATTTATTTTTTTATTATCACACCGGCCGATTCCCACCAAGGCAGGGTGGCCCGAAAAAGAAAAACTTTCACCATCATTCACTCCATCACTGTCTTGCCAGAAGGGTGCTTTACACTACAGTTTTTAAACTGCAACATTAACACCCCTCCTTCAGAGTGCAGGCACTGTACTTCCCATCTCCAGGACTCAAGTCCGGCCTGCCGGTTTCCCTGAATCCCTTCATAAATGTTACTTTGCTCACACTCCAACAGCACGTCAAGTATTAAAAACCATTTGTCTCCATTCACTCCTATCAAACACGCTCACGCATGCCTGCTGGAAGTCCAAGCCCCTCGCACACAAAACCTCCTTTACCCCCTCTCTCCAACCCCTACCCCGCCTTCCTTCCACTACAGACTGATACACTCTTGAAGTCATTCTGTTTCGCTCCATTCTCTCTACATGTCCGAACCACCTCAACAACCCTTCCTCAGCCCTCTGGACAACAGTTTTGGTAATCCCACACCTCCTCCTAACTTCCAAACTACGAATTCTCTGCATTATATTCACACCACACATTGCCCTCAGACATGACATCTCCACTGCCTCCAGCCTTCTCCTCGCTGCAACATTCATCACCCATGCTTCACACCCATATAAGAGCGTTGGTAAAACTATACTCTCATACATTCCCCTCTTTGCCTCCAAGGACAAAGTTCTTTGTCTCCACAGACTCCTAAGTGCACCACTCACTCTTTTCCCCTCATCAATTCTATGATTCACCTCATCTTTCATAGACCCATCCGCTGACACGTCCACTCCCAAATATCTGAATACATTCACCTCCTACATACTCTCTCCCTCCAATCTGATATTCAATCTTTCATCACCTAATCTTTTTGCTATCCTCATAACCTTACTCTTTCCTGTATTCACCTTTAATTTTCTTCTTTTGCACACCCTACCAAATTCATCCACCAATCTCTGCAACTTCTCTTCAGAATCTCCCAAGAGCACAGTGTCATCAGCAAAGAGCAGCTGTGACAACTCCCACTTTGTGTGTGATTCTTTATCTTTTAACTCCACGCCTCTTGCCAAGACCCTCGCATTTACTTCTCTTACAACCCCTCTATAAATATATTAAACAACCACGGTGACATCACACATCCTTGTCTAAGGCCTACTTTTACTGGGAAATAATTTCCCTCTTTCCTACATACTCTAACTTGAGCCTCACTATCCTCGTAAAAACTCTTCACTGCTTTCAGTAACCTACCTCCTACACCATACACTTGCATGCATATATATATATATATATATATATATATATATATATATATATCAAACGTTAATTATAATTTCACACACCGTGTCACCTGACACACTCAGGGTACAGACGACACCTTTTTCAGTGTTATAACACTCCTTCTCTATGTCCACACGACACCCTTTTCTCCGTGTAAATCTGCACACCTTGTCTCTGTGTTATAACACTCCTCGTCTGTGTCACGACACACCATCTCGCCGCGCTGTAACACTCCCTTCTCTCAGTATCACCCGCATAGCGTCTTTCTCCTCAGAGGCCAGCCTGGCAATGCACGCCCATAGAATCAGCCGGAGGTCAGCAAGGTCCACTGAGGCCAGCGAGGCCCGCAGGTAGAAGTCCACAGAAGAGGCCAGTAAAACTGCGACCAGAGGCCCACAGGTAATAGAGTCCAGCAAGGCCAACAGGCAACCAAGTCCTGAGGCCCACGATAACTGAAGCCAGCAGACTAAACGAGGCCCACAGGTAACTGAAGTCCGCAGGGATCTGAGTGGCCAGTAAAACTGCGGCCAAGAGGCCCGCAGTTGACTGAAGTCAGCAGTGAGTAAGTAAATATCACGGTGTACCCCGTGAGGCAGTCTGGTGAACACTCACAGTAAGGCGGGCTCAACAGTCCCCACATTTGACGACGTACCCGTGGTACTGCATGCAGGCCCGCAGGTTAACAGTCTAACCACTAGTTTGGCAGGAGGCCGCAACAATGGTAGTGGGGGTGTTGGTGGTAGCGTTGGTAGTGGTAGTGGTGGTATTGGTGGTAGTGGTGGTAGTGGTAGTTGTGGTAGTGGTGTTGGTGGGAGTGGTGTTGGTGGTAGTGGTGTTGGTGGTGGTAGTGGTAGTGGTGGTATTGGTGGTAGTGGTAGTGGTGGTAGTGGTGTTGGTTGGAGTGGTGGTGGTAGTGGCGTTGGTGGTAGTGGTGGTAGTGGTGGTAGTGGTGGTAGTGGTGGTAGTGGTAGTGGTGGTAGTGGTAGTAGCGTTGGTAGAGATAGTGGTGGTGGTGGTGGTAGTGGTGGTAGTGGTGGTATTGCTGGTAGTTGTAGTTGTGGCAGTGGTGTTGGTGGGAGTGGTGTTGGTGGTAGTGGTGTTGGTGGTAGTGGTGGTAGTGGTAATAGTGGTAGTGGTGGTGTTGGTGGTAGTGGTAGTGGTGGTAGTGGTGGTGGTGGTAGTGGTAGTGGTGGTAGTGGTGTTGGTGGGAGTGGTGGTGGTAGTGGCGTTGATGGTTGTGGTTGTGGTGGTGGTGGTAGTGGTGGTAGTGGTGGTAGTGGTGGTAGTGGTGGTAGCGGTGGTAGCGGTGGTAGCGGTGGTAGTGGTGGTAGTGGTGGTAGTGGTGGTAGTGGTGGTAGCGGTGGTAGTGGTGGTAGTGGTGGTAGTGGTGGTAGCGGTGGTAGTGGTGGTAGTGGTGTTGGTGGTGTTGGTGGTAGTGGTGGTAGTGGTGGTAGTGGTGGTAGTGGTGGTAGCGGTGGTAGTGGTGTTGGTGGTGTTGGTGGTAGTGGTGGTAGTGGTGGTAGCGGTGGTAGTGGTGGTAGTGGTGGTAGCGGTGGTAGCGGTGGTAGTGGTGGTAGTGGTGTTGGTGGTAGTGGTGGTAGTGGTGGTAGCGGTGGTAGCGGTGGTAGTGGTGTTGGTGGTGTTGGTGGTAGTGGTGGTAGTGGTGGTAGCGGTGGTAGTGGTGGTAGCGGTGGTAGCGGTGGTAGCGGTGGTAGTGGTGGTAGTGGTGGTAGTGGTGGTAGCGGTGGTAGCGGTGGTAGCGGTGGTAGTGGTGGTAGTGGTGGTAGTGGTGGTAGCGGTGGTAGTGGTGGTAGTGGTGGTAGTGGTGGTAGTGGTGGTAGTGGTGGTAGCGTTGGTAGTGGTGGTAGTGGTGGTAGCGGTGGTAGCGGTGGTAGTGGTGGTAGTGGTGGTAGTGGTGGTAGCGGTGGTAGTGGTGGTAGTGGTGGTAGTGGTGGTATTGGTGGTAGCGGTGGTAGTGGTGGTAGTGGTGGTAGTGGTGGTAGCGGTGGTAGCGGTGGTAGTGGTGGTAGTGGTGGTAGTGGTGGTAGCGGTGGTAGCGGTGGTAGCGGTGGTAGTGGTGGTAGTGGTGGTAGTGGTGGTAGCGTTGGTAGTGGTGGTAGTGGTGGTAGCAGTGGTAGCGGTGGTAGCGGTGGTAGTGGTGGTAGTGGTGGTAGTGGTGGTAGTGGTGGTAGCGGTGGTAGTGGTGGTAGTGGTGGTAGTGGTGGTAGTGGTGGTAGCGGTGGTAGCGGTGGTAGCGGTGGTAGTGGTGGTAGTGGTGGTAGTGGTGGTAGTGGTGGTAGTGGTGGTAGTGGTGGTAGCGGTGGTAGCGGTGGTAGTGGTGGTAGTGGTGGTAGTGGTGGTAGCGGTGGTAGTGGTGGTAGTGGTGGTAGTGGTGGTAGTGGTGGTGATGCTGTGGTTAGTTTATTAAGGAAAGTCGCAACACACACATTTCTCTCCGGAAGAAACATTGGAGTGAGTTAACAATTAATTTAATTATATTTTAAGCAGATATATCCTTCATTGTGCGACGTTTCGCACGTAGTGTACTTTTATAAAGTGTCGACATCAAGTTCTTGATCAACTCTCACTGTGGGCGAAACATGGGGCGTCCCTTATAAGATGAGGCACTCAGTGACGTCTCCCAGGCAGCAGCTGGACTTGCTGGTCTCAGTGAAGGCACCAGGTCTTAGGTATTTCGTCTTAGGTACTTGAACTTAATGAAGACTTTCGCCTGGTCTGAATGAGGGTACCAGGTCTTAGGTACTTCGTCATAGGTACATAAACTTAAGCAAGACCTCAGTATTAACTACCACTGTGAATATTATTACGACAGATGCTTGCTCAAGCGAGCCTCCAACACAAGCAGCGGGAAGAGGAAGAGTTTTTAATACCAGTTTAAAAGTTTTGTTTCCCTTGACCTAAAAAAATACACAGAAGATAGCAATGAATGAGACAGAGAAGAGGGAAAACAGCGGCCCAGAATTAGTGTTTCCTTCAGTAAACAAGGTTTTTCTGACCCTCGCGAAGGTTGTCTAATTTACACACAAGATCGACTAGGGTTACTTCTCTCTATTTTGATTCATTTTAATACATTTTAGGAGCTATTAAAAAACCATACCACGGGTGGGGTTTGTTTGCAATCGTGTCATTACGATTTCGTGAGTCATGTTTAGGAGTTATTATTCTAACCGAGCACATTTTAAAATGCAGCACTATCTATGTCACATTACAACCTTCTCAGAGTGACTCACGAAATCATAATGACTCACGAAATCATAATGACTCACGAAATCGTCTCTCTACTACACATAGGTAAGTATTTACTACTAGGCTAAAATAGGAAGGAGATGCAAAGAGAATTGCCCGTACTTCTCGCATTTAGTGTAGCTTTTAGTGTTCCATCAGTGTTTATAACTTACGTAAATTAAAAGCAGAGGTAATTGTACTGAGCTAAGACACTTGCTGTGACTTGAGAAGTAATATTTAGTTTAAAATGGAATGGGAACACCTACGTGTTTGTTATCCTCTTCTATATGATAGTTACGGCGTAGGAACACTCAGTGTTCTGCTTCCTTATTGTATATAATAGTTACCTTGTGAGAACACCGACTTCTACTCTGTTCTATATGATAGTTACAGCGTGGGAATACCTGCAGTGTGCTGATACCCTCTGCCATGAAGGTTACATAATGGGAACAAAAGCCAGCTGTTTCTCTGTCACATTCCATCACACTACGTGAGTTGCATAAATGAGGTGATGAAAGCTGTCAGCTTGAGATGGGAGACTTCAGTAAGGCGATGAGGATATCGTCAGCATTCCACTGTGTTCAGTTGCTATGGAAGTTTTAAAAGATTTCTCTCCAGCAGAACGGCCTATCTCCTGCAAGATTATTATATTCATGGGTAAGCGCTAAACCTGTAAAAGTTCCTTGAGAGGTGACGTGTGTGGGGGTGGCGGCTAACGTGTGGGGGTGGCGGTTAACGTGTGGGGGTGGCGGCTAACGTGTGGGGGGTGGCGGCTAACGTGTTGGGGTGGCGGCTAACGTGTGGGGGGTGGCGGCTAACGTGTGGGGGGTGGCGGCTAACGTGTGGGGGGTGGCGGCTAACGTGTGGGGGTGGCGGCTAACGTGTGGGGGTGGCGGTTAAGTGGGAGGAAGATAAAAGGTTAGTTGATGACTCCTGGCTTAGTATTTACAGTGACGCTAAGCTGTTAAAATATGTTTAGAGTGGCTGCTCCTTTCTCTCTCTCTCTCTTGACGCCAGTAAAAGATTCTTGATATACGGAAATGGTGCTACACTCCCCTGTGATATCATTTAATTGCGATTCAAGCAGACCCTAGAGCAGACAACCTGTGGTGTGTAATGAGTACATCATCATGTTGAGCATGAATCACATGTAACAACCCTGCATACCATCAGTCACAAGCTTCAAGCATGGTAGTTTATTGTTGGTGTAAGCGTCAAGGGCCCAATTCACATACCAGGTAACTACCAGTGGTACAAGTCAGCCAATCATATTGAGGAATGGTGACTGGAAGTTGCTCACCTTGTAACTAAGATTCACTCTGGAGCTCCGGTTCATCACAAGCTTTCAGATGATTAACATATACACCTCAGTATGGATGCATAAATTATAGTTAGTAAGATAGCTCGTTCTTATGATCTCTCTCTCTCTCTCTCTCTCTCTCTCTCTCTCTCTCTCTCTCTCTCTCTCTCTCTCTCTCTCTCTCTCTCTCTCTCTCTCTCTCTCTCTCTCTCTATCATTGCTCACATGATGGTATCATTCATACTAATGTACATATTCGTAAATAATATTGGTGGTGGGAATATATTGGCTGCTGTAGAGGATAAACAATATATATGTTACCATGGTGTAATAGCACACAAAATGCGTGATAAAGGAGTAACGGGAAAAGTTGGTAGATGGATCTATAACTTCCTGACAAATAGAACACAAAGGGTAATAGTAAACAGAGTAAAGTACCAGGCAGTCATGGTAAAAAGCTCTCTTCCACAAGGTACAGTACTCTCTCCCATTCTATTCCTCATCCTCATTTCTGACACAGAGATGTAAGCCATAGCTCCGTGTCCTCCTTTGCGGATGACACCCGGGTTACCATGGCAGTGACCGCCATCGAAGACACCGCGAGACTCCAAGCGGACATCAACCAAATCTTCGAATGGGACACTCAGAACAATATGGGAAACTTGAAGAAATTAAAAATAAGTCAGGGTATACGACAAATTTTAACCATACAATAAAGCGATAAAGAAATGTGAAGGACCTTGGAGTGATAATATCAGAGGATCTCGCCTTCAAAGACCACACAATGTATCTACCTCATCTGCTAGGAAAATGATAGGATTGATAATGAGAACCTTCAAAACTAGGGACGCCAAGCCCATGATGATCCTCTTCAAATCGCTTGTGCTCTCTAGGCTGGAATACTGCTGTACACTAACTGCCTCCTTCAAGGCTGGCGACATTGCAGACCTGGAGAGTGTACAAAGAACTTTCACTGCACACATAAGTACGATAATGCACCTAAACTACTGGGAACGGTTGAAGGTCCTTGATCTGTATTCCCTCGAACGTAGGCGAGAGAGATACATGATAATATACACTTGGAAGGTCCTGGAGGGATTGGTACCAAACCTGCACACGAAAATCACTCCCTACGAAAGCAAAAGACTCGGCAGGAGATGCAACATTCCCCCGATGAAAAGCAGGGGAGCCACGAGTACATTGAGAGACAACACAATAAGTGTCCGGGGCCCAAGACTGTTCAACTGCCTCCCAGCATACATAAGGATGATTACCAGTAGACCCCTGGCTGTCTTCAAGAAGGCACTGGACAGGCACCTAAAGTCAGTACCTGACCAACCGGGCTGTGGTTCGTACGTCAGATTGCGTGCGACCAGCAGTAACAGCCTGGTTGATTAGACCCTGATCCGCCATGAGGCCTGGTGTCTGATCGAGCCGCTGGGGCGTTGACTCCCGAAACCCTCTCCAGGTAAACCCCAGGTAAACTACAGGTACTAAAAAGAAGACATATGGCGTATATTACAATCCTAAAATTTTTGGCTGCTCTGATGATTGCGCTCTTCATGGCCAGGTATAACAGGCCATGATGATTGCGCTCTTCATGGCCAGGTATAACAGGCCATGATGATTGCGCTCTTCATGGCCAGGTATAACAGGCCATGATGATTGCGCCCTTCATGGCCAGGTATAACAGGCCATGATGATTGCGCTCTTCATGGCCAGGTATAAGAGGCCATGATGATTGCGCCCTTCATGGCCAGGTATAACAGGCCATGATGATTGCGCTCTTCATGGCCAGGTATAACAGGCCATGATGATTGCGCTCTTCATGGCCAGGTATAACAGGCCATGATGATTGCGCCCTTCATGGCCAGGTATAACAGGCCATGATGATTGCGCTCTTCATGGCCAGGTATAACAGGCCTTGCAACTCTATCAATATTGCAGTTTGATGGCCATAAAGTAAATACTTATAAGCTGGTCTAGGAAGCTGGTAAAGTAAGAAGTTTTACATTCTCATTTGTTTGTTTTATACGGTCATCTTGTACAGATATTTTTAGTCTTATGAGAAGCAATATAGACACAATCCAGAACAAAGTGTAATTCCCAAGAGACTGTAAGTCAATCATTATCCAAACTGCAAGTTATCAGCCCATATGTGATAATTAGTGTCAGTCCATCACCGGACAGTTCACAAAGATATTCAAGTATCATACGAACAACTAAGTCTAACACAAGTATAAAGATGTGTAACTTAACACATTACCCAAGGATGACACAGGACTTATTAAGTCACCACACATCATTTTGACTTAGACAAAGTTCCAAATGACCTAGCAGCTAGAACTTAGTAAAACCCAAGACAAAACAGTATAACATAGGTACTGGGGTGTGTGACATTGTCTTACGAATATTTTGAATAACAACTCAAGAGTAGTGACATTTTTCAGTAAATGAGTTAAAGACGACTTTTATGCTTTTATATAAAATACACACTAGACAGAATTTATATAACGCACAGTATGGTGCAAGCAGCAAGCTTGACAACGGAGACAGTCCTCCCTTACAGTATGAAGTAAGTCTTCACTATTCGTAGAATTTAGACAACCTGTGTATGCTCCCAGAAACTAAGTCGCTAAATGAACCTAGTAAACAGAACATAAGTTCAATAGTGAGCATGACAGGCAGAACCTAAGTTCACTACGTCACACAAGAAACAATGTAGACACGTGACTAAGCACACAATGACAGGGTAATAAAGGTTTGCATGTGTGGCTCTGTATCTAATGGATACTGTGATGCTCAAGAGCACGTCTTCCTTGGTCATCAGACGTGACTGCACTGAGAGGCGCAGACAGAGGTGCTGGAGGACTGCTCTGGCAGGCACCAGACAACCTCTTTCTACCCATTATGTGTTTTTTCCATGAATGTAATAACAATAATCATAACAAACCTGTTTAAATCTTCCTCCTGTCTCCCTCACCCATCCAGCCAGCAGATACCAGGATTACAGGAGGTAATAATGTGCACAGAATTATAGACAATATATTAAGTAAAAGAACTAACGTACAGCTAATGTTGGTGCACGTTATGTTGGTGCACGTTATGTTGGTGCACGTTATGTTGGTGCACATTATGTTGCTGCACGTTATGTTGGTGCACTTTATGTTGCTGCACATTATGTAGGTGCACGTTATGTTGCTGCACGTTATGTTGGTGCACGTTATGTTGGTGCACATTATGTTGCTGCACTTTATGTAGGTGCACGTTATGTTGCTGCACATTATGTTGGGGCACGTTAAGTTGGTGCACGTTAGGTTGGTGCACGTTATGTTGGTGCACGTTATGTTGGTGCACGTTATGTTGCTGCACGTTATGTTGCTGCACGTTATGTTGGTGCACGTTATGTTGCTGCACGTTATGTTGGTGCACGTTATGTTGCTGCACGTTATGTTGCTGCACGTTATGTTGCTGCACGTTATGTTGCTGCACGTTATGTTGCTGCACGTTATGTTGGTGCACGTTATGTTGCTGCACGTTATGTTGCTGCACGTTATGTTGGTGCACGTTATGTTGGTGCACGTTATGTTGCTGCACGTTATGTTGGTGCACGTTATGTTGGTGCACGTTATGTTGCTGCACGTTATGT
>NC_091351.1:16269877-16299877 GCF_038502225.1 Cherax quadricarinatus | reverse complement strand
AGGATGCCACCTTGTCTCACACTCTTGATAATGATATAATAATCACTGTTATTTCCAAGCCAAGATACACAGCATCAGTTGAGATTCCTCTATCAATTAACGTGTGCCATACAACAGAGTGATCCATCTTGTTAAATGTCTTAAACAGGTCCGTGAAAGCAGTAAATTCTCTTGTTCATCAACACCAAACATGCGTCATAATCTCTTACTGAACCCAGATTGTCTAAAATTAAAATTTAGGGTTTCTTCTAAAATGTTCAATAAATGAATTTCAAATAATTTCAGTAAATGAGATATCACAGCAGGTGTATAATTATTAGATGACTCTACAGAGTTACCTTTTGAGTCTTTCAGTAGAGGATGTACGTCACCCTTAAGTAAATTATTAGGAACATGTCAATGTTTGAAACAGTCATACCGTAAGTAATATATAGCAACCAATAATGGACCCAGCAGCAGCAGCAGCAGCAGCAGCAGCGAGCAAGCTGCAGCAGCAGCAGCAGCAGGCGAAGTTGCATGCAAGCAGCAGCAGTCAGCAGCGCGCTGCAGCTCAGCTAGCAGCAGCAGCAGCAGCAGCAGCAGTAGCTAGCCTAGCTGGCAGCAGCAGCAGCAGCAGCAGCAGCAAGCCGCGCCACAGCAGCAGCAGCAGCAGCAGCGCGCCTGCACTAAGCAGCAGCAGCAGCAGCGAAGCGCCTTGCCAGCCGCCGCAGCAGCAGCAGCAAGCAGCTGCAAGCAGCTAGCAGCAGCAGCAGCAGCCAGCAGCAGCACTGCAGCAGCAGCAGCGGCTGCTGCCGCCGCCGCAGCAGCGCAGCAGCTTGCTGCTGCTGCCGCCGCCGCTGCGCAGCAGCAGCAGCAGCGCGGCGCCGCCGCCGCAGCTGCAGCAGCCGTTGAATGCCGCCGCTGCTGCGTTGCACGCAGCAGCCAGCATTGCCGCAAGCAGCAGCTGTTGCTAGCATGCCGCTTGCTGCGCAGCGAGCATGTTGCAAGCGCGCCTGCCACACCAACGCAGCAGCAGCAGCTTAGCATTGCTGTTGCCGCCAGCACCGCTGCAGCGTTGCACGCCGTTGCGCTTGCAGCAGCAGCAGCAGCAGCAGCCAGCAGCAGCAAGCCGCAGCAGCAGCGTGCCGCTGCCAAGCGCTGCGCAGTGCAGCAGCGCGCAGCGAGCATTGCGAGCTGCGCAGCCAGCCGAGCAGCAGCAGCTGCTTAGCAGCAGCAGCAGCAGCAGCAGCAGTAAGCAGTGCAGCAGCAGCAGCAGCAGCAGCAGCAGCAGCAGCAGCAGCAGCGTAGTAGCAGCAGCAGCAGCAGCAGGCAGTAGCAGCTAGCACAGCAGCAGTAGCAGCAGCAGCAGCAGCATCAGCAGCAGAAGCAGTAGAGCAGCAGCAGTAGTAGCGTTGTAGCAGCAGCAAGACAAGATGGCAAGACTTCGTCTGGATTTTTAACCCCGGAGGGTTAGCCACCCAGGATAACCCAAGAAAGTCAGTTCGTCATCGAGGACTGTCTAACTTATTTCCATTGGGGTCCGTAATCTTGTCCCCCAGGATGCGACCCACTCCCAGTCGACTAACACCCAGGTACCTATTTGCTGCTAGTGAAACAGGACAATAGGTGTAAGGAAACGTGTCGGAATTTCCACCCGCCGAATCGAACCCGGGCCTCCTGTGTGTGAAGCGGGGAGCTTTTAGCCACCAGACCACCGGGCCACAGTAGTACAGTAGCAGCAGCCACCTAGCAGTGGTGCAGCAGTAGCAGCAGCAAGTTAAATTGTTAGCAGCAGTATTAGTAGCAGTAGTAGCAGTAGCTGTAGCACCAGTAGTAGCAGTAGCAGCAGCAGCAGCAGCAGAAGCAGTAGTAGCAGTAGCCACTGTTGGTTGCAGCAGCAGTAGCAAGCAGCAAGCCAGTAGCAGCAGCAGCATTGCAGCAGCAGCAGCCGCAGTACAGCAGCAGCAGTAGCACCAACAGCAGCAGCAGCAGCAGCAGCAGCAAGCAGCAGCAGCAGCAGCAGCAGCAGCAGCAGCAGCAGCAGCAGCAGCAGCAGCGCGCGCTGCGCAGCAGCAGCAGCACCAAGCCAGCAGCAGCGTTAAGCCAAGCAGCAGCAGCAAAGCAGCAACCGCTAAGCGCAGCAGCAGCAGCAACAGCAGCAACCAGCAGCAGCAGCAGCAGCAGCAGCAGCAGCTGCAGCAGTAGCCAGCCAGCAGCAGCAAGTAGTATTAGTAGTAGTAGTAGTAGTAGCAGAAGTAGCAGCAGCAACAGCAATGTGAGAATACGTAATGATAGTAGAAGAAACGTTGGTAGTTGAACCAACTCTTGGGAGCTATACGATGACAAAAATCAGTTTTTTAAGGAGGACATATGTTAATACTCCAGAGATGTGTCAGGGCATCAATGTATCTCATCAGATAGTTGGTGGAGTTCCGGTGTTGTGCACACGTTTTTTTCAAGAAAACTCCTCAGTATGTACTGGTGTGTTCACTGAGACAAGTTTGTAGGGTAAGTGCTGTGTCACAGACTCTTACCTTGTCGCAGCCTCCACAAGGGATTATGTAAACACCTACAGAGACTGGGTCAAGGATATCCACTTTGGTCGTGGTTAGGTCTTTGATGGATGTGCTGGTTACAATGGCAACCTGACGGATGGGAAAGATTAAAGATTAATATTTTGTTTACATTAGAATGACTACTTGACTTAAAAGGAAAAAAAAGAATATACCACGGTCAAGGTACTGGTATAATACACGTGTACTACTGGTGATGGTACAATACACAAGTACTACTGGTGATGGCACAATACACAAGTACTGCTGGTGATGGCACAATACACAAGTACTACTGGTGATGGCACAATACACAAGTACTACTGGTGATGGCACAATACACAAGTACTACTGGTGATGGCACAATACACAAGTACTGCTGGTGATGGCACAATACACAAGTACTGCTGGTGATGGTACAATACACAAGTACTACTGGTGATGGTACAATACACAAGTACTGCTGGTGATGGTACAATACACAAGTACTACTGGTGATGGCACAATACACAAGTACTACTGGTGATGGTACAATACACAAGTACTGCTGGTGATGGTACAATACACAAGTACTACTGGTGATGGTACAATACACAAGTACTACTGGTGATGGTACAATACACAAGTACTACTGGTGATGGTACAATACACAAGTACTGCTGGTGATGGTACAATACACAAGTACTACTGGTGATGGCACAATACACAAGTACTACTGGTGATGGTACAATACACAAGTACTGCTGGTGATGGCACAATACACAAGTACTGCTGGTGATGTCACAATACACAAGTACTGCTGGTGATGGTACAATACACAAGTACTACTGGTGATGGCACAATACACAAGTACTACTGGTGATGGCACAATACACAAGTACTACTGGTGATGTCACAATACACAAGTACTGCTGGTGATGGCAAAATACACAAGTACTACTGGTGATGGCACAATACACAAGTACTACTGGTGATGACACAATAAACAAGCAATACTGGTGATGGCACAATACACAAGTACTACTGGTGATGGCACAATACACAAGTACTACTGGTTATGGCAAAATACACAAGTACTACTGGTGATGGCACAATACACAAGTACTACTGGTGATGGCACAATACACAAGTACTACTGGTGATGGCACAATACACAAGTACTACTGGTGATGGCACAATACACAATTACTACTGGTGATGGCACAATACACAAGTACTGCTGGTGATGGCACAATACACAAGTACTACTGGTGATGACACAATACACAAGTACTGCTGGTGATGGCACAATACACAAGTACTGCTGGTGATGGCACAATACACAAGTACTACTGGTGATGGCACAATACACAGGTACTACTGGTGGTGGTACAATACACAAGTACTAATGGTGATGGCACAATACACAAGTGCTGCTGGTGATGGCACAATACACAAGTACTACTGGTGATGGCACAATGCACAAGTAGTACTGGTGGTGGTACAATACACAAGTACTAATGGTGATGGCACAATACACAAGTGCTGCTGGTGATGGCACAATACACAAGTACTACTGGTGATGGCACAATGCACAAGTACTACTGGTGGTGGTACAATACACAAGTACTAATGGTGATGGCACAATACACAAGTGCTGCTGGTGATGGCACAATACGCAAGTACTACTGGTGATGGCACATACACAAGTACTACTGGTAATGGCTCAATGCACAAGTACTACTGGTGATGTCACAGTACACAAGTACTACTGGTGATGGCACAATACACAAGTACTACTGGTGATGGTACAATACACAAGTACTGCTGGTGATGGCACAATACACAAGTACTACTGGTGATGGCACAATACACAAGTACTGCTGGTGATGGTACAATACACAAGTACTGCTGGTGATGGTACAATACACAAGTACTACTGGTGATGGCACAATACATAAGTACTGCTGGTGATGGTACAATACACAAGTACTACTGGTGATGGCACAATACATAAGTACTGCTGGTGATGGTACAATACACAAGTACTACTGGTGATGGCACAATACATAAGTACTGCTGGTGATGGCACAATACACAAGTACTGCTGGTGATGGCACAATACACAAGTACTACTGGTGATGGCACAATACATAAGTACTGCTGGTAATGGCACAATACACAAGTACTGCTGGTGATGGCACAATACACAAGTACTACTGGTGATGGCACAATACACAAGTACTACTGGTGATGGCACATACACAAGTACTACTGGTAATGGCTCAATGCACAAGTACTACTGGTGATGTCACAATACACAAGTACTGCTGGTGATGGCACAATACACAAGTACTACTGGTGATGGCACAATACACAAGTACTACTGGTGATGTCACAATACACAAGTACTGCTGGTGATGGCACAATACACAAGTACTACTGGTGATGGCACAATACAAAAATACTACTGGTGATGGAACAGTACACAAGTACTACTGGTGATGGTTCATTACATCAGTACTGTTTGTGATAGTACACAACACAAGTACTGTTGGTGATGGTTCGCTACACTAGTACTGTTGGTGATACAGTACACTTATACTTTTGGTGATGGTACACTACTCTAGCGTTGTTGGTGATGGTAAACTACACTAGTTCTAGTGATGATAATATAATACACTAGTACCACTTTTAATGGTACACTACTCTAGAACTACTATTGAAGGTACACTACACTAACACCACTTGTGATGGTACACTACTCTAGTACTACTGTTGATGGTACACTACACTAGTACTACTGTTGATGGTACACTACTCTAGTACTACTGTTGATGGTACACTACACTAGTACTACTGTTGATGGTACACTACACTAGTACTACTGTTGATGGTACACTACACTAGTACTACTGTTGATGGTACACTACACTAGTACTACTGTTGATGGTACACTACACTAGTACTACTGTTGATGGTACACTACACTAGTACTACTGTTGATGGTTCACTACACTAGTACTACTGATGATGGTACACTACACTAGTGCTACTGTGATGGTACACTACACTAGTACTACTGTGATGGTACACTACACTAGTACTACTGTTGATGGTACACTACACTAGTACTACTGATGATGGTACACTACACTAGTACTACTGTGATGGTACACTACACTAGTACTACTGTTGATGGTACACTACAGTAGTACTACTGATGATGGTACACTGCACTAGTACTACTGTTGATGGTACACTGCAATGGTAATACTGTTGATGGTACACTGCAATGGTAATACTGTTGATGGTACACTGCAATGGTAATACTGTTGATGGTACACTACACTAGTACTACTGTTGATGGTACACTGCAATGGTAATACTGTTGATGGTACACTGCAATGGTAATACTGTTGATGGTACACTACACTAGTACTACTGATGATGGTACACTACACTAGTACTACTGTTAATGGTACACTGCAATGGTAATACTGTTGATGGTACACTACACTAGTACTACTGTTAATGGTACACTGCAATGGTAATACTGTTGATGGTACACTACACTAGTACTACTGTTGATGGTACACTACACTAGTACTACTGTTAATGGTACACTGCAATGGTAATACTGTTGATGGTACACTACACTAGTACTACTGTTAATGGTACACTGCAATGGTAATACTGTTGATGGTACACTACACTAGTACTACTGATGATGGTACACTACACTAGTACTACTGTTAATGGTACACTGCAATGGTAATACTGTTGATGGTACACTACACTAGTACTACTGTTGATGGTACACTGCAATGGTAATACTGGTGATGGTACACTACACTAGTACTAATGTTGATGGTACACTACACTAGTACTACTGTTGATGGTACACTACACTAGTACTGCTGATAATGGTACACTGCAATAGTAATACTGGTGATGGTACACTATACTAGTACTACTGTTGACGGTACACTACACTAGTACTGCTGACTATAGTACACTGCAATAGTAATACTATTGATGGTACACTACACTAGTACTGCTGATAGTGGTACACTGCAATAATAATACTGGTGATGGTACATACTAGTACTACTGTTGATGGTAGACTACACTAGTACCACTGATGATGGTACACTGCAATAGTAATACTGGTGATGGTACACTACACATATGCTAATGGTGATTGTACACTACACTAGTACTACTGGGTTCGTACACTACACAACTACTAGTGGTGATGGTACACTACACATGTGCTACTGGTGATGGTACACTACAGTTGTGGAAAATTAAATTTACCTGGATGTAGCTCATAAGATACATACCAGTAAATGGTAACAAAGATAATTATTCTTTATCAAGGTTACAGAGACAAGAAGGAATTTTAGGACACCTAGGTCACAAAAAATGTCCCCCTTAGATACCTACCATAATCTATATCTCCACAAGTCACTCTGGACCTATATTAATTTCAAATGAAATATATATCACCAGGAATTCTGGTAAAAACATTAATATAAATATGTGGACTGTATATTAAATTTAAAATGTGAATACATATACATTGAAGGAGAATTTATAATAATAAGACTCACCAATTAGTCTGGAGATTACGGTGTGTGTTGCAACCCCTGAATGGGTTTCAATGATTATTATGTATATATATAATTATTACCTTTTCATTTAATTTTATATTGCTTATATTTGCGATAATAGCTAAATCGTAAATGTATTGCGTTATATTGTTATTTGATGTAGTTTCCTTTGTTAGGTAGGATGTAATATATTATGTGCTCAGTTCAAGTCTTGATTGTCTAACTACTGTAATTATCGCTGTTTGCTCGTTATATTGCCGGCCTCTTGCTGGGCGACTGCTGTCCACGGAGCTATCACGTGATCGAGGGGGGGGTGTCCTCACCTCGCCTGAAGTATTCAGTCTGCTCGAGACTCGCTTAGTGGTTGGACAGATTGTCTGTCTCATTATTCTTGTTAGTTCTGTAGAACTCTGTTCACAGAACCTTGTATAGACTTAATGATTTTCGACGTTGTACTGAGGTTGTGTGTCTCATAGACACTCCGCAATAACTCAGGTCCTGAACTATAGCTTATGACCTAATATGTACTGGTTTCTGTGTATTATCACAGTCGGGGATTTTCTTATGCTGAACTTAGATTCCGTAGTATGGGAGTTTTGTAACTTTTGTGGATTATTATTATTATAATCAAAAAAGAAGCGCTAAGCCACAAGGACTATACAGCGTAACTTTTGTGGAGGATCTGCTGATGGTCCCTACTTAGTGTCGTTATATTATCTCCTTGTTCCTGATTCTGTGTTGCAGTTGCTTGTTGTATTGCTATTGGGCTTAGCATTCTTTTTGTTGTTCAAGCAGACTGTTCTGGTTGCCAGTCGGTCAAGAAGTTAGTTTATTAGAGGACTTTGTCAGTCACTTGCTTAAGTCTAGTCGAGTCGTGAGACAAAGCGAACAACTTAGAGCACTTACACGCATACACAAACTTGTGCATATTTGTAATATCTTATTAAATGTTAATGTACCAGACGGTACTTAAGAATTATAAATGTGATATGTGCTTTCAGCACAATAATATTGAACTCGAGAGAAGTGATATTATTTTGATTATTGTGATTAATTTGATTTAATTTAATTTGATATACCTCTAGACTTAATAAATTTATTAAATTTTAATTTCTCTAGTTAGTAGCCTACCAGTTGTAATCCTGAAGCACTATTGAATCATACTGAATTCTAATGGATAATTGGACAAGGATACTGACTACTTGTTACGAAAACCCAGTAACAGGCTGGATGCTAGAAGGGCAGTCCTTTCTAGTATTCACTGGAGATCTCTAAGCTTTTAGAATCGCGTTTTTTGTAACAAATGAGGGCCCATCCGGGAGGCTCTTGATCCAAGGTCTTGGAGAAACTGTCCGGGATGCTCTTGATCCAAGGTGTTGGAGAAATTGTCCAGTTTGACATACTAGTAACTCTATGGTCAAACACTCTGAGTACTTTCCTAATCTGAAGACTTTGAGTTTAGTCTTGTACAACACACCATGTGGATGTATGTACCTGACTGAGTCTCTTGATCCAAGGAGATGGAAATACTGTTTATGAGTTCTAACTCTAAGACAACCAACACTAAAATTTCTATCAGGATTATAGTTTCCAATAATCACTCTCTTGTAGTACAATTATTTTCGTGATGTATGCCAAAGTGAAACAATTAATTGATACTCTGACTTTGTCTGAGTTAAGTACATTAAAACTTCAGACGTGTTGGCGAGTAGCCAAATATCTCGGTGTGACGTATAACAGGAATTACACCACAGAAACTGTCAGAGCGTTGATTAAAGATATATTGTTTCCTGCTCATACAGAGATGTCTGATTATGATTCAGATTCAGAAAGTCTCGTGTCACAATTAGGAATTATGACTCTATTTGATGACGTAGAAGAAAGAGCAACTATGGCAGAAGTGTCTGAGCCTAGTGAACCTCTGCTCACACCTTCCCGCCTCACTGACACTATAGTACAGAGTGTAGCTGGTTGGATGACGCAGCCTAATACTAGTACAGTGTATGCTACACCTGTATCTACTTATCCTAGACCAGATCTAGACTCTCTAGAGACGGCTGGACGAAGTGTCCGACCTAAGGACCATCCAGACCACGTTAGATTCCTTACTCCTCCATTACCAACTGGTCCTATCTCTCAGGAACAGTTTGAGAGGTATGAACGCCTCTTTATGTTGCAGACTGCACAAACAGAGGCACAGAGGAAATTGAACGAAGATGATTTCCAGAGAGAAAATGTTCGTCTGGGAAGACAACAGACTGATAGATCACAGGACACATTTAATGTGCAGAAAGCTGCATCAATGGTTCCTAAGTTTTTTGAGAGTGACTCAGACACCTATTTTGATGTGTTTGAGAACCAGGCACGTGCTATGAACTGGCCACGTAAGCACTGGGCTACCTTGTTGCACACAGCTTTGACAGGAAGAGCTCAAACTTGTACTGCTGCTTTACCATTTGCCAAGTACATTAGTTATGACACTGTCAAGCAAACTATTCTAGAGACATATAACTTGTTACCTGTAAGTTATCAAAGAGCATTTCGTACGTTACAACGACGACAAGATCAAACTTGTGTAGAATTTGCTCATGAGAAAAAAGTTGCTATTGAGAGATGGTCTAGAGCTGCCAAGTGTAACAACTACAACAGCCTTGTTCAGTTGTTACTACATGAAGAGTTTAACAACTGTATGCCTGCTGACATACAAGAATATCTGATCGATCATACTACCTCGGATATTCTGGAAACTGCAGCATTAGCAGACAATTACGAGATTTCTCACAAACTTGTACGTACTAAAACACAAAGAAACAAGGTAACTAAAAATTGTACTAGAAGTTGGCAACCTAAATCAGCTGCTCATTGCCGGCCTGATGTACCTGCTACTGTAACTTCTCGTACCTTTACCAGGAAAACTCACAATCCTGAATCTGTCTCTGTGGCTAGACAGAAATCTGATATCGAGAAGAAGAAAGTTAAATGTACCTATTGTAACAGAAAAGGACATGCTAGAGAGTATTGCTATAAGTTAGAAAGAGATACGAGAAGCAGTCGTGCGGCTGGCGCCCCCACACAAGTCGTATCTTCTTCCGAGCAACAAAGGCACCAAAATCCTAGTAATACCTCTGATCCTACTGTTTTAGATAATGTTAATCAGAATAGATGACTAGTGTCAGAAAGTGTATCTGACGAAAAGATTCGTTCAGCGATGAGTCCTTACTTTTCAAGAGGTAGAATAGGATTTGACGAATCACATCTGACTGAGATAATTACTTTCAGAGACACTGGCAGTTATCTCACGTTATTAAGAAAAGATGTACTGCCCATAACTGACGATACCTATTGCAAGATAGATGTATTGTTAGAAGCCTATGGAGGGGCTGTTATAAAAGTGCCTCTGCACAAAGTTTATATTGAAACAAGCTATTATACTGGTTATATTTCAGTGGGTATATCCAGTGGTGTATTTCCCATCAGGTCAGTGGACTTGTTGATAGGGAACGATATCCTTCATGCTGGTATATGTAAGGAACCACTTGTGATTGATAATAACACTGATGATAATTATGCCATTGAAGCTTGTAGAGAGAAACCTATTTTATTTCCTCTCAGCGCAATTACTAGAGCTATGTCAAAGATACAACAACCATCCTTGTCTCCTGTTGAGTTAGTGGATGACAATGATTTGGGGTTCAATATGTTGTTTAGTGATGCTCTGCACCCAGGATCATTAACACTGACTCCCCCCGGTCATCAACCTAGTCAGGACACCACTGACGTTAAATTTCTTACTCATGATGATTTAATCAAGGATCAGTTTGTTGATCAGTGACTGGAAAGACTGAGAGATATAGCAGTTACTGAGAGTGAAGCAAAGGATCTCGATAATTGTTACTATTATAGTAACGGAGTACTGATGGAGAAAAATACATGTAAGTTGTCAGCTGATAGTGTTTCCACCACAGTCAAGCATCTCGTAGTGTTACCAGTTACATTTCGTGAACAAGCCATTGATTTTGCTCACAATAGTCCCATAGGAGGACATTTGGGTGTCAAGAAGACACTCGGTAAACTGGCAAAACATTTTACTTGGCCAAAGATGAAGGAAACAGTTGCTGATCAAGTGCGACGTTGCCACGTGTGTCAAGTGACAGGCAAGCCAGCACACACACCTCAACCTGCGCCTCTCATTCCTATCACCGTGGATGGCGAACCATTCTCACGTCTTATTATAGATTGTGTTGGTCCTTTGCCTAGAACCAAACTAGGAAACCAATGCTTATTTACTATTATGGACGCTGCAACATGCTATCCCGAAGCTATTCCTATGAGAAAAATTAATGCACGTGCTATTGTGAGAGGGCTAATGAAATTTTTCTCCCAGGTTGGATTGCCACGAGAGATACAATTACTAGACGATTTTCTTAGTAACCTTGGGATTGAAAAGCTGGTGATATTAAAAACATGATTTTGCATTTCCCTGAATTGTTCGGTGATGTTCCTAAGCGTTGTACTCTAGGTGTACATGACGTTGATGTACAGGGAGCATCACCCATTAAGCAATCACCATATAGGATGAGTCCAACAAAGCATAAAGCATTGAGAGAAGAGGTTGATTTTCTGTTATCTCACGGACTTATTGAGCGCAATAAAAGTCCATGGGCATCTCCCTGTATTTTAGTGCCTAAACCTGACGGTAGTTTCAGGATGTGCACTGATTACAGGAAAGTGAACTCTGTCACCTTGCCTGATGGTTATCCTCTACCTCGCATTGACGACCTTATTGATCCTGTGTCAGGAGCCAGTTTGTCAGCCGTTTAGATCTCTTACGAGGCTATTATCAAGTCCCGCTTACTGAACGTGCTCAAGAAATATCTGCTTTTACTGTTCAAGATGGATTGTTTAACTACCTCGTCACCCCCTTCGGCCTATGTAACGCGGCTTCTTCATTCCAGCGTATAATGAACGAGTTGACCCACAACTTAGGAGTAGAAGCCTACCTTGACGACTTAGTGGTGTACAGTGACGAGTGGGAACAGCACTTGACGCGTCTCAGAGCATTGTTTGAGAGACTGGCGCACTACAACTTCACTGTTAAGTTAGCTAAATGTAGTTTTGGTCAAGCCAAGATTACCTATCTAGGCTTTTGTACCGGCCAAGGTGAGGTTGCTCCTATTGAGGCTAAGGTTCGTGCAATTTATGAATTTCCAGTGCCACAGGATAGGAAGGGAGTACAGAGATTCCTGGGTATGGCAGGATTTTATCACAGGTTCTGTCCAAACTTTTCTCAGATTGCAGCTCCTCTCACTGAGCTTACTAGTAGCAAAGTTCAGTTCAACTGGACTAGAGATTGCTCAGACTCGTTCAAAAGGTTGAAGTGCTTGCTATCCTCTGCTCCTGTGTTGAAAAGTCCTAATTTCAATCTTCCCTTCTTTTTACATATAGATGCGAGTGGCTATGCAGTGGGTGCTGTGCTGCTCCAACAGTCAACATCCACTGATATTCTCCATCCTATATGTTACTATTCATCTAAGCTTAAACGACACCAGAAAAATTATGCCACTATTGAGAAAGAGGCTCTAGCTCTTGTGGTGTCCTTGGAACATTTTGACGTGTATTTGGGCACTTCCCCATTTAAAATTTATGTAATTTTAATGCCCAAATACCTTTTGTTACTTGCTACGTCAAATTCAGTAAAGTAACTTAATCCCTCCAGCCCATATTAACTATGTATACTCATGTCATGTCTAATTATTATATTTATATATTCACAGTATTGTTGTGTGAGGAGGAGACATAAGCTGAGTGTTGAGTGGGTAGTGTGGTGTGGGTGATGTACTGCGTGATGCAACACTGTCCTGCCGCAGACCCCCCCCCTCACTACACACCTTAAGCTGTTTCATACTCAGATGTCCATACTACATAGCATTCCACAACCACTACTTAAGAGTGGAATGCAGTCTCCTCTACTATGATCGAGCCTCATCATATCAGGCTCGTCTGCGCTATCCTGTTTCTACACTGATGTACTTATCCACGAGTATGCGGAGATATGATACTGTGCACTGCCCTAGTACTAGGGGCATATCCTAGTGACGGATGCTGTGAAATTGTAGAGGTGCTTGGCACGAGATTGACTGATTAAATTTTATATTATATTGTTAGTAATGTAACCTGAGTAATCAGTAATAATGTGAAAGACATTAATGCAACTCCTAGTGCGACCGTCTGTCGTGTTGGGGGGGTGTTGCAACCCCTGAATGGTTTCAATGATTATTATGTATATATATAATTATTACCTTTTCATTTAATTTTATATTGCTTATATTTGCGATAATAGCTAAATCGTAAATGTATTGCGTTATATTGTTATTTGATGTAGTTTCCTTTGTTAGGTAGGATGTAATATATTATGTGCTCAGTTCAAGTCTTGATTGTCTAACTACTGTAATTATCGCTGTTTGCTCGTTATATTGCCGGCCTCTTGCTGGGCGACTGCTGTCCACGGAGCTATCACGTGATCGAGGGGGGGGTGTCCTCACCTCGCCTGAAGTATTCAGTCTGCTCTAGACTCGATTGGTGGTTGGACAGATTGTCTGTCTCATTATTCTTGTTAGTTCTGTAGAACTCTGTTCACAGAACCTTGTATAGACTTAGTGATTTTCGACGTTGTACTGAGGTTGTGTGTCTCATAGACACTCCGCAATAACTCAGGTCCTGAACTATAGCTTATGACCTAATTTGTACTGGTTTCTGTGTATTATCACAGTCAGGGATTTTCTTAGGCTGAACTTAGATTCAGTAGTATGGGAGTTATGTAACTTTTGTGGAGGATCTGCTGATCATGTCGGAGGATCTCACCTTCAAGGACCATAACATTGTATCAATCGCATCTGCTAGAAAAATGACAGGATGGATAATGAGAACCTTCAAAACTAGGGAGGCCAAGCCCATGATGACACTCTTCAGGTCACTTGTTCTATCTAGGCTGGAATATTGCTGCACACTAACAGCACCTTTCAAGGCAGGTGAAATTGCCGACCTAGAAAATGTACAGAGAACTTTCACGGCGCGCATAACGGAGATAAAACACCTCAATTATTGGGAGCGCTTGAGGTTCCTAAACCTGTATTCCCTGGAACGCAGGAGGGAGAGATACATGATTATATACACCTGGAAAATCCTAGAGGGACTAGTACCGAACTTGCACACGAGAATCACTCACTACGAAAGCAAAAGACTTGGCAGACGATGCAACATCCCCCCAATGAAAAGCAGGGGTGTCACTAGCACGTTAAGAGACCATACAATAAGTGTCAGGGGCCCGAGACTGTTCAACTGCCTCCCAGCACACATAAGGGGGATTACCAACAGACCCCTGGCAGTCTTCAAGCTGGCACTGGACAAGCACCTAAAGTCAGTTCCGGATCAGCCGGGCTGTGGCTCGTACGTTGGTTTGCGTGCAGCCAGCAGCAACAGCCTGGTTGATCAGGCTCTGATCCACCAGGAGGCCTGGTCACAGACCGGGCCGCGGGGGCGTTGACCCCCGGAACTCTCTCCAGGTAAACTCCAGGTAAACTCCAGGTCCCTACTTAGTGTCGTTATATTATCTCCTTGTTCCTGATTCTGTGTTGCAGTTGCTTGTTGTATTGCTATTGGGCTTAGCATTCTTTTTGTTGTTCAAGCAGACTGTTCTGGTTGCCAGTCAGTCAAGAAGTTAGTTTATTAGAGGACTTTGTCAGTCACTTGCTTAAGTCTAGTCGAGTCGTGAGACAAAGCGAACTACTTAGAGCACTTACACGCATACACAAACTTGTACATATTTGTAATATCTTATTAAATGTTAATGTACCAGACGGTACTTAAGAATTATAAATGTGATATGTGCTTTCAGCACAATAATATTGAACTCGAGAGAAGTGATATTATTTTGATTATTGTGATTAATTTGATTTAATTTAATTTGATATACCTCTAGACTTAATAAATTTATTAAATTTTAATTTCTCTAGTTAGTAGCCTACCAGTTGTAATCCTGAAGCACTATTGAATCATATTGAATTCTAATGGATAATTAGACAAGGATACTGACTACTTGTTACGAAAACCCAGTAACAGGCTGGATGCTAGAAGGGCAGTCCTTTCTAGTATTCACTGGAGATCTCTAAGCTTTTAGAATCGCGTTTTTTGTAACAGTGTGTCATACTCAAAACCCCCCTGCCTAAATATGAAGAAAAATACTGGCCAGAATCTCAACATAAATAGACAACTACTTAGCTGGGGCTCCTGAGCTGTCCTGTCCGTCTGCTTAATGCTCAAGTTATGCAGGACTGCAAATCCAACAATTCTGGCTCCTATTTGGGAAGTTTCAAACACAGTTTAACTTCCAGAGCGACGACATTTATGCACATTTCATTAGCGTGCCTGTACCACATTCAAAAACAATGGTGTCTCCCATGCTCATCAGCGCAGGTGCAGAGCTTCCCTTCGTATGAATCATGTCTATTCCCTAAAGCATCTAAATGCAATTTTAAATCATCGGTATTCACAGTTTCTTGATTCATTAATTCCAAACATCTATTGTATGCCAAGGTTACATGGCCCTTTCTTGCCTGCATGCGATGTAGTTCAGCTGCACTTGCGAGGTCTCTAGGGAGACCTAATTATATGGTCACCTTGCCTTGGCAAGTGGCTAAGCAGCCACGCCTTTTCGGCTTAAGTCTCAGCTCCTTTGTTCGTCACTGGCGTCAGAGCTCGGCGTCAGGTCGTACACGTGGTGCACACCTCATTGTGAAGGGTGCTTGGACCACCATATAAGCCCAAGGAAGAGCATGATCGAGAGACTTCGAGCGGAGCGGCTGCTGTGTGCAGAGCTCTGAGCAGGGAGAGTTAAGCAGAGCTGCGGCTTGGGGCAGAGCTCTGATCTGACGGGGTTCTCTGTTGGAGACATTAGGCAGAGTACTGGCTTGGAGCAGTACTCGTGCTGAATAGGTCTTGGGACCTGTGGCTTAGTTCCTGTGGTGAACTGTCCTCTGAACTATATTGTAAGTTATATTCATTTTGGTCAAGTTGATTTTAATTCCGTTTCACAGCTTATACATACCACCCCATTTATCTAAACCACAATAATGTACTCCTGTTTCCAAATATATTATTGTACAAGGACTTAATAATAAACTGTTTGAGTAGAATAGTAATATTCACTGTCCCCGGTATTTACTCATTTCTTCATTTATTCATTTATTTCGAGTAGTGAGAGGATGAGTAGGGTGGTGGGTAGAGTAATGAGAGGTGAAGGTGTAGTAACCAGTGACCTCACATTACCTACCTCTGCTAATCATCTCTCCTACTACCTCGCCTGCCTGTCCCCTGCCTTACTCCCCGTACTCCCATATTCCCCAATTATACTTACGTTCCATTACCCCCGTACATGACATGGTGTCTAAGCGGTGGTGATTCTTATTATTTTTATAGTAGGAATCAGTCCCAGGTGCCTTTTTGACTGTTCGGTTATACTTATGTTATGCTACCATTTGCTACCATTTTTTTGTGTGTGTAAAGCTAAAGTAAATATCTGTGTGATATTATAATCCTAGTGACCCTAAATGACCTTTTTTGACGGCGGGTGTGAATAATTGTTTGGGGGTAATATTATATTTGGTGGAGTTGGTTGTTGGTTTGGGATAAATGGTGGAGAATATCAGTGTTTGGGTGAGACTTTTGGGGGAAACAATTACTGGCCGAAATTGAATATTTACAGAGGAACGAGAAGTCACCCAGCCAGCCTTGGAAGACTCACCCACAACTGTCACCCATTGAAGAGCTGCCGATTGTTGTCCTGCCGATGTGCCCAGTAACCCAGCTGATGTGCCCCAGTAGATGTATTGCTGCCCTGGTATGTCATCCATTGTAGTGGGTGTGTGTCTGCCTCATCCAGCCTCTGTGATCATCACCCGCGGACTGCCAGTTACCCGCAGTTGCCAGGGATGGGTGATCACACCTGCTATTGATGACCTGAAGTGACCTCACCTCACCTCCAGCAACTGACCATAGCTTGCTACTGCTGATGTCGGTTGCTGTGATGCTGTCTGCAATGCTGTGGCCGTGCTGTGATGCTGAGATGCTGGGACTGTGCTGCAATGCTGTAGCAGTGCTGCAATGCTGTAATGCTGCGATGCTGTGGCCGTGCTGTGATGCTGCCTAGCTCAAGAGGAGACGATGGCGGTGATGCTGCAGTGGTGTATGAGGGATTCTAGCTGGTGTGCCAGGATAAGAGAGCCTGCTATCAAGGGCGGTATGGAAGTGTATCTGGCCTTGCTGGTCGACCTGTACGACCGGTATGCGGGGATGTCCTGCCAGCCATGAGAGACAGTTAAGAGTGTGAGATGTCCCCAGCCTACTTTGACTTGCCAGAAGTGTTAGTGTTACCTGTGTGAAATAGGGTGACCTTGAATACGGTCCAGTGATTATGGCCGACTTGTTTTATTAGGCCAGTGAATCCTAGTAGTGGCATAGGATAATGGAGGGTCTTAGCTGTGATGCCTGCCCTGTCTCGATTTTCAGATGTTGAAGTGTGCTGAAAATGCGACCTTGGTGATCGTGAAGTGGTCCAGTTGCAGTTACGTGAAAGAATGGAACCCGTTGGAGCAGTTTTCCACGCCAAAGAAGCCTAGAGAGGTTTGGCCTAATGGATAACGTGCGAGGGTGACTAGCATTGGCTAGTGCATTTCTAGTAGAAGTAGGGAAGGCACTGGAGCCCGATATTTAGGTTTAAGGAGAAATGACGGGTAAGGAGGCTTTGCACCAGAGAGCAACTATTATGCTGGTCAACTGCCAGGTGTACTGATTATGCTGCCTTGTGGTAGATGAGAAGGTTGAGGGAAATATATGTAATTGAATAATTTTGTATTATGTTATGTATAATTTTGTCTTTGTATTGTAATAGAATTAAGGGGTTAGGATTAAAATAGTCTAATAACTGAGGACAAATTTTCCTAGTTATTAGATATTTTAAATTGGGGGAGAAAGGGGGATGTGATGTAGTTCAACTGGGCTTGTGAGGTCTCTAGGGAGACCTAATTATATGGTCACCTTGCCTTGGCAAGCTTAGCCACGCCTTTTCGGCTTAAGTCTCAGCTCCTTTGTTCGTCACTGGCGTCAGATCTCGGCGTCAGGTCGTACACGTGGTGCACACCTCATTGTGAAGGGTGCTTGGACCACCATATAAGCCCAAGGAAGAGCATGATCGGGAGACTTCAAGCGGAGCGGCTGCTGTGTGCAGAGCTCTAAGCAGGGAGAGTCAAGCAGAGCTGTGGCGTGGGGCAGAGCTCTGATCTGACGGGGCTCTCTGTTGGAGACATTGGGCAGAGTACTGGCTTGGAGCAGTACTCGTACTGTATAGGTCTTGGGACCTGTGGCTTAGTTCCTGTGGTGAACTGTCCTCTGAACTATATTGTAAGTTATATTCATTTTGGTCAAGTTGATTGTATTCCCTGTCTCACTGCTTATACATACCACCCCATTTATCTAACCACAATAATGTTCTCCTGTTCCCAAATATATTATTGTACAAGGACTTAATAATAAACTGTGTTTAAGTAGAATAGTAATATTCACTGTCCCCGGTATTTGCTCTTTTATTAATTACTTTATTTCAAGTAGTGAGAGGGTGAGTAGTGTGGTGGGTAGAGTAATGAGAGGTGATGATGTAGTCACCAGTGACCTCACATTAGCTACCTCCGCTAATCATCTCACTCATACCACCTCGCCTGCATGTCGCCTGCCTACCGACTTCCGATACTCCCATATTCCCCGATTAATAATTACGTTCCATTACCACCCTACTTGACATGCAATGATGATTTTTTTGCTCTAAATTCCATGTGTTTGTCATTAATTTCCTCATTTTCCCCCATGGTGCAATGTATTAAATTCAACTTAATTAATAACACTGATTATGTACTTAATTATGCACTTTATAAAGGTAAATATTACAACTTACCTTGAATAAATCCTAGCTACTTGAGCTTAGCAAACACATATAAGGAAATTATAATATAAACTTTAAATATACATTAATAATTTTAGCTACACCTGAACTTAGCAACTACACATGTAAGGAAATTATAATATAAATTTTAAATGCATTAATATGAATTCTAGCTACACTTGAGCTTAGCAATTACTCATGTAAGGAAATTATAATGTAAATTTTAAATACACATTAATATAAATCTTAGCCATACTTGACTTATCCTTGCAAGACTTGGCTTAGCAAATTTAGTATTGTAATAATTATAATCCACTGCACATTAAGTAAATTTGTGGACCTAACATCCACCTCCTTCTGTCATTTCACATATAATTATTAAGTAATTAATTCACTAATTAATGACTTCACTAATTACATCCAGTTCAATCAAGGACCAATGGGCAACTATTGTGGAAAATTAAATTTACCTGGATGTAACTCATAAGATACATGCCAGTAAATGGTAACAAAGATAATTATTCTTTATCAAAGTTACAGAGACAAGTAGGAATTTTAGGACACCTAGGTCGCAAAAAATGTCCCCCTTCGATACCTACCATAATCTATCTCTCCACAAGTCACTCTGGACCTATATTAATTTCAAATGAAATATACATCACCAGGAATTCTGGTAAAAACATTAATATAAATATGTGGACTGCATATCAAATTTAAAATGTGAATTTATAATAATAAGACTCACCAATTAGTCTGGAGATTACGGTGTGTCATACCAACCCCCCTGCCTAAGTATGAAGAAAAATACTGGCCAGAATCTCAACATAAATAGACAACGACTTAGCTGGGGTTCCTAAGCTGTCCTGTCCATCTGCTTAATGCTCACATTATGCAGGACTGCAAAACCAACAATTTCGGCTCCTATTTGGGAAGTTTCAAACACAATTTAACTTCCATAGCGACGAAATTTATGCACATTTCATTAGCGTGCCTGTACCACAATCAAAAACAATGTTGTCTCCCATGCTCATCAGCGCAGGTGCAGAGCTTCCCTGTCGGTTCTCTTCTTTAAAATACACTTTAGAACAATAGTAATGTATTAATCAGGTATATTTACATTATAAAAAATATACAACATAATTTTGAGAAATTATTTTCCACAACAGTAGAACTACTGGTGATGGTACACTACACTAGTACTACTGTGATGGTACACTACACTAGTACTACTGTGATGGTACACTACACTAGTACTACTGTGATGGTACACTACACTAGTACTACTGTGATGGTACACTACACTAGTACTACTGTGATGGTACACTACACTAGTACTACTGTGATGGTACACTACACTAGTACTACTGTGATGGTACACTACACTAGTACTACTGTGATGGTACACTACACTAGTACTACTGTGATGGTACACTACACTAGTACTACTGTGATGGTACACTACACTAGTACTACTGTGATGGTACACTACACTAGTACTACTGTGATGGTACACTACACTAGTACTACTGTGATGGTACACTACACTAGTACTACTGTGATGGTACACTACACTAGTACTACTGTGATGGTACACTACACTAGTACTACTGTGATGGTACACTACACTAGTACTACTGTGATGGTACACTACACTAGTACTACTGTGATGGTACACTACACTAGTACTACTGTGATGGTACACTACACTAGTACTACTGTGATGGTACACTACACTAGTACTACTGTGATGGTACACTACACTAGTACTACTGTGATGGTACACTACACTAGTACTACTGTGATGGTACACTACACTAATACTACTGTGATGGTACACTACACTAGTACTACTGTGATGGTACACTACACTAGTACTACTGTGATGGTACACTACACTAGTACTTCTGTTGATAGTACACTTCACTTGTACCACTGGTGATAGAACACTACACAAGTACTACTGGTGATGGTACACTACGCTAGTACTACTGGTGATGGTACAATACATTAGTACTATTGGCGGTGGTACTCTACCTGGAGATTACCTGGAAAGGTTTTCAGGGGTCAACGCTCCCGCGGCCCGGTCTGGGACTAGGCCTCATGGTGTATCAGGGGTCTGATCAACCAGGCTGTTACTGCCGACCGCACGCAAACTGACGTACGATCCACAGCCCGTTTGGTCAGGTACTGACTTTAGGTGCCTGTCCAGTGCCTTCTTGAAGACAGCCAGGAGTCTACTGGTAATCCTCCTTATGTATGCTGGGAGGCAGTTGAACAGTCTTGAGCCCCTGACACTTACTGTGTAGTCTCTCAGTGTATTCGTGGCGCCCCTGCTTTTCATCGGGGAATGTTGCATCTCCTGCCGAGTCTTTTGCTTTCATAGGGAGTGATTTTCGTGTACAGGTTTGGTACCAATCTCTCCAGGACCTTCCAAGTATATATTATCATGTATCTCTCTCGCCTGCGTTCCAGGGAATACAGATCATGGACCTTTAATTAACTGTTCCCAGTAATTTAGATGCCTTTTGCAATCGTGTCATTACGATTTCGTGAGTCATTTAGATGCTTTATTGTACTTATGTGTGCTCTAAAAGTTCTTTGTACATTTTCCAGGTCTGCAATGTCGCCAACCTTGAAGGGGGCCGTTAGTGTAAAGCAGTATTCCAGCATAGAGATAACAAGCGATTTGAAGACTGTCATCTTGGGCTTGGCGTCCCTAGTTTTGAAGGTTCTCATTACGCATCCCATCATTTTCCTAGCTAATGAGGTAGATACATTGTTGTGGTCTTTGAAGGCGAGATCCTCTGACATTATCACTCCCAGGTCCTTCACATTTCTTTTTCGCTCTATTGTATGGTTAGAATTTGTCGCATACCCTGAAGCATTTTTAATTCCATCAAGGTTTCCATATCTGATTAGTTGAAACTTCTCCTCGTTGAACTTCATATTGTTTTGAGTGGCCCAGTTGAAGATTTGGTTGATGTCCACTTGGAGTCTCGCGGTATCTTCGATGGAGGTCACTGCCATGGTAATCCAGGTGTCATCCACAGAGGAAGACAGGGAGCCATGACTTGTTTAAATCAGAAATGAGGATGAAGAATAGAATGGGAGCGAGTACTGTGTCTAGTATTAGTGGTTATGGTATACTACACTAGTACTACTGGTGATGGTACACTACACTAGTACTACTGGTGATGGTACACTACACTAGTACTACTGAGATGGTACACTACACTAGTACTTCTGCTGATAGTACACTTCGCTTGTACTTCTGGTGATAGACCACTACACATGTACTACTGGTGATGGTACACTACACTAGTACTACTGGTGATGGTACAATACACTGGTACTACTTGTGGTGGTACTCTACACTAGTATTAGTGTTTATGGTATATTTCACTAGTGCTACTGGTGGTGGTACACTACACAAGTATCAGTAGTTATGGTATACTACATTAGTACTACTGGGGATTTTACACTACACATGTATTACTGATGTGTTAGTGGAACCCGAAGACATCTTCTACTACTCTAGTTTCGAGGTGTTGTGCGTTCAGAGATACTCTTCTGTGTAACACTGATGTTACACATGATTATTTGAGTTACTGTCGCCTTCCTATCAGTTTGTACTAGTCTGGCCATTCTCCTATGATCTTTCTCATTAGGAGTTTATTATTGTCCATCAGCGCTGCTGTTCACTGAATGTTTTGTGCCTGAGATACTCAAGCAACCCTGTCTAGCAATAACAATTATTCCACTTTCAAAGGCACTTATATCACATTTCTTTCCCATTACGATGTTCGGTCTGAAGAAAAACTGCTCCGCTTGATCATGCTTGCATGCATTTAGGCATTTCTGCGCTGCAGTGTGATTGGCTGATTAGATATCTGGATTAACGAGCAGGTGTACAGGTGTACCTGGTAAAGCGGTCATTGATTGTATAAACTGTTACACACTAAGAATCACAGTACTGATGAAAACATAATTTTAGCATAAAATATTTGATGGATCCTGAGCATGAGATGACAAATGAAGAAGCTTCGGTAACTTTATAAACAACTAACACTGACCGCAGAGTCTCAGTTCTGCCCTTGCTAAACATGTGGGTGGAGAGGACAGGTGGATTCCAATTCCACAAAATCTACAAGGCAGCATTTACAGCCTTCGAGACTGTACTGTAGTCAAGACCACTAAACTCTGGAAACTCACTGTTATTCCTCGCCTCCTCTTCCTCCAAGGTCTTCAAGGACTAATATGTTTTCTTTAAGGACACGGAATCTTCCTCCCAAGACTGACCCTTCCACGTCAACAAATACTTCACAACCAACAAGGCAGACTAGAGCTTGGTCTAATATTCCAACCATTGTACCCTTTAGGAAATCTAACAGAATTTTTTATAACTTTCATGTCACTAATATAATGTTCGTTATGTTATTACTACATCAGCAGTGCTTGTGGGCTGGCTGTCTCATACTGCTTCAATACTCTGCTTCATCTTCCTGGCACTGGGCACTGGTCTGCCTGCCTTCTACCTCATTCGAGCTAAAATTTTTCTCTGAACTAATCTGCTTGGACTTCGTACTCATTTCTGCAATACTGCAGCTCTTGGTGATGTGTTGATTGCAACACGAAAGGCCTAGAGCTATCATTCAACTCCCCTTGTTGTTACTTTGCATCTTGTATCCTCACTGCTGAAACGTTTCACCCGCGCAGCAGGCATTTTCAATTGAATTCGTAGTAGACTTGTACACATTTAGGCAACAGAGATACCCAGGTGTTGCATATATATTTTATTTATCCATTTGACAGTATTCTATATCATTAATGTATAATCATTCTACCAGGTGACGTCCGTGTAGTAAATGTAGGAACACTCAGTCACAGGTTATATCTGACAACCACGACCACATCTGTCACTCTAGACGGCGTCTGCTCTGACTCTCCTCAACTTTACTGTCACTATTCACGATTATTGCATATATATATATATATATATATATATATATATATATATATATATATATATATATATATATATATATATATATATATATATATATATATATATGCAATAAGATCACAGTAAACAGGTGATTTCAGAATATGCAAAACAACCACTCTGAATGAATAGAGAAATTCCAAGCGCATTCGTGACTACTCAAATTATCAAGGAACTATGAAAGTAAAGCATCCAAGGAAGGTATATAAGGGGTCTGGCCAACACCTCACTATCAGATCCCACAACGGTTAAACACCTGACGCGCGCCGGCCCAACTTGGACAGGTCCTTTGCACAACCCACCAACACACTATTCTACCCAAGAAAATTTTTTAAATTATTATTTGTCCAGTGTATTATTAAATTCTTCCCAAATTCTATTAATTATAAATGGATCTAATTTATATAAACCAAAGGAAATATTCATATTATTGTCAAAACTGCTTTTTATGAAATAAGATTCAATTATATTCCTGTCGACCATGGACTTGCTTGATACTACTTTCTCAACTTTTTGAAAATCAATTGGATGGTTAAAATCTCTTACATGATTAAATAGAGCATTGGAATCTTGTCCAGTTCTAATGCTATATTTATGTTGTTTTAATCTTAGTTCGAGATTTTTACCAGTTTGACCGTAATAAACTTTATCGCAAATTTTACAAGGAATCTTATAGACACATCCATCAGCATTTTGGGGGGAATTCTTTATCAAAAGTTTTTTTTACTGTATCAAGATTTTTGAATACAACTTTAATATTAAAAGTCTTAAGAAGAGAAAGCACATCAACCAAGTTTTCATGGTAAGGGAGAACCAACATATTTTTAGTTGAATAAGGCTGGTTGTCCCTTTTTGGATTGTAAAAAGTATTTCTAGCAACTTTAAAAGATTTATCAATTACATTTCTTGGGTATTTTAAATCATTACCTATTTCATAAATTTTGGATATTTCCTCATCTATGAACTCTGGACTACAAATTCGTAAAGCTCTCAAAAACATTGATGAGAAAACAGACAGTTTGACTCTATCTTGATGCGAGGAATAATAGTGGACATGTATATATATGTATATATACATAATGTCTCCATGGGGGAAGTGGAGAAGATTCCTTCGTCCGTGAGTCATGTGTGTCGTAAGAAGCGACTAAAATACGTGAGCACGAGGCTAGTAACACCTTCTCCTGTTAAATTAATAAATAAAAAATGAAGAAAAACTTTCTGAAGTGTTTTTTCTTTCTCGGGTCACTCTGCCTTGGTGGGAGACGGCCGATGTGTTAAAAATATAATGTATGTATGTGTATATATGTATGTATGTAAATGTATGTATGTATGTATGTATGTATGTATGTATGTATGTATGCATGTATGTATGTATGTATGTATGTATGTATGTATGTATGTATGTATGTATGTATGCATGTATGTATGTACGTATGTATGTATGTATGTATGTATGTATGTATGTATGTATGTATGTATGTATGTATGCATGTATGTAAATGTATGTATGTATGTATGTATGTATGTATGTATGTATGTATGTATGTATGTATGTATGTATGTATGTATGTATGTATATGTTGTGTAAATATTAAGCCGGAAGGTTAATAACCCGGTATAACTCAAGGAAAGTCAAGCAGTTTGCAGTTTGCTTTCCGTTTGTGTTCAGTGATCCCCCCCCCCCCCCCAGGATGAGACCCATAAAAGTCGACGAACATCCAGGTGCGTACTAATTGCTAGGTGACCTAGGGCAGCAGGTTAAATATACGTTGGTCATTTATATGCCAGCAATGTCACAGTTGAGGAGGTCGAGTTGGTGAAGCGTGAAGGGTAGTGTTTATACTGGGAGAGCCAGGCAGCTTGCTAGTACCAATGAAACTTCAGAATGGTGGGAAGAAACTTACTGGTTAATTGAGGTGAAGGTGGCGGAGCCAGATGGCATAGGGTTGCACCAGGTGGCACCAGGCGCCTCTAGTTGGGAACAGGTGGCGTGAAGAGGGCAGGTGAAGGAGACCATCTGAGGGCAGCAGGATGGCAGCTTTCCCCAGCACTAGTAATGAGCGGATAAGGGTTGACCACTCGATACCCAGACCAGGGCCGAGCCAGGGAAAACAAACAATCTTACAAAGATTACTGGAATGTCTTTCCTTGTCTTATGTCTTGTCTGATATTTCTGTTTGTTGTCTTACCTCCAGTCTTATGTTTCTTTCCTTGTATTATCTCCAGTCTTATGTTTCTTTCCTTGTCTTACCTCCAGTCTTATGTTTCTTTCCTTGTCTTACCTCCAGTCTTATGTTTCTTTCCTTGTCTTACCTCCAGTCTTATGTTTCTTTCCTTGTCTTACCTCCAGTCTTATGTTTCTTTCCTTGTCTTACCTCCAGTCTTATGTTTCTTTCCTTGTCTTACCTCCAGTCTTATGTTTCTTTCCTTGTCTTACCTCCAGTCTTATGTTTCTTTCCTTGTCTTACCTCCAGTCTTACGTTTCTTTCATTGTCTTACCTCCAGTCTTATGTTTCTTTCCTTGTCTTACCTCCAGTCTTACGTTTCTTTCATTGTCTTACCTCCAGTCTTATGTTTCTCTCCTTGTCTTACCTCCAGTCTTATGTTTCTTTCCTTGTCTTACCTCCAGTCTTATATTTCTCTCCTTGTCTTACCTCCAGTTTAGTATTTAGCTCTGGTACAACATAATTCAGTTACAGATCCAGATTTTCGAGGCTGAGAGAACACTTGTCATCTGTGGACTGGGGTATCGAAGAGAACTAACAACATGACAGTTTTCTGAACGCTATCCACGCTACCCTAACAACATATATTCCGTTTAGAGAAATGAGATCGAATAGAAATGATACGAAATGGATGAACGACAAGTTCAAGCATCTTGTAGGGCAGAAGAGATGAATTTATAAGGGTTTCAAAAGAAGTGAGGACCATCTCAGAAGGAAGGTTAAAACAGAGGTAAGAAAAGCTAAACGGGAGTATGAATTTAATGTGGCAAAAGGCTCGAAAACTAACCTAGAAGACTTTTACAGGTATATAGAACAAAGGTTAGAGAAAAGGTTCTCTTAACACTAATTCTGGACATCTTACTAATAATGAATATGAAATGTGCTCGATTTTTAATCATTATTTCCTCTCGGTTTTCACACAAGAAGACATGTACGATATCCCAGTAATTATTTTTATAGTGGATCTGAAGGAAATAAATTATGCAATATCTGGAGTATACCTGGAGAGGGTTTCGGGGGTCAACGCCCCCGCGGTCCAGTCTGTGACCAGGCCTCATGGTAGATCAGGGCCTGATCAACCAGACTGTTACTGTTGGCCGCAAGCAACCCGACGTAGCGATATGGTTATCAAACAGGTAGACCAATTAAACCAAAATAAATCGCCAGGTCCTGATGAACTTTATTCAAGGTTTCTTAAGGAGTGTAAAATGGAACTTTGTGAATCATTGACTAACATTTTTTATTATATGTCTTCAAACAGGTGTAGTGTCTGATATGTGGAAGATGGCCACTGTAGTTCCCATTTTTAAAGCGGGCACAAGTCGTTACCGTCAAATTATCGCCCAATAAGCTTGACCTCAACTGTAGGCAAATTACTAGTTAGTTATAGCTGATATTATAAGAAGTCATCTTGTTAAGCATAATTTGATTAGCGATACTCAGCATGGATTCACCAGAGGCCGTTCCTGCCTAAATAATTTACTAACTTTCTTCAGAAAAGTTTTTTGTGGCTGTTGATCATCGTTGCAACCCCTGAATGGGTTACAATGATTATTATGTATATATAATGTATATTACCTTTTCATTTAATTTTATATTGCTTATATTTGCTATAATAGCTAAATCGTAAATGTATGACTTTATATTATTATTTGACTGTTATATTGTTATTTGACTTATGTTGTTAGGATGTTTATAAAATGTGCTCAGTTAGGCTTGATTGTCAAACGACTGTAATTATCGCTTGTCGCTCGTTATACTGCCGGCTTCTGAGCTGCAGTTGTCCACGTAGCTATCACGTGATCGAGGGGGGGGGTGTCCTCACCTCTCGTGAAGTAGTCAGTCTGCTGGAGACTCGCTTGCTGGTTGGACAGATTGTCTGTCTCATTATTCTTGTTAGTTCTGTAGAACTTTGTTCACAGAACATTGTAAAGACTTAGTGATTTTCGACGTTGTACTGAGGTTGTGTGTCACATTGACACTCTGAACATCTCAGGTCCTTAGCTATAGCTTCTGACCTAATTTTGTACTGGTTCCTGTGTATTGTCACAGTCACAGTTTTCCTATGCTGAACGAAGATTCAGTATTATGGGAGTGTTGTAACTTTAGTGGAGGATCTGCTGATGGTCCCTACTTAGTGTCGTTATATTATTTCCCAGTTCCTGATTCTGTGTCGCAGTCGCTTGATATTGCATTGCTATTGGGCTTAGCATTCTTTGTTGTTCAAGCAGACTGTTCGGGTTGCCAGTCGGTCACGAAGTTAGTTTATTTGAGGACTTTGTCAGTCACTTGTTTAAGTCTTATTCGAGTCTTGAGACATAGCTAACTACTTAAGAGCACTTACATGCATACACACTTACTTGTACATATTTGTAATATCTTATTAAATGTTAATGTACCTGACGGTACTTAAGAATTATAAATGTGATATGTGCTTTCAGCACAATAATATTGAACTCGAGAGATTGATTTTATTTTGATTGCTATGATTAATTTACTTTGATAATATACCTCTAGACAACTTATAGACTTAATAAATTTATTAAATTTTAATTTCTCTAGTTAGTAGCCTACCAGTTGTAATCCTAAAGCACTATTGAACCATACTGAATTATAATGGATAATTGGACCAGGATACTGACTACTTGTTACGAAAACCCAGTAACAGGCTGGATGCTAGAAGGGCAGTCCTTTCTAGTATTCACTGGAGATCTCTAAGCTTTTAGAATCGCGTTTTTTGTAACAATCATCATGAAGAACATATATTATTTATTTGAATTTTAGTAAAGATTTTGACAGAGTACCACACAAAAGACTTAAAGAAAGTGGCAGCTCATGGTACTGAGGGGAAAGTCTTGTCATGGACCGAGTCATGACTTACCAACACCAAACGGAGAGAGTGATTAAATGGCATAAAATTATTGATTACAATTGGTAGTACCCTTGTTATCATTGGTAGTACCCTTGTTATCATTGGTAGTACCCTTGTTATCATTGGTAGTACCCTTGTTATCATTGGTAGTACCCTTGTTATCATTGGTAGTACCCTTGTTATCATTGGTAGTACCCTTGTTATCATGGGTAGTACCCTTGTTATCATTGGTAGTACCCTTGTTATCATTGGTAGTACCCTTGTTATCATTGGTAGTACCCTTGTTATCATTGGTAGTACCCTTGTTATCATTGGTAGTACCCTTGTTATCATTGGTAGTACCCTTGTTATCATTGGTAGTACCCTTGTTATCATTGGTAGTACCCTTGTTATCATTGGTAGTACCCTTGTTATCATTGGTAGTACCCTTGTTATCATGGGTAGTACCCTTGTTATCATTGGTAGTACCCTTGTTATTGGTAGTACCCTTGTTATCATGGGTAGTACCCTTGTTATCATTGGTAGTACCCTTGTTATCATTGGTAGTACCCTTGTTATCATTGGTAGTACCCTTGTTATCATTGGTAGTACCCTTGTTATCATTGGTAGTACCCTTGTTATCATTGGTAGTACCCTTGTTATCATTGGTAGTACCCTTGTTACCATTGGTGGTACCCTTGTTATCATTGGTAGTATCCTTGTTATCATTGGTAGTACCCTTGTTACCATTGGTGGTACCCTTGTTCTCAATGGTAGTACCCTTGTTATCATTGGTAGTACCCTTGT
>NC_091351.1:16209877-16259877 GCF_038502225.1 Cherax quadricarinatus | reverse complement strand
ACAATTACAACAATCACTGTGTTACTGGCAAACTGCAACAATGACAACAATCATTGTGTAACTGGCAAACTGCAAATATGACAACAATCACTGTGTTACTGGCAAACTGCAACAATGACAACAATCACTGTGTTACTGGCAAACTGCAACAATGACAACAATCACTGTGATACTGGCAAACTGCAACAATGACAACAATCATTGTGTAACTGGAAACTGCAACAATTACAACAATCATTGTGTTACTGGCAAACTGCAACAATGACAACAATATTTGTGTAACTGGCAAACTGCAACAATGACAACAATCACTGTGTTACTGGCAAACTGCAACAATGACAACAATCACTGTGTTACTGGCAAACTGCAACAATGACAACAATCATTGTGTAACTGGCAAACTGCAACAATGACAACAATCACTGTGTTACTGGCAAACTGCAACAATGACAACAATCATTGTTGAACTGGCAAACTGCAACAATGACAACAATCACTGTGTTACTGGCAAACTGCAACAATGACAACAATCATTGTGTAACTGACAAACTGCAACAATGACAGCAATCATTGTGTAACTGGCAAACTGCAACAATGACAACAATCATTGTGTTACTGGCAAACTGCAACAATTACAACAATCACTGTGTTACTGGCAAACTGCAACAATGACAACAATCAGTGTGTTACTGGCAAACTGCAACAATTACAACAATCACTGTGTAACTGGCAAACTGCAACAATGACAACAATCATTGTGTTACTGGCAAACTGCAAAAATGACAACAATCACTGTGTTACTGGCAAACTGCAACAATGACAACAATCACTGTGTTACTGGCAAACTGCAACAATGACAATCATTGTGTTACAGGCAAACTGCAACAATGACAACAATCATTGTGTTACAGGCAAACTGCAACAATGACTACAATCATTGTGTTACAGGCAAACTGCAACAATGACAACAATCATTGTGTTACTGGCAAACTGCAACAATGACAACAATCACTGTGTTACTGGCAAACTGCAACAATGACAACAATCACTGTGTTACAGGCAAACTGCAACATACCAACACACCCCTGGCAGTCTTCAAGCTGGCACTGGACAAGCAACTAAAGTCGGTTCCTGACCAGCCGGGCTGTGGCTCGTACGTTGGTTTACGTGCAGCCAGCAGTAACAGCCTAGTTGATAAGGCTCTGATCCACCAGGAGGCCTGGTCACAGACAGGGCCGCGGGGGCGTTGACCCCCGGAACTCTATCTAGGTAAACTCCAGGTAACTGGCAAACTGCATCAATGACAACAATCACCGTGCTACTGGCAAACTGCAACAATGACAACAATCACTGTGTTACTGGCAAACTGCAACTATGACAACAATCACTGTCTTACTGGCAAACTGCAACAATGACAACAATCACTGTGTTACTTGCAAACTGCAACAATGACAACAATCACTGTGTTACAGGTAAACTGCAACAATGACAACAATCACAGTGTTACTGGCAAACTGCAACAATAACAACAATCACAGTGTTACTAGCAAACTGTAAAAATGACAACAATCACTGTGTTACAGGTAAACTGCAACAATAACAACAATCACAGTGTTACTGTCAAACTGCAACAATGACAACAATGGAAATAAATGGTATGAAATACCGACACAATGGAAATATAAACACAAATGCAGTATAATGTGATCCTTTATTGACTACGTTTCGCCCACACAGTGGGCTTTTTCAAGTCACAAACAGAACTACCTGGGTGGAAGGAACGCGAGTATTTATAGTCCGGCTGAGGTCAGGTGAAGAATGCTGCATCTGATGATGTACCAGTGGGGCTATGAGTGTAAAACTTGGTAGCTTGAAAGGAGACTGGACAAGTTTGTGAGCAGACCTTCTACAGTGTTCTTATGCGGGATAGCGATGAAGAAGTTTCTTGGCAAGTGGTTCAGCTATGTTATAGAAGCCACTATTCTGGTTGAAGTTGTCGGATATAGAAATAATTGATGATTCCAGGATTCTTCGGTATTGAGTGTTGTCTTCTGTGGCGATAAGTCTTGAGTTTCTGTAGTTTATCAAGTGGTTGTGTTGCCTGCGTACAACACCGTAATTCACACAACCACTTGATAAACTACAGAAACTTAAGACTTATCGCCACAGAAGACAACACTCAATACCGAAGAATCCTGGAATCATCAATTATTTCTATATCCGACAACTTCAACCAGAATAGTGGCTTCTATAACATAGCTGAACCACTTGCCAAGAAACTTCTTCATCGATATCCCACATAAGAACACTGTAGAAGGTCTGCTCACAAACTTATCCAATCTCCTTTCCAAGCTACCCAAGATTTTACACTCTATAACCCCACTCGGTACTTCATCAGATGCAACATTCTTCACCTGACCTCAGCATTCTGAACCGGACTATAAATACTCGCGTTCCTTCCACCCCAGGTAGTTCTGTTTGTGACTTGAAAAAGCCCACTGTGTGGGCGAAACGTAGTCAATAAAGGATCACATTATACTGCATTTGTGTTTATATTTCCAATGACAACAATCACTGTCTTACACGCAAACGGCAACAATAACAACAATCACTCTGTTACTGGCAAACTGCAACAATGATAACAATCACTGTGTTACAGGCAAACTGCAACAATTACAACAATTTTTGTGTTACTGGCAAATTGCAACAATGACAACAATCACTGTCTTACAGGCAAACTGCAACAATGACAGCAATCACTGTGTTACAGGCAAACTGCAACAATGGCAACAATCAATGTGTTACTGACAAACTGCAACAATGACAACAATCATTGTGTTAGAGGCAAACTGCAACAATGACAACAATCATTGAGTTACAGGCAAACTGTAACAATGACAGCAATCACTGTGTTACAGGCAAACTGCAACAATGGCAACAATCAATGTGTTACTGACAAACTGCAACAATGACAACAAACATTGTGTTAGAGGCAAACTGCAACAATGACAACAATCATTGTGTTAGAGGCAAACTGCAACAATGACAACAATCATTGAGTTACAAGCAAACTGCAACAATGACAAAAATCACTGTGTTACTGGCAAACTGCAACAGTGACAACAATCACTCTGTTACTATCAAACAGCAACAATGACAACAATCACTCTGTTACAGGCAAACTGCAACAATTACGACAATAATTGTGTTACTGGCAAACTGCAACAATAACAACAATCACTGTCTTACTGGCAAACTGCAACAATGACAACAATCATTGTGTTACTGATAAACTGCAACAATGATAACAATCACTGTTACTCTCAAACTGCAACAATGACAACAATCACTGTGTTACAGGCAAACTGCAACAATTACAACAATAATTGTGTTACTGGCAAACTGCAACAATCACAACAATCACTGTTTTACTTGCAAACAGCAACAATGACAACAATCACCGTGTTACAGACAAACTGCAAAAGTGACAACAATCACTGTGTTACTGTCAAACAGCAACAATGACAACAATCACTGTGTTACAGGCAAACTGCAACAATGACAACAATAATTGTGTTACTGGCAAACTGCAACAATGACAACAATCATTGTGTTACTGGCAAACTGTAACAATAACAACAATCACTGTGTTACTGGCAAACTGCAACAATGACAGAAATCACTGTGTTACTATCAAACTGCAACAATGACAACAATCACGGTGTTACAGGCAAACTGCAAAATTGACAAAAATAATTGTGTTACTGGCAAACTGTAACAATAACAACAATCACTGTGTTACTGGCAAACTGCAACAATGACAGAAATCACTGTGTTACTATCAAACTGCAACAATGACAACAATCACTGTGTTACTGGCAAACTGCAACAATGACAACAATCTTTGTTTTACAATCAAACTGCAACAATGGCAACAATCATTGTGTTACATGCAAACTGCAACAATGATAACAATCACTGTGTTACAATCAAACTGCAACAATGACAACAATAATTGTGTTACTGACAAACTGCAACAATGACAACAATCATTGTGTTACTGGTAAACTGCAACATTGACAACAATCATTAACTATCAAACTGCAACAATGACAACAATCACTGTGTTACTACCAAACAGCAACAATGACAACAATCACTGTGTTACAGGCCAACTGCAACAATGATAACAATCACTGTGTTACAATCAAACTGCAACAATGACAACAATCATTAAGTTACTGGCAAACTGCAACAATGACAACAATCATTGTGATGCTGGCAAACTGCAACAATGACAACAATCATTAAGTTACTGGCAAACTGCAACAATGACAACAATCATTGTGTTACTGGTAAACTGCAACATTGACAACAATCATTAACTATCAAACTGCAACAATGACAACAATCACTGTGTTACTACCAAACAGCAACAATGACAACAATCACTGTGTTACATGCAAACTGCAACAATGATAACAATCACTGTGTTACAATCAAACTGCAACAATGACAACAATCATTAAGTTACTGGCAAACTGCAACAATGACAACAATCATTGTGATGCTGGCAAACTGCAACAATGACAACAATCATTGTGTTACTACCAAACTGCAACAATGACAATGATCACTGTGTTATTGGCAAACTGCATCATTGACAACAATCACTGTGTTACTTTCAAACTGCAATAATGACAACAATCACTGTGTTACTGACAAACTGCAACAATGACAACAATCATTGTGTTACTGGCAAACTGCAACAATGGCAGCAATCATTGTGTTACAGACAAATTGCAACAATTTCAACAATCACTGTGCTACTGGCAAACTGCAACAATGACAACAATCTCTGTGTTACAGGCAAACTTCAACAATGACAACAACCATTGTGTTACTGGCAAACTGCAACAATGGCAACAATCACTGTGTTACAGGCAAACTTCAACAATGACAACAACCATTGTGTTAATGGCAAACTGCAACATTGAGAACAGTCACTGTGTTACAGACAAACTGCAACAATTACAACAATCACTGTGTTACTGGTAAACTGCAACAATGAAAACAATCACTGTGTTACTGGCAAGTTGCAACAACGACAGCAATCACTGTGTTACAGGCAAACTGCAACAATGACAACAATCATTGTGTTACAGACAAGCTGGAACAATGACAACAATTATTGTAAAGTAAAAGGACACAAGTGCAACTAATGTGACATTTTATTGTGGCAACGTTTCGCTCTCCAGGAGCTTTATCAAGCCATTACAAACAATACATGGACACAGAGGGTATATATAGGCTCAGAGTGAGCCTATATATACCCTCTGTGTCCATGCATAATTTGTAATGGTTTTATAAAGTTCCTGGAGAGCGAAACGTTGCCACAATACAATGTCACATTAGTTGCACTTGTGTCCTTTTACTTTACATATTGTCGGTAATTCCACCAACTTTATTACAACAATTATTGTGTTAGTGGCAAACTGCAACAATGATAACAATCACTGTGTTACTTGCAAACTGCAACAATGACAACAATCACTCTTTTACAGGAAAACTGAAATAATGGCAATCGTTGTTTTACTGGAAAACTAAAAGAATGACAACAATCACTGTGTTACATGCAAACTACAACAATAACAACAATGACTGTGTTACAGGCAAACTGCAACAATGACAACAATCACTCTGTTACTGGCAAACTTCAACAATGACAACAATCACTGTGTTACTGGCAAACTGCAACAATGACAACAATCACTGTGTTACTCGCAAACTGCAACAATGACAACAATCACAGTGTTTCTGGCAAACTGCAACAATGACAACAATCACTCTTACTGGCAAACTGCAACATTGACAACAATCACTGTGTTACTGGCAATCTGCAAAAACGACATCATTCATTGTGTTACTGGAAAACTGGAACAATGACAACAATCACTCTGTTACAGGCAAACTGCAACAATGACAATCGTTGTGTTACTGGCAAACTGCAACAATGAGAACAATCACTGTGTTACTGGCAAACTGCAACAATGTCAACAATCACTGAGTTACTGGCAAATTGCAACAATGACAACAGTCACTGTGTTACAGGCAAACTGCAACAATGTCAACAATCACTGTGTTACTGGCAAGCTGCAACAATGACAACAATTATTGTGTTTCTGACAACTGCAACAATGACAACAATCATTGTGTTACAGGCAAACTGCAACAATGAGAACAATCACTGTGCTACTGGCAAACAGCAACAATGACAACAATCATTGTGTTACAGGTAAACTGCAGCAATGGCAACAATCATTGTGTTACTGGCAAACTTCAACAATGACAACAATCACTGTTACTGACAAACTGCAACAATGACAACAGTCTCTGTGTTACTGGCAAACTTCAACAATGACAACAATCACAGTGATACAGGCAAACTGCAACAATGACAACAATCACTGTGTTACCCGGAAACTGCAACAACGACATCATTCATTGTGTTACTGGCAAATAGAAACAATGACAACAATCACGGTGTTTCTGGTAAACTGCAACAATGACAACAATCACTGCGTTACTGGCAAACTGCAACAATGACAACAATCACTGTGTTACAGACAATCTGCGACAATCACAAGAATCACTGTGTTACAGGCAAGCTGCAACAATGACAACAATTATTGCGTTTCTGACAAGCTGCAACAATGTCAACAATCACTGTGTTACTGGCAAACTGTAACAATGACAACAATCACTGTGTTACAGGCAAAGTGCAACAATGACAACAATCATTGTCTTGCAGGCAAACTGCAACAATGACAACAATCACTGTGTTACTGGCAAAATGCAACAATGACAACAATCTCTGTGTTACTGGCAAAATGCAACAATGACAACAATCTCTGTGTTACTGGCAAAATGCAACAATGACAACAATCACTGTGTTACTGGCTAACTGCAACAATAACAACAATCACAGTGTTACTAACAAACTGTAAAAATGACAACAATCACAGTGTTTCTGGCAAACTGCAACAATGACAACAATCACTGTGTTACAGGCAAACTGCAACAATGACAACAATCACTGTGCTACAGGCAAACGGCAACAATAACAACAATCACTCTGTTACTGGCAAACTGCAACAATGATAACAATCACTGTGTTACAGGCAAACTGCAACAATTACAACAATTTTTGTGTTACTGGCAAATTGCAACAATGACAACAATCACTGTCTTACAGGCAAACTGCAACTATGGCAACAATCAATGTGTTACTGACAAACTGCAACAATGACAACAATCATTGTGTTAGAGGCAAACTGCAACAATGACAACAATCATTGAGTTACAGGCAAACTGCAACAATTACAGCAATCACCGTGTTACAAGCAAACTGCAACAATGACAACAATCACTGTGTTACTGGCAAACTGCAACAATGACAACAATCACTGTCTTACAGGCAAACTGCAACAGTGACAACAATCACTCTGTTACTATCAAATAGCAACAATGACAACAATCACTCTGTTACAGGCAAACTGCAATAATAACAACAATCACTGTCTTACTGGCAAACTGCAACAATGACAACAATCACTCTTACTGGCAAACTGAAACAATGACAACAATCACTGTGTTACTGGCATTCTGCAAAAACGACATCATTCACTGTGTTACTGGCAAACTGCAACAATGACAACAATCACTCTGTTACAGGCAAATTGCAACAATGACAAAAATCACTGTGTTACTGGCAAACTGCAACAATAACAACAATCACTGTGTTACTGGCAAACTGCAACAATGACAACAATCACTGTGTTACAGGTAAACTGCAACAATAACAACAATCATTGTGTTACAGGCAAACTGCAACAATGACAACAATCACTGTGTTACTGGCAAACTGCAACAATAACAACAATCACTGTGTTACTATCAAACAGCAACAGTGGCAACAATCACGGTGTTACTGGCAAATTGCAACAATGACAACAATCATTGTGTTACTGTGTTACAGTCCCTCTGGTGGGAGGAGGAGGAGGAGGAGGAGGAGGAGGAGGAGGACAGTCCCTCTGGTGGGAGGAGGAGGAGGAGGAGGACAGTCCCTCTGGTGAGAGGAGGAGGAGGAGGAGGAGGAGGAGGAGGAGGACAGTCCCTCTTGTGGGAGGAGGAGGAGGAGGACAGTCCCTCTGGTGGGAGGAGGAGGAGGAGGAGGAGGAGGACAGTCCCTCTGGGGGGAGGAGGAGGAGGAGGAGGAGGAGGACAGTCCCTCTGGTGGGAGGAGGAGGAGGAGGAGGAGGAGGACAGTCCCTCTGGTTGGAAGGGGGAGGAGGAGGAGGAGGAGGAGGACAGTCCCTCTGGTGGGAGGAGGAGGAGGAGGAGGAGGAGGAGGAGGAGGACAGTCCCTCTGGTGGGAGGAGGAGGAGGAGGAGGAGAACAGTCCCTCTGGGTGGGAGGAGTAGGAGGAGGAGGAGGAGGAGGAGGACAGTCCCTCTGGTGGGAGGAGAAGGAGGAGGAGGAGGAGGAGGACAGTCCCTCTGGTGGGAGGAGAAGGAGGAGGAGGAGGAGGAGGACAGTCCCTCTGGTGGGAGGAGGAGGAGGAGGAGGAGAACAGTCCCTCTGGGTGGGAGGAGGAGGAGGAGGAGGAGGAGGAGGAGGACAGTCCCTCTGGTGGGAGGAGAAGGAGGAGGAGGAGGAGGAGGACAGTCCCTCTGGTGGGAGGAGTAGGAGGAGGAGGAGGAGGAGGACAGTCCCTCTGGTGGGGGGAGGAGGAGGAGGAGGAGGAGGAGGACAGTCCCTCTGGTGGGGGGAGGAGGAGGAGGAGGAGGAGGAGGACAGTCCCTCTGGGTGGTTGGAGGAGGAGGAGGAGGAGGAGGAGGAGGACAGTCCCTCTGGCTGGGAGGAGGAGGAGGAGGACGAGGAGGAGGAGGACAGTCCCTCTGGTGGGAGGAGTAGGAGGAGGAGGACAGTCCCTCTGGTGGGAGGAGGAGGAGGAGGAGGACAGTCCCTCTGGTGGGAGGAGGAGGAGGAGGAGGACAGTCCCTCTGGTGGGAGGAGGAGGAGGAGGAGGACAGTCCCTCTGGCTGGGAGGAGGAGGAGGAGGACGAGGAGGAGGAGGACAGTCCCTCTGGCTGGGAGGAGGAGGAGGAGGACGAGGAGGAGGAGGACAGTCCCTCTGGTGGGAGGAGTAGGAGGAGGAGGACAGTCCCTCTGGTGGGAGGAGGAGGAGGAGGAGGACAGTCCCTCTGGTGGGAGGAGGAGGAGGAGGAGGACAGTCCCTCTGGTGGGAGGAGGAGGAGGAGGAGGACAGTCCCTCTGGTGGGAGGAGGAGGAGGAGGAGGACAGTCCCTCTGGTGGGAGGAGGAGGAGGATAGTCCCTCTGGTGGGAAGAGGAGGAGGAGGAGGACGAGGAGGAGGAGGACAGTCCCTCTGGTGGGAGGAGGAGGAGGAGGAGGAGGAGGACAGTCCCTCTGGTGGGAGGAGGAGTAGGAGGAGGACAGTCCCTCTGGTGGGAGGAGGAGGAGGAGGAGGAGGAGGAGGAGGAGGAGGAGGAGGAGGACAGTCCCTCTGGTGGGAGGAGGAGGAGGAGGAGGAGGACAGTCCCTCTGGTGGGAGGAGGAGGAGGAGGAGGAGGAGGACAGTCCCTCTGGTGGGAGGAGGAGGAGGAGGAGGACAGTCCCTCTGGTGGGAGGAGGAGGAGGAGGAGGACAGTCCCTCTGGTGGGAGGAGGAGGAGGAGGAGGAGGAGGAGGAGGAGGAGGACAGTCCCTCTGGTGGGAGGAGGAGGAGGAGGAGGACAGTCCCTCTGGTGGGAGGAGGAGGAGGAGGAGGAGGACAGTCCCACTGGTGAGAGGAGGTGGTGGAGGAGGAGGAGGAGGACAGTCCCTCTGGTGGGAGGAGGAGGAGGAGGAGGAGGAGGAGGACAGTCCCTCTGGTGGGAGGAGGAGGAGGACAGTCCCTCTGGAGGGAGGAGGAGGAGGAGGACCGTCCCTCTGGTGGGAGGAGGAGGAGGAGGAGGAGGAGGAGGACAGTCCCTCTGGTTGGAAGGGGGAGGAGGAGGAGGAGGAGGAGGACAGTCCCTCTGGTGGGAGGAGGAGGAGGAGGAGGAGAACAGTCCCTCTGGGTGGGAGGAGGAGGAGGAGGAGGAGGAGGACAGTCCCTCTGGTGGGAGGAGGAGGAGGAGGAGGAGGAGGACAGTCCCTCTGGGTGGGAGGAGGAGGAGGAGGAGGAGGAGGACAGTCCCTCTGGTGGGAGGAGAAGGAGGAGGAGGAGGACAGTCCCTCTGGTGGGGGGAGGAGGAGGAGGAGGAGGAGGAGGACAGTCCCTCTGGTTGGGGGAGGAGGAGGAGGAGGAGGAGGAGGACAGTCCCTCTGGGTGGTAGGAGGAGGAGGAGGAGGAGGAGGAGGACAGTCCCTCTGGCTGGGAGGAGGAGGAGGAGGACGAGGAGGAGGAGGACAGTCCCTCTGGTGGGAGGAGTAGGAGGAGGAGGACAGTCCCTCTGGTGGGAGGAGGAGGAGGAGGAGGACAGTCCCTCTGGTGGGAGGAGGAGGAGGAGGAGGACAGTCCCTCTGGTGGGAGGAGGAGGAGGAGGAGGACAGTCCCTCTGGCTGGGAGGAGGAGGAGGAGGACGAGGAGGAGGAGGACAGTCCCTCTGGCTGGGAGGAGGAGGAGGAGGACGAGGAGGAGGAGGACAGTCTCTCTGGTGGGAGGAGGAGGAGGAGGAGGACAGTCCCTCTGGTGGGAGGAGGAGGAGGAGGAGGACAGTCCCTCTGGTGGGAGGAGGAGGAGGAGGAGGACAGTCCCTCTGGTGGGAGGAGGAGGAGGAGGAGGACAGTCCCTCTGGTGGGAGGAGGAGGAGGATAGTCCCTCTGGTGGGAAGAGGAGGAGGAGGAGGACGAGGAGGAGGAGGACAGTCCCTCTGGTGGGAGGAGGAGGAGGAGGAGGACAGTCCCTCTGGTGGGAGGAGGAGGAGGAGGAGGACAGTCCCTCTGGTGGGAGGAGGAGGAGGATAGTCCCTCTGGTGGGAAGAGGAGGAGGAGGAGGACGAGGAGGAGGAGGACAGTCCCTCTGGTGGGAGGAGGAGGAGGAGGAGGACAGTCCCTCTGGTGGGAGGAGGAGTAGGAGGAGGACAGTCCCTCTGGTGGGAGGAGGAGGAGGAGGAGGAGGAGGAGGAGGAGGAGGAGGAGGACAGTCCCTCTGGTGGGAGGAGGAGGAGGAGGAGGAGGACAGTCCCTCTGGTGGGAGGAGGAGGAGGAGGAGGAGGAGGACAGTCCCTCTGGTGGGAGGAGGAGGAGGAGGAGGACAGTCCCTCTGGTGGGAGGAGGAGGAGGAGGAGGAGGACAGTCCCTCTGGTGAGAGGAGGAGGAGGAGGAGGAGGAGGAGGACAGTCCCTCTGGTGGGAGGAGGAGGAGGAGGACAGTCCCTCTGGTGGGAGGAGGAGGAGGAGGAGGAGGAGGAGGACAGTCCCTCTGGTGGGAGGAGGAGGAGGACAGTCCCTCTGGAGGGAGGAGGAGGAGGAGGACAGTCCCTCTGGTGGGAGGAGGAGGAGGAGGAGGAGGAGGAGGACAGTCCCTCTGGTGGGAGGAGGAGGAGGAGGAGGAGGAGGACAGTCCCTCTGGTTGGAAGGGGGAGGAGGAGGAGGACAGTCCCTCTGGTGGGAGGAGGAGGAGGAGGAGGACAGTCCCTCTGGTGGGAGGAGGAGGAGGAGGAGGAGAACAGTCCCTCTGGGTGGGAGGAGGAGGAGGAGGAGGAGGAGGACAGTCCCTCTGGTGGGAGGAGAAGGAGGAGGAGGAGGAGGAGGACAGTCCCTCTGGGGGGGGGAGGAGGAGGAGGAGGAGGAGGAGGACAGTCTCTCTGGTGGGGGGAGGAGGAGGAGGAGGAGGAGGAGGACAGTCCCTCTGGGTGGTAGGAGGAGGAGGAGGAGGAGGAGGAGGAGGACAGTCCCTCTGGCTGGGAGGAGGAGGAGGAGGACGAGGAGGAGGAGGACAGTCCCTCTGGTGGGAGGAGTAGGAGGAGGAGGACAGTCCCTCTGGTGGGAGGAGGAGGAGGAGGAGGACAGTCCCTCTGGTGGGAGGAGGAGGAGGAGGAGGACAGTCCCTCTGGTGGGAGGAGGAGGAGGAGGAGGACAGTCCCTCTGGCTGGGAGGAGGAGGAGGAGGACGAGGAGGAGGAGGACAGTCCCTCTGGCTGGGAGGAGGAGGAGGAGGACGAGGAGGAGGAGGACAGTCCCTCTGGTGGGAGGAGTAGGAGGAGGAGGACAGTCTCTCTGGTGGGAGGAGGAGGAGGAGGAGGACAGTCCCTCTGGTGGGAGGAGGAGGAGGAGGAGGACAGTCCCTCTGGTGGGAGGAGGAGGAGGAGGAGGACAGTCCCTCTGGTGGGAGGAGGAGGAGGAGGAGGACAGTCCCTCTGGTGGGAGGAGGAGGAGGAGGAGGACAGTCCCTCTGGTGGGAGGAGGAGGAGGATAGTCCCTCTGGTGGGAAGAGGAGGAGGAGGAGGACAGTCCCTCTGGTGGGAGGAGGAGGAGGAGGAGGACAGTCCCTCTGGTGGGAGGAGGAGGAGGAGGAGGACAGTCCCTCTGGTGGGAGGAGGAGGAGGAGGAGGACAGTCCCTCTGGTGGGAGGAGGAGGAGGAGGAGGACAGTCCCTCTGGTGGGAGGAGGAGGAGGATAGTCCCTCTGGTGGGAAGAGGAGGAGGAGGAGGACAGTCCCTCTGGTGGGAGGAGGAGGAGGAGGAGGACAGTCCCTCTGGTGGGAGGAGGAGGAGGAGGAGGACAGTCCCTCTGGTGGGAGGAGGAGGAGGAGGAGGACAGTCCCTTTGGTGGGAGGAGGAGGAGGATAGTCCCTCTGGTGGGAAGAGGAGGAGGAGGAGGACGAGGAGGAGGAGGACAGTCCCTCTGGTGGGAGGAGGAGGAGGAGGAGGAGGAGGAGGACAGTCCCTCTGGTGGGAGGAGGAGGAGGAGGAGGACAGTCCCTCTGGTGGGAGGAGGAGGAGGAGGAGGAGGAGGACAGTCCCTCTGGTGGGAGGAGGAGGAGGAGGAGGACAGTCCCTCTGGTGGGAGGAGGAGGAGGAGGAGGACAGTCCCTCTGGTGGGAGGACGAGGAGGAGGAGGACAGTCCCTCTGGTGGGAGGAGGAGGAGGAGGAGGAGGACAGTCCCTCTGGTGGGAGGAGGAGGAGGAGGAGGAGGACAGTCCCTCTGGTGGGAGGACGAGGAGGAGGAGGACAGTCCCTCTGGTGGGAGGAGGAGGAGGAGGACAGTCCCTCTGGTGGGAGGAGGAGGAGGAGGAGGACAGTCCCTCTGGTGGGAGGAGGAGGAGGAGGAGGAGGAGGAGGAGGAGGACAGTCCCTCTGGTGGGAGGAGGAGGAGGAGGAGGACAGTCCCTCTGGTGGGAGGAGGAGGAGGAGGAGGAGGAGGACAGTCCCTCTGGTGGGAGGAGGAGGAGGAGGAGGAGGAGGAGGACAGTCCCTCTGGTGGGAGGAGGAGGAGGAGGAGGAGGACAGTCCCTCTGGTGGGAAGAGGAGGAGGAGGAGGACGAGGAGGAGGAGGACAGTCCCTCTGGTGGGAGGAGGAGGAGGAGGAGGAGGAGGACAGTCCCTCTGGTGGGAGGAGGAGGAGGAGGAGGAGGACAGTCCCTCTGTTGGGAGGAGGAGGAGGAGGAGGAGGACAATCCCTCTGGTTGGAAGGAGGAAGACAGTCCCTCTGGTGAGAGGAGGAGGAGGAGTAGGAGGAGGAGGAGGAGGACAGTCCCTCTGGTGGGAGGAGGAGGAGGAGTAGGAGGAGGAGGAGGACAGTCCCTCTGGTGGGAGGAGGAGGAGGAGTAGGAGGAGGAGGAGGACAGTCCCTCTGGTGGGAGGAGGAGGAGGAGGACAGTCCCTCTGGTGGGAGGAGGAGGAGGAGGAGGAGGAGGAGGACAGTCCCTCTGGTTGGAAGCAGGAGGAGGACAGTCCCTCTGGTGGGAGGAGGAGGAGGACAGTCCCTCTGGTTGGAAGGAGGAGGACTACAGTCCCTCTGGTTGGAAGAAGGAGGAGGTCAGTCCCTCTGGTTGGAAGGAGGAGGAGGACAGTCCCTCTGGTTGGAAGGAGGAGGAGGAGGACAGTCCCTCTGGTTGGAAGGAGGAGGAGGACAGTCCCTCTGGGTGGGAGGAGGAGGAGGAGGAAGATGAGGAGGAGGACAGTCCCTCTGGTGGGAGGAGGAGGAGGAGGAGGAGGACAGTCTCTCTGGTTAGAAGGAGGAGGAGGACAGTCCCTCTGATTGGAAGGAGGAGGAGGACAGTCCCTCTTGTTGGAAGGAGGAGGAGGACAGTCCCTCTGGTTGGAAGGAGGAGGAGGACAGTCCCTCTGGTTGGAAGGAGGAGGAGGACAGTCTCTCTGGTTGGAAGGAGGAGGAGGACAATCCCTCTGGTTGGAAGGAGGAGGAGGACAGTCCCTCTGGTTGGAAGGAGAAGGAGGACAGTCTCTCTGGTTGGAAGGAGGAGGAGGACAGTCTCTCTGGTTGGAAGGAGGAGGAGGACAGTCCCTCTGATTGGAAGGAGGAGGAGGACAGTCCCTCTGGTTGGAAGGAGGAGGAGGACAGTGTCTCTGGTTGGAAGGAGGAGGAGGACAGTCTCTCTGGTTGGAAAGAGGAGGAGGACAGTCTCTCTGGTTGGAAGGAGGAGGAGGACAGTCCCTCTGGTTCGAAGGAGGTGGAGGACAGTCCCTCTGGTTGGAAGGAGGAGGAGGACAGTCCCTCTGGTTGGAAGGAGGAGGAGGACAATCCCTCTGGTTGGAAGGAGGAGGACAATCCCTCTGGTTGGAAGGAGGAGGAGGACAGTCCCTCTGGGTGGGAGGAGGAGGAGGACAGTCCCTCTGGTTGGAAGGAGGAGGAGGACAGTCCCTCTGGTTGGAAGGAGGAGGAGGACAGTCCCTCTGGTTGGAAAGAGGAGGAGGACAGTCCCTCTGGTTGGAAGGAGGATGACAGTCCCTCTGGTTGGAAGGAGAAGGAGGACAGTCCGTCTGGTTGGAAGGAGGAGGAGGACAGTACCTCTGGTTGGAAGGAGGAGGACAATCCCTCTGGTTGGAAGAAGGAGGAGGACAGTCCCTCTGGGTGGGAGGAGGAGGAGGAGGAAGAGGAGGAGGAGGAGGAGGACAGTCCCTCTGGTGGGAGGAGGAGGAGGAGGAGGAGGAGGAGGAGGAGGAGGACAGTCTCTCTGGTTGGAAGGAGGAGGAGGACAGTCCCTCTGATTGGAGGAGAATGAGAGTCCCTCTGGTTGGAAGGAGAAGGACAATCCCTTTGGTTGGAGGGAGGAGGACAATCCCTCTAGTTGGAAGGAGGAGGACAGTTGGGAGGGGGGGGGGGGGAGGACGGTCCCTCAGCATGGGAGGAGGAAGAGGATCTACGGATAATTCCTACAAACATTTACAGAGATAAACACCGGAATAAACCCAGCCCCCGTTACCTCTATGCTCGCTAAATGAATAGTGGAAAATATAATGCAAAATATAAAAAACATTCATACATGTCTGTATATATGTGTATTTGTATATCTGTACATATATACACTTGCATATATGAGTGTATGTCTGTAGTGTATGCATAGTTGTGTATGCATACTCCAATATGGACCTGACGTACAGAGTATTCGGTGTCGTGAATGACTCCTTACTTAGATGTATAAAAACTAATTTTAGATTTGCCAAACGAGCATTTGCTGCAGCAGATATTTGGGTGATGTTTGTCTCAGGGAACATGATCTGTATAATACCCCAAGATCCTACTCCTTGAGTAAGGAGTAGGATCTTGCAGATACAATACAGTCCCCTTCCCCGGGGACTGTACTGTATCTGCAGTCTTCTTTTCCCTTCTCCAAACTTTATAACTTCACATTTTCTGGATTTAAATTCCAGAAGCCATTTGTTATATCAGATCAACAATCTGTCCAGATCCATTTGTTGCCATTTCTGGTTTATGTCTGTTTATATTCTCATCCTTAGGTTTACGTCATCTAACTCTATCACTTCCGTCATGTCATTTACGTATGCAAGAAACGACATAGGTCTTAGTAATGGTCCTTGTGTAACCCCCACTCGTCACGCACCCATTACGACACCTCTTCACGGATAATCACTTGTTGTTTCCTTCCTGTCAGGTATGTCTTGATCCATTGTAGCGCTTCCTCGTTATTTCTGCCTGCTCCTCGATCTTTTGCATCATTCTCTTGTGTGGCACTTTGTCAAAAGCCTTCCGACAGTCCAAGAAAATGTAATATACCCATCCTTCTCTAACACAAATAACCCGCACATAAGAGAATGAAACATGATTGCGTTTCGGTCTGACTTGGACCATTAACTAATCACACAGTGTGTTGTCCCAGTCACGGTACTGTGCCTTTTTATTTTTCCTTCTGTTCCTTGTTTTACTCCTGTTACTTTTATGTAGAACTTCAGTTGGTTTATGAGACAGGATTTACCATCTCTAAAGCCGTGCTGGTTGTCATGTATGAACCCTCTCCTTTCTAGGTGCTCCACCACTCATATAATCTTCTCCATGAATGTGTGTGTGTTGAATCATCTAATCATATAACTCACCATTCATCTGGCTTACACTCAGTGCCGCTCCAAAATGACAATATTTGCAAGGCTAGAAATCTCAAATAGAGAGAGAGAGAAGCTCGAGGAAGCGTACATTACTGAGGCTGACTTAAGGCAACAACAGATGGCGCTGGACGACCTCCTGAAGGTGCCAAGGATAACGAAAGTGGAACAACAGACTTCCTGAAAGGTGCCAAGTGGAGCACCCCCACTCTAGCAGGTGCCAAGTGGAGCACAAGGCCAATCTGAAGGTATCAAGTGGAATACAAGGCCCCCTGAAGGTGCAAAGTGGAACAAATAGCCTCCTGAAGGTGTCAAGTGGAACATATAGCCTACTGAAGGTATCAGATAGGACAAATGACCTGAAAGTGCCAAGTAGAAAACATGACCTTCCGAAGGTGCAAAATATAACTCATGACCTCCTGAAGGTGTCAAGTGGAACACATAACCTCTTGAAGGTGCCAAGTGGAACACAAAGCCTTCTGAAAGTGCCAAGTGGAACAGAAGGTCTCATGAATGTTTCAAGTGGAGCACCTGGCCTCCTGAAGTTGCCATATGGAACTCAAGGTCTCCTGAAGGTGCCAAGTTGAGCACAAGATCTCCTGAATGTGCCAATTGGAGCACATGTCCTTCTGAAGTTGTCAAGTGAAACACAAGGTCTCCTGTAGGTGTCAAGTGGAGCACATGGCCTCCTAAAAGTGCCAACTAGAACACATGACCTCCTGAAGGCCCAGAATGGCTCTTTGTTGTGATTCCTGAAGATTTACCTTAGATTTGCCAGTTGAACATTGGATGCAGAGGTTATTCGATTTTTGTGAGCCTCTTTTGATATTACAGACACTAGGGACACCCCTAGGTTTTTCCTTTGCAATGAAATATACAGCCTTTATCCCACGAGTCTATACTTCGTGTTTGGTCTTCTTGACCTTTTTCCAATTTTCATAAAATTACTTTTACCGGGGTTGAACTCAAGCTACCATTTATCTGAACATTCTTGCAGCTTATCTAGATTTATTTGTCGCCCTTTCATATCTTTATCTGCTTTTGTTATCTTAATTAATATTACATAATTATCAAGCAGGGATACATCTGACTCAAGCCAACTTGCTATGTCATTCTCATCAACCATAAACAGTACTGGTCCTAATACCGATCCTTTGGAACCTTGCGTTGTATTCTTCCTCAGTCTGGCATTTCTTCCCGGACAATCACTCTGCTTCCTTCCACTGTCCTGGAACCACCCACGACGAATACCCAATAACTTTCCCCAGCTTCATATTTTTTTTGTCAGTTGCAACTTACATGATGGTGCTGTGTACTCCAAGATGGGACTGACATGTTTTATAAAGAACCTGAAATGACTCTTTGTTAAGACTTCTGATGAGTACTTTTAGAGATGTCAGTTGAGTATTTGCTGCAGGAGTGGGGTACCTTTTTATGTTGGAAGGTCACATTAAAGTTTGCTCTAATCTAATAAGGTCACATTCAAGAAATTTTGACTAGATATATTGCAAAATGTCGGTTATTTTGTAAAAAGTTAATTAATATATAATAACTTCAAGATTATTTTTTAAAATATAAAGTTAAGTAACCTTTTAAAGACCTGTGACTGATTTTTGTGGGAAAATATGTGGATATTTAGTTGTAAGATGGAGGTCAGCAGTTCCAGCTGATCCTCCAGGTATATCCTTCATTTGGGACGTTAAGAGGCGCCTGAGTTTCCCTGTCTCCTAATATCATGTTTATTTTTCCCTTGGAATCTACCTTGTCCATAATTACTATCATATTTGCTTTGTCTGCTTTCGTAAGGTGAAGCCCAAGATCTTTCCTTAATTTATGGCATAACTTAACAAATCTTTGATGACAATTGTGTTGTAAAGGTGTGAGCAAAGCTCAAACCTTTGCAACACAATTGCCATAAAAGATTTGTTAAGTTATACCATGAATTAAGGAAAGATCCTGGACTTCACCTTACGAAAGCAGACAAAGCAAATATGATAGTAATTGTGAACTAGGTAGATTACAGGGGAAAAAATAACAAACTATTAGAAAACAGGGGAACTGACGAGCCCTTTAAATGCGTCTTGACTTGTGTTAGGTGTGAGAATGTGGATTCACAACAATAAGTGGTTAAGATATAAAAAAACAATGGTCGTGCATGTTGCCGTAGATGTGGGTATTCTATTGCATTTTTCCATATATCAGTGGATCTCTCTTTGAACCACCAGAATACATAACCTGTTATCTCTGCCTGGACCTCAATTTTTGCCCGTCTTTTGTGTGGTAGAATATCAAATGTCTTCAAGTAGTATAAGAAAATGCAACAGTTGGTTATCTCTGGACCCATGATGGTTACCGTTTATAAAACAACTTATCTTCAAGTATGTAACCATTCTTCTTGCTTGTCTTCTTTCCAAAAAGTATGGGCAATATGTGTTGTCTTTCAGATATCTGTCAACTGTCCTACGTCCATTGATTTGCTTTAGATCTTATTAACTTGTGGTTCAGGAAGTGCTTCTGGTTCCCCTTGAAGGATCATGAGGACTCTATGTTAAATCCCATTGTCTGTGTAAAAGGTCTTTGATTTTTTTTATTTACCTCTTCCCGTGTTGTGTTTGGTGTCCAGTACCTGTCAGAGTATTCTTTACACTAGGCTTTCTGGTATTGCCTCCCCTCCTTGTCTTTATTCGTCAGCTCTCCTATCGTCCGTTGAATTACCTGGTCCCTTATTGTCGTTTTTTATCATGTGGGTGTAAATTTGCTACGAAATTTTCAAACTGTCACCTGGTCTCTCTTTTCACCCATGTATATTTTTTAGCTCTACTGCTCACTTTTCTGTTCACGTCTGTCCTTTGCTTTCTATAGTTTTTCCATGCTCTTGTGACAATGTTCCTTGATAATGTGAGAAGTCACGAAATCGCTTGGAATATCGCTATTTTTTCACAATGGTTGGTTTTGCATATTGTGATATCACCTGTTTACTGTGATCTTATTGAAGATATATATATATATATATATATATATATATATATATATATATATATATATATATATATATATATATATATATATATATATGTATATATATATATATATATATATATATATATATATATATATATATATATATATATATATATATATATATGTCGTGCCGAATAGGCAGAACTTGCGATCTTGGCTTATATAGCAATGCTCATCTTGCCATATAGGACAAGCGAAAATTTGTGTATGCAATAATTTTACCAAAATCATTCTGAACCTAACGAAAAAAAAATATTTCACTGTGTTTGTTTGGTAATAAATTGCTGTAAACAAATCTAAAATATATTTAGTTGGGTTAGGCTAAAATAAATTGCCCTTGTTAAAATTAGGTTAGGTTAGTTTTCTAAGAATTTTTTGGTGCAAAATTAAAATTTTTTATATTAACATTAATGAAAAAAATATATCTTTAAACATATAAGAGAGAATTTTTGAAGGACTTAATTTTAAATGAGTTCTTGCTAATTGACCAGTATTACATATTCGGCACGACATATATATATATATATATATATATATATATATATATATATATATATATATATATATATATATATATATATGCAAGGAATTCGCGAGAGCATGCGAAATATACACAAACACTGATCTGAGCTGTAAGCCTTCTCCCTGAAAGCTGGCTGCCTTGGATCAAACGTGTAGCTCATGCTACACGCCAAGGTATTGGTCCAGTGTGGGTAGATTGGTAAAGCACTGCGTACTTTGTCCTAAGGTTCGTAGGTTCGAGTCTCCTTCAGCCAGAGATCAGTGTTTATATATATATATATATATATCTATATATATATATATATATATATATATATATATATATATATATATATATATATATATATTGCGCTATCCTACCCCCTTCATGTTATTTCTCTGTACATGAAACAACTTAAACCCTTGAATGTGGCAAACCGAGGTATTAACTTTGACTCTACATGGCAGATTATTCCTCACATTGAAAACTCTGCTTGGAAACCAGTACTTGCTTACGTCGTATCTAAATCTAAATTTATCTTATTTAAGTCCATTATTTATAGTTCTTATTTGATTCGATTTCCTCAGTGCTTTATTTATATTGTCATTATTCATGCATATCTTCCACTTATATACATAATTGATATCTCCTTTCTTTCTACGTCTCTCAGAGAATAAATGTTCAAGACTGTTAGTCCATCCTCGTCTGAGAAATTCCTTGTACAGTGGATTAATTTTGTCATCCTTCTCCATATTTTCTCCACTGTATTTATATTCATTCTGTAGAGGTAAATGAGGCCTTATTAGTGATGGTAAATGAAGCCTTATTAGTGATGGTAAATGAGGCCTTATTAGTGATGGTAAATGAAGCCTTATTAGTGATGGTAAATGAAGCCTTATTAGTGATGGTAAATGAGGCCTTATTAGTGATGGTAAATGAAGCCTTATTAGTGATGGTAAATGAAGCCTTATTAGTGATGGTAAATGAGGCCTTATTAGTGATGGTAAATGAGGCCTTATTAGTGATGGTAAATGAAGCCTTATTAGTGATGGTAAATGAGGCCTTATTAGTGATGGTAAATGAGGCCTTATTAGTGATGGTAAATGAAGCCTTATTAGTGATGGTAAATGAGGCCTTATTAGTGATGGTAAATGAAGCCTTATTAGTGATGTAGAGAGAAGTAAAATAACTTTTGGATTTCTGTTGCTTTTACTTCTTGATATAAACGCACGTAATCTGTTAGCCTCATGGCACACACTTACACACTCTTGTCTTGCTTCAGATTTTTGCTTGCCATGCCTCCCAAGTTTTTTATTACACTCTGTATAATCAAGTTCTACATCACTTAGTATATAACTATGATAGTTTTCATTCCCAAGGATAAGGACTTTACACTTGCCCACATTGAACTGCATCTGCCATTTTTCAAACCATGACAGTAATTTGTCCAAATCCTTCTGGAGTATCATCAGCGAATTTACTTATATTCACTTGTTATTCCTTCATCTAAAGTCATTAATTTAAATTATGAGCAACAATTGACCTAATGGTATTGCAGTACCATTCATTGATAACTGGAACCACTTCTATGGCAGAAATGACATGGAAGCAAGGAATGGGGTTCATTTATCTAGGACTGGGATAAAGACATTAGCCAGCTCTGTGGAAGAAGCTGTTAGGGCTTTAAACTAGGAATAGTTAGAGGTATGAGTTTTTGTGGAAAAGCATTGAAATATGTAACAACAGAAATGGGCAGTGTGACTTAATAGATCAGAAGGAGTTGGAGATAATAAGTCCCTCAGTGAGGTTGAGGGACTGATTGTCTCTAACTTCTTCCAATCTTCACCCCTTCTTCTATGTATTGGACTGAGGAAGCCACTGGTTGGCGAAACGTTTCCACAATAAAAATAACCAGGTGTTGCACAAGTGTGTAATTTATCACACTGTTCGTTGCCTGAACCATTAACATACATCCACACCATGGAAAACTAGACACATATGCAGAATAACACGAACCTTCATTGACAATGTTGCCAGTAAAGGCAGCATTATATTATATTTGTGTTCACTTCTTCGTCCACACTGTGATGTTTGTTTAGTCTAATTTTAAAGGTACACTTGTCACCAGTTTGTATGTGCAGAGGTTGAGTCTCAGCTCCTGGCCTCACCTACTCATCTCTAAGAACAAAGAATAAAAAGGCACAGTACCATGACTGGAACAATAGATACATAACCCGCACATAAGTTTGCGTGTGTGTGTGTTTGTATGTGTTTATACTCACCTATATGTACTCATATATGGTTGCAGGGGTCGAGTCACCGCCCTCCTCTCCGCTGGTTACTACTAGGTCCTCTGTATCCCTGCTCTAAGAACCTTTCGTACCTCTAGAGTGTTCCACTTCATGATAACTCTAAGGCTGAAGCAATACTTCCTAACATCCCTACGACTCATCTGAGTTCTCTGAAGCAAAATACCCTTATTCACCTCGCTAATTCCTCTTCGCCCTATTCCTCCTGTCCTCCAGTGTCAACAAGTTGAGTTTACTTAACCTCTCCTCAAAGGGCACACCCCTTATCTCTGAGAAAAGTAAACACAAATGCAGTATAATGCGATCCTTACTGACTACATTTTGTCTACACAGAGCGCTTTATCAAGTCACAAACAGATCTGGGACTAGTCTTGTTGCAAACCTCAGCACTTTCTCCAATTTTTGACGTGTTTGATCAAGTTTGGGTTCCATACTGATGCTGCATGCTCCAACGTGGGCCTGAAGTACACGGTGTACAGTGTAGTGAATGGCTTCTAACTTAGATGCCGAAGCGCTATTCTTAATTTTGCCAGACGAACGTTTGCTTCTGAAGTTGTTTGGTTGATATACACCTCAGGAGATGTGCTAGGTACGATACTCACCGCAAGATCCTCATTGCACACACTTCTTCTTGAGTGAGGTTTGCACCGTTTGACCCTAAAACTCCCAGCGACGGGTCATCATCTAAGACCTGTGTCAGGAAACACTTGTCCTGTTTCCTGATAAACATTATAACTTGAAGAGGTAGACAAGATATTGTATAAGAGCTAGAAATAGGGTCCTGCGAGCCTCGGTAGGTAAACACTGTCTGTCTACCTACTGAGGCTCTGTCTGCGGTCTTCTTTGTCCTTCCCCAAGCTTCATAATTTTGCACTTGGTGGGGTTAAACTCCAGGAGCTATTGGTCTGTCCAGGCTTGTTGCCTGTCCAGATCCCTTTGTAGTCTTTCCTGATCCTCGACCACTTGAATTCTTCTCTTTAGTTTCACGTCATTTGCAAACAGGGACACCTCTGACTCTATTCCTTTCGTTGTCATTCAGGTATACAAGAAACAGCACATTCTCTAGGACTGACTGATCCTTGTGGAACCCCGCTCGATGCATGCACCCATTCCGACACCTCGTCACGGACCATCACTCGTTGTTTCCTTCCTGTCAGGTAGTCCCTGATCCAGTGCAGTGCTTTCCCTGCTAGTTCTCTCTGCTCCTCTAGCTTTTGTATCAGTCTCTTATGCGGTACTATGTCAAAACCAAATGAAAGAGTGTTTACCTGGAGTTTACCTGGAGAGAGTTCCGGAGGTCAACGCCCCCGCGGCCCGGTCTGTGACCAGGCCTCCTGGTGGATCAGAGCCTGATCAACCAGGCTGTTGCTGGTGGCTGCACGCAAACCAACGTACGAGCCACAGCCCGGCTGGTCAGGAACCGACTTTAGGTGCTTGTCCAGTGCCAGCTTGAAGACTGCCAGGGGTCTGTTGATAATCCCCCTTATGTGTGCTGGGAGGCAGTTGAACAGTCTCGGGCCCCTGACACTTATTGTATGGTCTCTTAACGTGCTAGTGACACCCCTGCTTTTCATTGGGGAGATGTTGCATCGCCTGCCAAGTCTTTTGCTTTCGTAGTGAGTGATTTTCGTGTGCAAGTTCGTTACTAGTCTCTCTAGGATTTTTCAGGTGTATATAATCATGTATCTCTCCCGCCTGCGTTCCAGGGAATACAGGTTCAGGAACCTCAAGCACTCCCAGTAATTGAGGTATTTTATCTCCGTTATGCGCGCCGTGAAGGTTCTCTGTACATTTTCTAGGTCAGCAATTTCACCTGCCTTGAAAGGTGCTGTTAGAGTGCAGCAATATTCCAGCCTAGATAGAACAAGTGACCTGAAGAGTGTCATCATGGGCTTGGCCTCCCTAGTTTTAAAGGTTCTCATTATCCATCCTGTCATTTTTCTAGCAGATGCGATTGATACAATGTTATGGTCCTTGAAGGTGAGATCCTCCGACGTGATCACTCCCAGGTCTTTGACGTTGGTGTTTCGCTCTATTTTGTGGCCAGAATTTGTTTTGTACTCTGATGAAGATTTAATTTCCTCGTGTTTACCATATCTGAGTAATTGAAATTTCTCATCGTTAAACTTCATATTGTTTTCTGCAGCCCACTGAAAGTGTGTGTGTGTGTATTCACCTACTCACCTATTTGTGGCTGCAGGAGTCAAAACGCAGCGCTTAGCCCCACCTCTTCGCTGGTGTACTCACCTAATTGTGGTAGCAGGGGTCGAATCATAGCTCCTGGGCCCTCCTCTTCACTGGTCGCTACTAGGTCACTATTTCCCTGCTCCGTGAGCTGTATCTTGCGTGTGTACTCACCTATTTGTGGTTGCAGGGGTCGAGTCTTAGCTCCTGGCCCCGCCTCTTCACCGGTTGCTACTGGGCCCTCTCTCTCCCCGCTCCATGAGCTTTATCAAACCTCGTCTTAAAACTGTGTATGGTTCCTGCCTCCACTACATCATTTTCTAGGCTATTCCACTGCCTTACAACTCTATGACTGAAGAAATATGTGTGTGTGTGTGTGTGTGTGTGTGTGTGTGTGTGTGTGTGTGTGTGTGTGTGTGTGTGTGTGTGTGTGTGTGTGTGTGTGTGTGAGTGTTTGTGTTCGTGTGTATGTATGTATGTATGTATGTATGTATGTATGTATGTATGTATGTATGTATGTATGTATGTGTGTGTGTGTGTGTGTGTGTGTGTGTGTGTCAGTGGGTGCACTGAGGACGGGGAGAGCTCAACAACTGATAACATCATCCAGGTCACAAGGTGTGAGCAGCATCAGCAGCAGCAGCAGCAGCAGCAGCACAACTCTTCAGGGAATGTGACTCTGTCAACAAATAATGTTGGCAGGCTGGTGAGTGGTTGTTCCAGCAGTCACACCGCATGATGGTCGCCTTTGTGAGTGCCACCACTGAATCTCTGGCATCTGGAGTGAACAGCTCTCTCGCCTTGGACTAGAATTTCACGTTTTTATTTTCATTTCAGTCATGGAAGACCTCAACTGGTTCCATTTATGGGATTTTTCATAAGTCAATATGTTTTCTCCTGGACATACAGAGGTACAAGATAAAGGTTGCGTGTAAGAATATAATTAAACAGGTATTCACGTGGTATTGGTCGTAGTTACTGAAAAGTTATCAGAAAATGTCGTAGGTAACTAGGTAGACGGCTGATTAGGAAAGCTGTTCACCACCTGGCTAACTAACACGACACAGAATGTTCACCACCTGGCTAACTAACACGACACAGAATGTTCACCACCTGGCTAACTAACACGACACAGAATGTTCCCCACCTGGCTAACTAACACGACACAGAATGTTCACCACCTGGCCAACTAACACGACACAGAATGTTCACCACTTGGCCAACTAACACGACACAGAATGTTCACCACCTGGCCACCTAAAACGACACAGAATGTTCACCACCTGGTCAACTAACACGACACAGAATGTTCACCACCTGGCTAACTAACACGACACAGAATGTTCACCACCTGGCCAACTAACACGACACAGAATGTTCACCACCTGGCTAACTAACACGACACAGAATGTTCACCACCTGGCTAACTAACACGACACAGAATGTTCACCACCTGGCTAACTAACACGACACAGAATGTTCACCACCTGGTTAACTAACACGACACAGAATGTTCACCACCTGGCTAACTAACACGACACAGAATGTTCACCACCTGGCCAACTAACACGACACAGAATGTTCACCACCTGGCTAACTAACACGACACAAAATCTGACAAAGAACTAAAAGAAATGATCTACGACGAAAGAGATGTGAACCAGAGGGGAGCCATAATTACAACGTACAAGATAGTCAGATGACACAGTAGGGAAGACACAGACTGATTTAAAGGAGAGGACTACGGAAGATACACAGATAGAAGGTAAAGACGCAAATGAGTCACAGGTTTGTCAGAGAGATCTTCACACAAAGCCGGATAGCAAGTGGAACATTCCGGATAAGGTAAGAGAGTTGGTAGATTCCATACACAGGATCAGAAGTAAGTACGACAGGATCTGAGAGGCCAGAAAAAGAGTGTGATTCCACATGAGTAATCTAGGTGAGTCAAAAATTAAAAGACGACCCACGTAACCACAACGAGATTAATACAAGACTCGAAGCGGAGGCAAAGCAACGCCATGACACCCAGAGTGCCGGTGGAGCTGTGACAACATGACACCCAGAGTGCCGGTGGAGCTGTGACAACATGCCACCCAGAGTGCAGGTGGAGCTGTGACAACATGACACCCAGAGTGCAGGTGGAGCTGTGACAACATGACACCCAGAGTGCCGGTGGAGCTGTGATAACATGATACCCAGAGTGCAGGTGGAGCTGTGACAACATGATACCCAGAGTGCAGGTGGAGCTGTGACAACATGACACCCAGAGTGCCGGTGGAGCTGTGATAACATGATACCCAGAGTGCAGGTGGAGCTGTGACAACATGATACCCAGAGTGCAGGTGGAGCTGTGACATGATACCCAGTGTGCAGGTGGAGCTGTGATAACATGATACCCAGAGTGCAGGTGGAGCTGTGATAACATGACACCCAGAGTGCAGGTGGAGCTGTGATAACATGACACCAAGAGTGCAGGTGGAGCTGTGATAACATGACACCCAGAGTGCAGGTGGAGCTGTGATAACATGACACCAAGAGTGCAGGTGGAGCAGTGATAACATGATACCCAGAGTGCCGGTGGAGCTGTGATAACATGACACCCAGAGTGCAGGTGGAGCTGTGATAATATGATACCCAGAGTGCAGGTGGAGCTGTGATAACATAATACCCAGAGTGCAGGCGGAGCTGTGATAATATGATACCCAGAGTGCAGGTGGAGCTGTGATAGAATGATACCCAGAGTGCCGGTGGAGCTGTGACAACATGATACCCAGAGTGCAGGTGGAGCTGTGATAACATGACACCCAGAGTGCAGGTGGAGCTGTGATAACATGACACCCAGAGTGCCGGTGGAGCTGTGATAACATAATACCCAGAGTGCAGGTGGAGCTGTGATAACATGACACCCAGAGTGCCGGTGGAGCTGTGACAACATGACACCCAGAGTGCAGGTGGAGCTGTGATAACATGATACCCAGAGTGCCGGTGGAGCTGTGATAACATGACACCCAGAGTGCAGGTGGAGCTGTGATAACATGATACCCAGAGTGCAGGTGGAGCTGTGATAGCATGACACCCAGAGTGCAGGTGGAGCTGTGATAACATGATACCCAGAGTGCAGGTGGAGCTGTGATAACATGACACCCAGAGTGCCGGTGGAGCTGTGATAACATAATACCCAGAGTGCAGGTGGAGCTGTGATAATACGATACCCAGAGTGCAGGTGGAGCTGTGATAGCATGACACCCAGAGTGCAGGTGGAGCTGTGATAACATGATACCCAGAGTGCCGGTGGAGCTGTGATAACGTGATTCCCAAAGTGCAGGTGGAGCTGTGGCAACGTGATACCCAGAGTGCAGAAGGAGATGTGACAACATGATAGCCAAAGTGCAGGTGGAGTTGTGACAACAACATGATACCCAGAGTGCAGGTGGAGCTGTGACAACATGACACCCAGAGTGCTGGTTGAGCTGTGACAACAACATGTTACCCAGAGTGCTGGCGGAGCTGTGACAGCAACCTGATACCCAGAGTGCCGGTGGAGCTGTGACAACGCCATAACACCCAGAGTGCCGGTTGAGCTGTGAGTGCCGGTGAAGCTGTGACAATAACATGATACCCAGAGTGCCGGTGGAGCTGTGACAACATGACACCCAAAGTGTCGGTGGAGCTGTGACAACATGACACCCAAAGTGTCGGTGGAGCTGTGACAACATGACACCCAGAGTGTCGGTGGAGCTATGACATCGCCATAACACCCAGAGTGCCTGCGGAGTTGTGACAAAAACATGATACCCAGAGTGCCGGTGGAGCTGTGACAACAACATGGCACCTACTTCTAAAAACTCGTTAGATTCTAAATTCCCAGTCAAAAAATTCCAATCAATCTGACTAAAGTTAAAGTCCCCTAGAATTACAACGTTATCGTGCCATGTGGCCCCAACAATTTCCTCCCACAGTAGTCTTCCTTGGTCTCTATCCAAGTTTGGGGATGGTATATCACACTTAAGATCAGTTTTTCGTGCCCTTCTGAAAATTCTACCCAAACAGACACAGTATGTGTTTCAGACTTTATACCCGTTTTTATGCAACAATTTAAACGATGACGGACATAGAGTGCCACCCCACCCCCCTTCCCGATACCTCTGTCTGCTTGGATCAGTTTTAACCCTGAATGTGACATTCAGCAGGCATGTCCCTATTTTTCATATTAAACCACATCTCAGTTATGGCAAAAACATCAATATTACCCTCACTTGCAACTAATCTCAATTCGTCAATCTTATTTCTCGTACTACGGCTGTTAGTGTAATATATTTTCAGAAACCCTTCCTTCTCTTTTCTCTTCCTGCTGATTTCTGTTCCTCCACTATGCCTGTTACTCTCCTTGTCACCTAATGTCATTGGCTTTCCTATATTCACTAATAACTCTACCTCATTCTGCCTGTAACTGGTTTCCTTAAAACTCATGCTATTGCCTCACTTAGAATACAATGATTTTCCACAAAATCAATACCACTATCTATTCTAGTTTAATGATCTAACAGCTCCCTCCACTGCGTTGGCCAGTACTCCCACCCCAAACCTAGATAAGTAAACCCCATCCCTGGCATACATGTCATTTCTGCCATAGAAGAGGTCCCAATTGTCTATGAATGTTACTGCATTTTCCTTACAGTTTTTGTCCAGCCAGCAATTGATGTCAATTGCCCTGGACAACCATTCATTTCCAACTCCTCTCCTGGGCAAAATGCCACATATCACAGGGTTCCCACCCTTCTTCCTAATTATCTCTATTCCTGTCCTATACCTGCTAATCAGGTCTTCACTCCTACTTCTGCCAACATTGTTGCCTCCTGCACTGAGCAGATAATAGGATTGCTCCCATTATCCTTCATGATATCATCCAGATGGCTAACAATATTCCTCATCCCAGCCCCAAGAAAACATACCATCTGCCTCCTCTTCCTGTCCCTACCTGGAGGTTATTCCGGGGATCAACGCCCCCGCGGCCCGGTCCATGACCAGGCCTCCCGATGGATCAGGACCTGGTCAACTAGGCTGTTACTACTGGCCGCACGCAGTCCAACGTACGAGCCACAGCTCGGCTGATCCGGCACTGACTTTAGGTATCTGTCTAGCTCTCTCTTGAAGGCAGCCAGGGGTTTATTGGCAATTCCCCTAATGCTTGATGGGAGGCTGTTGAACAGTCTTGGCCCCGGACACTTATGGTGTTTTCCCTTAGTGTACTAATGGCGCCCCTACTTTTAATTGGTGGTTGTGGTAGGGTCTCTAGTAGAGTCTGGGCTGGCAGTAAGGCTGGGGGCTGGGTCTGAGTCAGCACTGGGGCTGGGGGCTGTGCCTGGGCCAGCACCAGCACTGTGGGTATTAGTGCTATGACTGGGGGATGGGTCTGGTTTAGCACTATGTGGGTGACTAGATAGTTTCGAGTCATCTGTTGTGGTATGGGCATTCTGCATTTTTTGTTACACTATCTTTTGCTCCCATGTTTTATATATTTTTGGTAGACTATCCAAGAGGTCATCCTTGTTTTCTTGATTATTTTTATCATTTATTACTCTCCTTAGTACCTTTCTGATACCTGCCCAAAGTTCTACATCTTTGTTGCACAACCAGAAACACCTTGCTAGTTCGAGGTCATTTTTTGAGGCTGTATTTAGTCTAGTACAAGAGATATGGTGTTTGGAAGAGCATAGATTCCATGTGATTCTGGGTTTCCTTCCAAGGATTTTTTACATGTCTCACAGATATGCTGTGCTGACATCCTGTCTGTATCCTACTACACACTGTATGCCACGGAAGAAAACTGATTTCCACTTTACCTTTCTCTTGCTGGTGCCAGTAATATGCAAGATGTATTTATACAAACCAAGTTTGCAGTATGTGGGTGGTGGTGTAGGGTGGGTGGTGGATGTAGGGTGGGTGGTGGGTGTTGGGTGGGTGGTGGGTGTAGGGTGGGTGGTGGTGTAGGGTGGGTGGTGGGTGTTGGGTGGGTGGTGGTGTAGGGTGGGTGGTGGGTGTAGAGTGGGTGGTGGTGTAGGGTGGGTGGTGGGTGTAGGGTGGGTGGTGGTGTAGGGTGGGTGGTGGGTGTAGGGTGGGTGTGAGGGCAGGACTTACCCACACTGCCACACTTCACTATTATTTTTATTATTATAGTTATTATTATTTAATTTACTTTTATGTAGTGCTGTACACTGTTTATCTCAAGGATATACACTGTATTCTTTCAAAATACACTTTTCACTGCGCTATACTGGGATCATTGTTTTATTATTTACACAGCAGCTAGGCCTACGCTAACTTTTCTCTACACTTCTATGGAAAAGTTTATTTCCTGTTTAGTTAAGGTAACGGTTGTATGCTCAATTTATGTATGTTGTGAGTCCCTGCACCTCAATGCTACCACCACTCGTTTTATCTCTTATGACTATAGTAGTTACTCATCCGTTATTAACACTTCACTGGACCTCTGGCAATAGTTGGCTAGTGCCAGTCGCTTGTAAGATATTCCCATATCTACACTATATATTGTACGCTGTAATGGGGGACAGAACCCCTATCCATAAATTTCACCTGACTGTCCCCATCTAAAACAATGTTCTTACCTTCACTGGTGGAGTTTGTAGTAACGTTCTCGATGGTCTTCGTTGGGGTTTCAAGGGATGTTGATTCACTTTCCTCTTCCTTGGCGTCGTTCATGATGATGCTCCCAGTAGTCGACTCACATTCATCGAGTAGCACGGAGAATGGAGAATGCGTTTAATGTTTCCACAAATATTTCCACAGCAGTCTCTTTCTTCTTCATCGTTTCTACCTCTCCATTCGTCTTCTTGATCTTCAATTTCATTCCTTGCTGTCCGGCCACTGCCCGGGTTCCCTTCTTGACCTGAGGACCCACAACAGGAGGACTACTACGAATCCTCTTGTTTTCCACCGTCAATCGCCGTATCTTAAGCTTCGCTACCCTCAATTCCTCCTTAAGCTGCTAGTAAAGTTGCTCATTGGAGGGCATCTCGGTTGAGTCCACAGGGAGTACACTAGACACGTCCTCACTGAGCAAGTTCAGCTACTGTCTGTCTGTACAGAGAAACAGAACCAGAAAACTAAGAAAATTTCTTTTATTGCCAAAAAACTCCAATTCCATTCTTCCAAACATCTGCTTAAATTTAAAATGATATTCACAGTTCGTAATATCAAACATGATGGCTGGTTTAAAGCAGGAATAGGTGAAGAAAATTTATTATGCAGCCATAATTTTATATTATGTATTCTAATGCGAATTATGCCCTTGCCCAACATTTTATTATATATATGTTAATTCTAATATTGTATTATATTATATTGTTATGTTTGGCTTGATATTAAGCAAGTGATTTTTATGTAGTGGGAAACCACTAGCTAGAGCGCCGGTTACCAGTTCAGGCACTGGCCTGTCTCCTCAGAGCCACATGATCCAACCTGACGTCAGCTTACCGCTCACTGGTACAGTCAGTAGGTTCACTCATCTCAGGAACAACACCAGTAAGGATGGACGCATTACTCACACTCGTTAATGGCTGACTAAGTTCCATCTTGCATTTCTTAAGTACCCTGGAAAACAACTCGTCGGGCCCCGGGGACTTATTTTGCTTCAGTTTGTCTATCTGTTTGATAACCATGTCCCTCGTGACAGTAATATTAGTTAATATGAATTCAGGAACTGAATAACTATTAATTTCTGGAGTCTCATGTATGTCTTCCTATGTAAAAACTGACAAAAAATAATCATTAAATAAGGAACACATTTCCAGTTCGTTATCTGTCAGCTGTCCATTCCCAATTTTCAGAGGTCCTACTTTTTCCTTCACCTTCGTCCTATACACTTGAAAAAAACCTTTTGGATTAGTCTTTGATTCAATAGCAACTCTAATTTCATAGTCACGTTTAGCCTTTCTAATCCCTTTTTTTACTTCTCTTTTAAGCTGGACATATTGGTTAGTAAGGTTAACCTCTCCTCTTCTGATGCGCCTATAAATTCCCCTTTTCTCCCCTAATAGATGCTTTAGCCTCCTGTTAACCCATTTGGGATCGTTATTATTAGACCTAATTTCTCTCTGGGGAATGTATATACTCTGGGCACTGTGTACATTATTAAGAAAACAATCATAAAAGCAGATCCCTTCATAATCATAAGTATGATCATCGTCAATAAAATCATTAGCTAGATATCCCCAATTGAGATTAGAGAGGTGTTCCCTAAGTCCATTATTATCGGAGGAACGAAAATCAGGGAATTTTACTGTATTATCATTGTTCTCGTGTTCCCAGTTAATGTTAAAAGTGATGGATTTGTGATCACTTGCGCCAAGCTCTTCAGTGTCTAAATTCTTCAACTTGTCCATTTTCAAAACCATTCATCACATGAGTGAGAGAGGTTGGACTTGAGTGGGACTTGCACATAAGTTAGTGGATACATCAGAACTTATTGTTAGGGTACAACTAAAGTGTTATGCCAATATTCTATTCGTGGTTTGGATATGTAAAGGACCTGCCTAGTATGGGCCAACAGGCCTACTGCAGTGTTCCTCCTTTCTTATGTTATTATTTGTATCCTTTCCATTTTCCCATCTAAAGTGCAGGTGGAGCTGCGACTGCGACGTTACAACCAGAGTGCAAGTGAAGCTATAACATCAAATTGACACCCAGAATATAGGTGGAGCTGTGACATCAACAAGGTACCCAGAGTGAAGGTGGGGTTGTGATGTCAACAACGCACCTAGAGTGCAGGTGCGTTGAAGCTGAGACATCAACATGGCACCAAGACTTCGGGTATAGTTGTGACATCAACCTGATACCCAAAGAGCAAGTGGCATTACCATGACACCCAAAGAGCATGTGTGGCTGTGACATCAACATGTCACCCAAAGTACAAGTAAGACTATGACATCAATATGGCACCCAGATTGCAGGAGGGACTGTGACATCAGCATTGCACCAAGAGTGCAGATGCGGGTATGATATCAAGATGGCACCAAGAGTACAGTTGGGGTTGTGACTTCAACAAGGCACCTAGAGTGCAGGTGGGATTATAATATAAACAAAGCATCCAGAGTGCATGTAGAGATGTGGCATCAACAAAACACTTAGAGTGCAGGTGGGACTGAGACATCATCATGACACCCAAAGTGGACGTGGGGCTCTGACATCTACATGACACTCAGGGTGCAAGTGGGGCTGTGACATCGAAATAACACCCAGTGTGCAGGTGGGGCTGTGAAATCAACATAACACCCAGGATGAAGTTGAGGTTGTGACATCAGGATAACACAAGAGATACAGTTGAGGTTGTGAAATCAGGATAACACCCAGGATGCAGTTGGAGTTGTGACATCAGATAGCACCCAGGTTGCAGTTGGATTGTGACATCAGGATAACACCCAGGTTGCAGTTGAGGTTGTGACGTCAACATAAAATCAAGGGTGCAGGTGGGTTGTGACGTCAACATAACACCCAGGGTGCAGGTGGGGTTGTGACGTCAACATAACACCCAGGGTGCAGGTGGGATTGTGACGTCAACATAGCACACAGGGTGCAGGTGGATTGTGACGTCAACATAACACCCAGTGTGTAGGTGAGTTGTGAGGTCAACATAATACAAAGGGTGGAAGTGAGGTTGTGACGTCAACATAACACCCAATGTGCAGGTGGGGTTGTGACATCAACATAACACCCAGTGTGCAGGTGGGGTTGTGACATCAACATAACACCCAGGGTGCAGGTGGGGTTGTGACATCAACATAACACCCAGTGTGCAGGTGGGGTTGTGACATCAACATAACACCCAGGGTGCAGGTGGGTTGTGACGTAAACATAACACCCAGGGTGCAGGTGAGGTTGTGACATCAACATAACACCCAGTGTGCAGGTGGGGTTGTGACATCAACATAACACCCAGGGTGCAGGTGGGGTTGTGACATCAACATAACACCCAGGGTGCAGGTGAGTTGTGACATCAACATAACACCCAGGGTGCAGGTGGGGTTGTGACATCAACATAACACCCAGTCTGCAGGTGGGGTTGCGACATCAACATAACACCCAGGGTGAAGGTGAGTTGTGATATCAACATAACACCCAGGGTGCAGGTGGGGTTGTGACATCAACATAAAACACCCAGGGTGCAGGTGGCTTGTGACATTAACATAACACCCAGGGTGCAGGTGGCTTGTGACATCAACATAACACCCAGGGTGCAGGTGGGTTGTGACATCAACATAACACCCAGGGTGCAGGTGGGTTGTGATACCAACATAACACCCAGGGTGCAGGTGGGGTTGTGACATGAACATAACACCCAGGGTGCAGGTCAGTTCTGACATCAACATAACACACAGGGTGCAGGTGAGTTGTGACATCAACATAACACCCAGGGTGCAGTTGGGGTTGTGACATCAACATAACACCCAGGGTGCAGGTGGGTTGTGACATCAACATAACACCCAGGGTGCAGGTGGGTTGTGACATCAACATAACACCAAGGGTGCAGGTGGGTTGTGACATCAACATAACACCCAGGGTGCAGGTGGGGTTGTGACATAAGCATAACACCCAGGGTGCAGGTGGGTTGTGATATCAACATAACACCCAGTGCGCAGGTGGGTTGTAACATCAACATAACACCCAGGGTGCAGGTGGGGTGTGACATCAACATAACACCCAGGGTGCAGGTGGCTTTGTGACATCAACATAACACCCAGGGTGCAGGTGGGTTGTGACATCAGCATAACACCCAGGGTGCAGGTGGGTTGTGAGATCAACATAACACCCAGGGTACAGGTGGGGTTGTGACATCAACATAACACCAAGGGTGCAGGTGGGTTGCGAAATCAACATAACACCCAGGGTGCAGGTGGGTTGTGACATCAACATAACACCCAGGGTGCACGTGGGTTGTGACATCAAAATAGTACCCAGGGTGCAGGTGGGGTTGTGACATCAAAATAACACCCAGGGTGCAGGTGGGTTGGGACATCAAAATAACACCCATGGTGCAAGTAGGGTGTGACATCAAAATAACATACAGGGTGCAGGTGGGTTGTGACATCAACATAACACCCAGGGTGCAGGTGGGGTTGTGACATCAACATAACACCCAGGGTGCAGGTGGGTTGTGACATCAACATAACACCCAGGGTGCAGGTGGGGTTGTGACATCAACATAACACCCAGGGTGCAGGTGGGTTGTGACATCAACATAACACCCAGGGTGCAGGTAGGTTGTTACATCAACATAACACCCAGGGTGCAGGTGGGGTTGTGACATCAACATAACACCCAGGGTGCAGGTGGGGTTGTGACATCAACATAACACCCAGGGTGCAGGTGGGTTGTGACATCAACATAACACCCAGGGTGCAGGTGGGTTGGGGCATCAACATAACACCCAGGGTGCAGGTGGGTTGTGACATCAACATAACACCCAGGGTGCAGGTGGGGTTGTGACATCAACATAACACCCAGGGTGCAGGTGGGTTGTGACATCAACATAACACTCAGGGTGCAGGTGGGTTGTGACATCAACATAACACCCAGGGTGCAGGTGGGGTTGTGACATCAACATAACACCCAGGGTGCAGGTGGGATGTGACATCAACATAACACCCAGGGTGCAGGTTGGGTTGTGACATCAACATAACACCCAGGGTGCAGGTAGGTTGTGACATCAACATAACACCCAGGGTGCAGGTGGGGTTGTGACATGAAAATAACACCCAGGGTGCAGGTGGGTTGTGACATCAACATAACACCCAGGGTGCAGGTAGGTTGTGACATCAACATAACACCCAGGGTGCAGGTGGGGTTGTGACATGAAAATAACACCCAGGGTGCAGGTGGGTTGTGACATCAACATAACACCCAGGGTGAAGGTGGGGTTGTGACATCAACATGACACCCAGGGTGCAGGTGGGTTGTGACATCAACATAACACCCAGGGTGCAGGTGGGTTGTGACATCAACATAACACCCAGGGTGCAGGTGGGGTTGTGACATCAACATAACACCCAGGGTGCAGGTGGGGTTGTGACATCAACATAACTCCCAAGGTGCAGGTGGGTTGTGACATCAACATAACACCCAGGGTGAAGGTGGGTTGGGACATCAACATAACACCCAGGGTGCAGGTGGGTTGTGACATCAACATAACACCCAGGGTGCAGGTGGGGTTGTGACATCAACATAACACCCAGGGTGCAGGAGGGTTGTGACATCAACATAACACTCAGGGCGCAGGTGGGTTGTGACATCAACATAACACCCAGGGTGCAGGTGGGGTTGTGACATCAACATAACACCCAGGGTGCAGGTGGGGTTGTGACATCAACATAACACCCAGGGTGCAGGTGGGTTGTGACATCAACATAACACCCAGGGTGCAGGTGGGTTGTAACATCAACATAACACCCAGGGTGCAGGTGGGTTGTGACATCAACATAACACCCAGGGTGCAGGTGGGGTTGTGACATCAACATAACACCCAGGGTGCAGGTGGGTTGTGACATCAACATAACACTCAGGGTGCAGGTGGGTTGTGACATCAACATAACACCCAGGGTGCAGGTGGGTTGTGACATCAACATAACACCCAGGGTGCAGTTGGGGTTGTGACATGAAAATAACACCCAGGGTGCAGGTGGGTTGTGACATCAACATAACATCCAGGGTGCAGGTGGTTTGTGACATCAACATAACACCCAGGGTGCAGGTGGGTTGTGACATCAACATAACATCCAGGGTGCTGGTGGGGTTGTGACATCAACATAACACCCAGGGTGCAGGTGGGTTGTGACATCAACATAACACCCAGGTTGCAGGTGGGTTGTGACATCAACATAACACCCTGGGTGCAGGTGGGTTGTGACATCAACATAACACCCAAGGGTGCAGGTGGGGTTGTGACATCTATAACGGGCTTGTTTGGTATTCTGGTAGCGGGTGGTTAAATGATATGTCTTCGGAGGCTTCTTTGTTTATTGTTAAGTCGTTGTGGGTACACAGGCTTGTGTGTTGTGCCCATGGCCCGGGAGGGCCATGCCCAAGAGAGAGAGCTGGGAGGCCTTGTGTCTTGCTGCTAGGCCGCTGTGTGAGTGAGGGCGAGGCAAGTCTGGGCATACTGAAGTGGCAAGGCTTAGGTGGCAGCACCAGCATAGCGCGAAATATGAACTAAGCTGGCAGACAGCATGGGCTGTCTGTGCAGACAGTACAGGCTGTCTACATACCAACATAACACCCAGGGTGCAGGTGGGTTGTGACATCAACATAACACCCAGGGTGCAGGTGGGTTGTGACATCAACATAACACCCAGAGTGCAGGTGGGGTTGTGACATCAACATAACACCCAGGGTGCAGGAAGGTTGTGACATCAACATAACACCCAGGGTGCAGGTGGGGCTGTGACATGAAAATAACACCCAGGGTCCAGGTGGGTTGTGACATCAACATAACATCCAGGGTGCAGGTGGGTTGTGACATCAACATAACACCCAGGGTGCAGGTGGGTTGTGACATCAACATAACACCCAGGGTGCAGGTGGGGTTGTGACATCAACATAACACCCAGGGTGCAGGTGGGTTGTGACATCAACATAACACCCAGGGTGCAGGTGGGTTGTGACTTCAACATAACACCCAGGGTGCAGGTGGGTTGTCACATCAACATAACACCCAGGGTGCAGGTTGGGTTGTGACATCAACATAACACCCAGGGTGCAGGTGGGTCGTGACATCAACATAACACCCAGGGTGCAGGTGGGGTTGTGACATCAACATAACACCCAGCGTGCAGGTGCGTCGTGACATCAACATAACACCCAGGGTGCAGGTGGGGTTGTGACATTAACATAACACCCAGGGTGCAGGTGGTCGTGACATCAACATAACACACAGGGTGCAGGTGGTTGTGATATCAACATAACACCCAGGGTGTAGGTGGGTCGTGACATCAACATAACACCCGGGGTGCAGGTGGGTTGTGACATCAACATAACACCCAGGGTGCAGTTGGGTCGTGACATCAACATAACACCCAGGGTGCAGGTGGTCGTGACATCAACATAACACCCAGGGTGCAGGCGGTCGTGACATCATAACTCCCAGGGTGCAGGTGGTTGTGACATCAACATAACACCCAGGGTGCAAGTGGGTCGTGACATCAACATTACACCCAGGGTGCAGGTGGTCGTGACATCAACATAACACCCAGGGTGCAGGTGGGTCGTGACATCAACATAACACCCAGGGTGCAGGTGGGTCGTGACATCAACATAACACCCAGGGTGCAGGTGGTCGTGACATAAACATAACACCCAGGGTGCAGGTGGGTTGTGACATCAACATAGCACCCAGGGTGCAGGTGGTTGTGACTTCAACATAACACCCAGGGTGCAGGTGGTCGTGACATCAACATAACATCCAGGGTGCAGGTGGTCGTGACATCAACATAACACCCAGGGTGCAGGTGGGTCGTGACATCAACATAACACCCAGGGTGCAGGTGGTCGTGACATCAACATAACACCCAGGGTGCAGGTGGTCGTGACATCAACATAACACCCAGGGTGCAGGTGGTCGTGACATCAACATAACACCCAGGGTGCAGGTGGGTCGTGACATCAACATAACACCCAGGGTGCAGGTGGTCGTGACATCAACATAACACCCATGGTGCAGGTGGGTCGTGACATCAACATAACACCCAGGGTGCAGGTGGTCGTGACATCAACATAACACCCAGGGTGCAGGTGGGTTGTGACATCAACATAACACCCAGGGTGCAGGTGGGTCGTGACATCAACATAACACCCAGGGTGCAGGTGGTCGTGACATCAACATAACACCCAGGGTGCAGGTGGTCGTGACATCAACATAACACCCAGGGTGCAGGTGGGTCGTGACATCAACATAACACCCAGGGTGCAGGTGGTCGTGACATCAACATAACACCCAGGGTGCAGGTGGTCGTGACATCAACATAACACCCAGGGTGCAGGTGAGTCGTGACATCAACATAACACCCAGGGTGCAGGTGGTCGTGACATCAACATAACACCCAGGGTGCAGGTGGGGTTGGGACGTCAACATAACACCCAGGGTGCAGGTGGGTCGTGACATCAACATAACACCCAGGGTGCAGGTGGTTGTGACTTCAACATAACACCCATGGTGCAGGTGGTCGTGACATCAACATGACATCCAGGGTGCAGGTGGTCGTGACATCAACATAACACCCAGGGTGCAGGTGGGTCGTGACATCAACATAACACCCAGGGTGCAGGTGGGTCGTGACATCAACATAACACCCAGGGTGCAGGTGGTCGTTACATCAACATAACACCCAGGGTGCAGGTGGTCGTGACATCAACATAACACCCAGGGTGCAGGTGGTCGTGACATCAACATAACACCCAGGGTGCAGGTGGGTCGTGACATCAACATAACACCCAGGGTGCAGGTGGTCGTGACATCAACATAACACCCATGGTCCAGGTGGGTCGTGACATCAACATAACACCCAGGGTGCAGGTGGTCGTGACATCAACATAACACCCAGGGTGCAGGTGGGTTGTGACATCAACATAACACCCAGGGTGCAGGTGGGTCGTGACATCAACATAACACCCAGGGTGCAGGTGGTCGTGACATCAACATAACACCCAGGGTGCAGGTGGTCGTGACATCAACATAACACCCAGGGTGCAGGTGGGTCGTGACATCAACATAACACCCAGGGTACAGGTGGTCGTGACATCAACATAACACCCAGGGTGCAGGTGGTCGTGACATCAACATAACACCCAGGGTGCAGGTGAGTCGTCACATTAACATAACACCCAGGGTGCAGGTGGTCGTGACATCAACATAACACCCAGGGTGCAGGTGGGGTTGGGACATCAACATAACACCCAGGGTGCAGGTGGGTCGTTACATCAACATAACACCCAGGGTGCAGGTGGTCGTGACATCAACATAACACCCAAGGTGCAGGTGGTCGTGACATCAACATAACACCCAGGGTGCAGGTGGGTCGTGACATCAACATAACACCCAGGGTGCAGGTGGTCGTGACATCAACATAACACCCAGGGTGCAGGTGGTCGTGACATCTACGTAACACCCAGGGTGCAGGTGGGTCGTGACATCAACGTAACACCCAGGGTGCAGGTGGGTCGTGACATCAACATAACACCCAGGGTGCAGGTGGTCGTGACATCAACATAACACCCAGGGTGCAGGTGGGGTTGTGACATCAACATAACACCCAGGGTGCAGGTGGGTCGTGACATCAACATAACACCCAGGGTGCAGGTGGTCGTGACATCAACATAACACCCAGGGTGCAGGTGGTCGTGACATCAACATAACACCCAGGGTGCAGGTGGGTCGTGACATCAACATAACACCCAGGGTGCAGGTGGGTCGTGACATCAACATAACACCCAGGGTGCAGGTGGTCGTGACATCAACATAACACCCAGGGTGCAGGTGGGGTTGTGACATCAACATAACACCCAGGGTGCAGGTGGGTCGTGACATCAACATAACACCCAGGGTGCAGGTGGTCGTGACATCAACATAACACCCAGGGTGCAGGTGGTCGTGACATCAACGTAACACCCAGGGTGCAGGTGGTCGTGACATCAACATAACACCCAGGGTGCAGGTGGGTCGTGACATCAACATAACACCCAGGGTGCAGGTGGGTCGTGACATCAACATAACACCCAGGGTGCAGGTGGGTCGTGACATCAACATAACACCCAGGGTGCAGGTGGGTTGTGACATCAACATAACACCCAGGGTGCAGGTGGGTCGTGACATCAACATAACACCCAGGGTGCAGGTGGGTCGTGACATCAACATAACACCCAGGGTGCAGGTGGGGTTGTGACATCAACATAACACCCAGGGTGCAGGTGGGTCGTGACATCAACATAACTCCCAGGGTGCAGGTGGGTCGTGACATCAACATAACACCCATGGTGCAGGTGGGTTGTGACATCAACATAACACCCAGGGTGCAGGTGGGTCGTGACATCAACATAACACCCAGGGTGCAGGTGGGTCGTGATATCAACATAACACCCAGGGTGCAGGTGGGGTTGTGACATCAACATAACACCCAGGGTGCAGGTGGGTCGTGACATCAACATAACACCCAGGGTGCAGGTGGGTCGTGACATCAACATAACACCCAGGGTGCAGGTGGGTTGTGACATCAACATAACACCCAGGGTGCAGGTGGGTCGTGACATCAACATAACACCCAGGGTGCAGGTGGGTCGTGACATCAACATAACACCCAGGGTGCAGGTGGGGTTGTGACATCAACATAACACCCAGGGTGCAGGTGGGTCGTGACATCAACATAACACCCAGGGTGCAGGTGGTTGTGACATCAACATAACACCCAGGGTGCAGGTGGGGTTGTGACATCAACATAACACCCAGGGTGCAGGTGGGTCGTGACATCAACATAACACCCAGGGTGCAGGTGGGTCGTGACATCAACATAACACCCAGGGTGCAGGTGGTCGTGACATCAACATAACACCCAGGGTGCAGGTGGGTCGTGACATCAACATAACACCCAGTGTGCAGGTGGGTCGTGACATCAACATAACACCCAGGGTGCAGGTGGGTCGTGACATCAACATAACACCCAGGGTGCAGGTGGTCGTGACATCAACATAACACCCAGGGTGCAGGTGGGTCGTGACATCAACATAACACCCAGGGTGCAGGTGGGTCGTGACATCAACATAACACCCAGGGTGCAGGTGGGTTGTGACATCAACATAACACCCAGGGTGCAGGTGGGTCGTGACATCAACATAACACCCAGGGTGCAGGTGGGTCGTGACATCAACATAACACCCAGGGTGCAGGTGGGTCGTGACATCAACATAACACCCAGGGTGCAGGTGGGTCGTGACATCAACATAACACCCAGGGTGCAGGTGGGTCGTGACATCAACATAACACCCAGGGTGCAGGTGGGGTTGTAAAGTGAACATGCGTAGTAATCTTACTGTTTCTGACTCACCTCCTCACAACTTGACTCATACATATACGCAAAAATATTTTTTGTTTTTCTCTATATTTGATACATCATATATGCTGTGTTATATTCCTGCCTCAGCCTGGTACTTGTTACTCTCACCCCCAGGATGCCACCTACAAAGTCCACTAATTTCCACTTACCTATGTACCCCTGAGTGAACCTAAGTACTAGGTATGAAAATATTCATATCCGTCTCAGCACTCGGAGTCTCGCTCACTGCGCAAGATGTTAAAAAACTGTTAGGAAAACCGAGAGGTTAATAAATGAGACATTCGTGCAACATTTGTGTATCGTTATACTACTACACTGGACGGAAGAAGTCACTGACTGGCGAAACGTTTCCTGAATAAAGATAATCAAGAAATTATGTATGATCTTAGGATGCTGCACTTTATATACTGCTCTGGTACTAGTGTGCTGTCTTCACAAGGCACCATTAATGCTAGTACAGAGGTTGTCATATAACAAATGTTAACTATCTTGCTCTGCCTTGGACAACACTTCCCAGGAGATGTATTACTCCGGAAGGTTTTGTGATGAATAAATTAAAATATAATAATAATAATAATAATAATAATAATAATAATAATAATAATAATAATAATAATAATAATAATAATAACAATAATAATAATAATAATAATAATAATAATAATAATAATAATAATAATAATAATAATAATAATAATAATAATAGTAGGTTGGTAGACAGCAACCACCCAGGGAGGTACTACCGTCCTGCTAAGTGAGTGTAAAACGGAAACCTGTGATTATTTTACATAAAGGACGCAGCACCAAGTATTAAATTCTCAGTAAGTGTGCAAATATATATATTATAATCTTTCATTGTATGTGTTTGTATTTTGGTATGTGTGTGGGGGAGGGGCAGCATAATGCCGTGACTAGCACTGGCTTAAATAGCAACGCTCTTCTTGCCGAATAAGGCAAGCGAAAATTTTTGAATAAATATTACAAAATGTAAAACAACCACGGAGGGAGTTGAATGATAGCTCTAGGCCTTTTGTGTTGCAATCAACACATCATCAGGAGCTTATAATATTGCAGATAAAAGGAGGAGGTCCAAGCAGATACGATCACAAGGGCACCTTTGCTGGAGTGAGGCAGAGATGAGGGAGGCATGAGGCAGGCAGGAAGTGCCCCCCGGGCATACCAATACCCATAACCAGAAAGATTGAATATTATATCATTAAAAAAACATCTTGCCCACAAGCACTGATATTGTAATAGTAATGTAACGCAGGTGACATGGCAATTATCAAAAAATTCGGTCAGACTACACTATGATATAAATAACTTTACATGTATAATAATTAAATTGTCAATAATATAAATATCACATTAAGAGTTTCCGTACCTCTAGAAAACGGGTCCACTTAAAGGAACATTTAAAAGGAGACATCTGTAAGTTATACAAAGGGAGACAGCCAAGTTTATCTATCCCACAAACTTCTGAGGCAGATGCTGGATATGATGTATATGACTTTACATACAAAATATATAGATAGATATGGTAATTGTCTTAGGAATTTTCACCTGTAGAAAAGGGGCCGATTAAAAGAGGCTCATTTAAAGGGGAAGCATCTATAAGTTCAAAAAAGACAGTCCTAGTTATTCATCTCACAAGATTCTGAGGCAAACACTGGTTCAACCATCAGGAAAGGTAAGAAAAATAGGCGCTAATTCCTCGGTGTGGCATTACATTTAAGACAGTCCAATGCATTTGTTTAAGTGCCCGATTTTTGACCTTGTACAATCGCCTCAACTAAAAACGAATCCAATTTGAATACCCTACCATTGTTATTGTATACTGAATGCTTATCATGCTTAATAACTGCCGATTCTACAAGGCAAGAGGAACAAAGAGCACCGACTTCCAACCAATCTGCTGTGTTACTGCAGGATCTAATGTGGCTGAAAGTTACATTCAAGCCCTGTGCAGTGCACATCGAATAATGGTGTTGTGATATCCTGACATCTAGAGGTTTGCCAGTCTGTCCCACATAGGATAAGTTGCAGCCACTGCAACCAATTCTGTAAACACCACCAACACACTGTTTGCCTTGAGAGGGTTTCAGGGGGTGAATTTTTTTTATTAGAATGCTTCTAACAGTCCATGATTTTTAAAACCTACTTATCCCTGTCCCTGACTTGCTATCTTATTTGGAAGAAGAATTAGATGAGTTCTCCTTGTTGTATGATAAAAATACCATTATTGAACTGATTAGGTTGTGTGTAGTTGACTGCAAGTTTGGGTTTGAAAGGAAATACTATGCTCAAAGGCAGGGAATGGATATGGGTAATCCATTGTCTCCCCTATTGAGCGATCCGTATATAGAGCTTTTCGAGGCTAGGCTGTTGAAATATATCTTGCCCTGTAGAGCTAAATGGTTCAGATATGTGGATGACATTTTGTGTCTTTGGCCAAATGATATTGTCCTGGATACAGGGAGAAAGGTTACATAGAGAAAGAATTGGACTCTAAACTTCCATTCGTAGATGTGTAGATACACTGTGTTAATAGAAAGTATAAGCTTGCAGTGTATAGGAAGGCCACCAATGTATGCTTATACATTCACTACTGTTCCAACCATGAGGAAAGAGTTAATAAAAGTGTATTTCTTACTATGTTTCTAAGAGCTGATGGAGTGTGCAGCCCAGATAATAACCATGTCATGCATAAACTAAATAATGTTGATCATAATATTACGGATTGCAAAAAGGATTTAGGGGTTCTGGTTAGCAGTAACCTGAAACCAAGACAACAGTGCATAAGCATTCACAATAAAGCTAACAGAATCCTTGGCTTCATATCAAGAAGCATAAATAATAGAATTCCTCAGGTTGTTCTTCAACTCTATATATCCTTGGTTAGGCCTCATTTAGATTATGCTGCACAGTTTTGGTCACCGTATTACAAAATGGATATAAATGCACTGGAAAACGTACAGAGGAGGATGACAAAGTTGATCCCATGTATCAGAAATCTTCCCTATGAGACAGACTGAGGGCCCTGAATCTGCACTCTCTAGAAAGGCGTAGAATTAGAGGGGATATGACTGAGGTGTATAAATGGAAAACAGGAATGAATAAAGGGGATGTAAATAGTGCTAAAAATATCTAGCCAAGACAGGACTCGCAGCAATGGTTTTAAGTTGGAAAAATTCAGATTCAGGAAAGATATAGGAAAGCACTGGTTTGGCACTAGAGTTGTGGATGATTGGAACAAACTCCCGAGTACAGTTATAGAAGCTAAGACGTTGTGTAGTTTTAAAAACAGGTTAGATAAATACATGAGTGGGTGTGGGTGAGTGTGAGTTGGATCTGACTAGCTGGTGCTACTGGGTCAGATACCATGTTCCTTAAGTGGAGGTGATCTGACTGGGTGGGCCATTGGTCTAAGCTGGGGCTGACATGGACCTGCCCCCGCATGGGCCAGTAGGCCTGCTGCAGTGTTCTTTCCTATGTTCTTGTGTTCTTATGTGGCTTTCAATCACATTAGGGCTTGCAATAACCTGGCAAGTTGGTCAGAAGCAAGAGTCACTGTCCCTTGTTTCTCTTGGCTTGAAAGGAATATTGTAGTAGCAACAACTATTAAGCATGATAAGCATTCATTATACAATAACAGTGGTGGGTTGTTCAAATTAGATTCTTTTTTGTTTGAGGCAATTGTACATAGTCAAAAATCGGGCTCTTAAACGAATGCATTGGACTGTCTTCAATGTTGTGCCATACCGAGGAATTAGGGTCTAAATTTCCCTGTGTTTTCTAATGGTTAAACAGCGTTTACCTCAGAATCCTGTAGGATGAATAACTCTGGCCATCTTCCATGACATTACAGATGCCCTTTAAATGAGTCCCTTTTAATTGACTCATTTTCTAGAGGTGCAGAAACTCCTTAGATAATTGCCAGTGATATCTGTATCATTGGTAACATAATTATTACATATGTAAGTTATTTATGTCATACCAGTTTGTTATAATCGCTATGTTACGTACGTTAGATTACTATTACAATATCAGTGTTTGTGGGCAAGATGTTTTTCTAATGCTATAATGTTCAGTCTTTCTGGCTATGGGTATTGATATGCCCGGGGGGCACTTCCTGCCTGCCTCATGCCTCCAGCAAAGGTGCTCCTTGTGATCGTATTTGCTTGGACCTCCTCTTTGCTGCAACATTGCAAGCTCCAGATAATGTGTCGATTGCAACACGAAAGGCCTGGAGCTATCATTCACAACTACAGTGAAAAAATAGTGAAATTTCAAGAGCTTTCGTGATTTCCCACATTTTCAAGAGCCTATAAAAATAATAGAACAACAGAAGACTCATAAGGCTGAGATATCACCTCACATGAAACATTCCGCTCGTCTCATTGTGGGATGGTCGAGGACTTGTCAAACATAGCTTAATTAAATTCCTCCCAAGTTTTATTAATTATAAGTGAATCTAATTTGTATAACCCTAAACCAATATTCATATTAAACTCAAAACTATTTTTCACGATACTTGATTCAAACATAGACTTGCTTGATGCACCTTTCTTGGCCTTTTGAAAATCAACTGGATGGTTACAATCTCCTAAATGAATCAACGGAACATTAGACTTGTCCATTTCTTATGCTACATTAATGTTATCATAGTTCAAGGCTTTTCACAGTTTGACCATAATAAACTATATTACATTTTTTTTTTAACAGGAAATCTTGTAAACACAACCATCAGCACTTTGGGGGGAAATTTTAATCAGAATAATTTTTTGCTGTATGAAGATTTTTAAATACAACTTCGATTTTAAAACTCTTAAGTAGAGAAGGTATATTAAGAAGGTTTTCATGGTAAGTGAGAACCAACATATTCTTAGTTGAATATGATTGTTTGTCCATTTTATAATTGTAAAACGTATTTCTAGCAATTTTAAAGCATTTATCATTTTGGAATATTTTAAATCACTACATTTCTTCATCAGTGAACTCTGGGCTGCAAATATGTAAACATCCCAAAAACATGGACGCGGATACAGAAAGATTAACTCAATCATGGTGTGAAGAATAATAGTGTATATAAAAATAGTTACTTAATGGTTTTTGTGTGTGCACTATTATTTTATTCTTCTTCTCCGACCCCATTCGAACGAAGCTCGTGCCAACCCTCTGGATTTGTTTTTCTGGATCTGGCTGAAACTGGCTGCCCCATCCCCTTCAACTCCAGAGTAATGTACATAGGTGTCAGCCAGTGGAGATGCACAGGTGTAGTCCCGTGCAATCTGCTTACCATTCATCCAGGGTAGCATAGTGACTCCATCCAGGCGCTGCTGACTCCCGCCGCGCCTCGCGCCTCAGCACCTCAGGTTGCCGTTCTGCTGGCTAACGGGTTGTAGAGAGACTTCGTTGGATGATATATTTGACCTCTTCGCGTCTGGCATATTTTCCTTCTGACATGATGTGAACATGGGAGCTCAACCTGATCAGCTGATATCCTGCATCAGATGTAAGTTCCTGTTTGAACGGCACATGTATTATTTTGTGTGTGTGTGTGTGTGTGTGTGTGTGTGTGTGTGTGTGTCGTCTTACATACCTCAGGTAGTTGCCTAGTTTCAAAGCATGTGTTGAAGATATTGTTAGTGGCACACACAGCATCTCTGCTCCTTCTCTTATGACCCACGGGGAGATGTTGTCCGGTCCCACATCCTTTGAGGTAACAAGTTCACTTAGTAACTTCTTTACCTCCTCCTCGTTTGTGTGTATTTCATCCAGCACTTGCTGGTGTATCTCTTGTTGGTGTACCCCACTATTCTGACTTCCCAGAGTCCTTTCTGTCTCCACTATAAATACTTCTTTAAATCTCATGTTGAGCTGCTCACATACTTCTTGGTCGTTTCTTGTGAGCTTTCACCCTTCTTTCCTCAACCTGATTACCTGGTCCTTAGCTGTTGTTTTCCTCCCGATGTGGCTATACAACAGCTTCGGGTCAGACTTGACTTTCGATGCTAAGTCTTTTTTATACTGTCGCTGGGCGTCCCTCCTTATCTGTACATACTCGTTTCTGGCTCTTCGACTAATCTCCTTACTTTCCTGGGTCCTTTATCTTCTGTACTTTTTCTTTTCTCTAAAACACCTAGTTTTTGCCTCCCTACACCTTTGGGTAAACCAAGGGCTCGTTCTGGTCTTCCCATTATTTCTGTTGCTCTTGGGAACAAACCTCTCCTCTTCCTCTTTGCATTTTGTTGTCACGTAGTCTATAATTTCATTTACTGATTTTCCTACCAATTCTCTTTCCCACTGAACTTCTTGCAGGAAGTTCCTCATGCCTGTGTAGCCTCCTTTTTTGTAGTTTGGCTTTTCCATCCTACTCTTGTTACCCTCTCCACTTGTAAATCTACTATGCATTCAAAGCTCAGAACCACGTGATCAGTAGCTCCGAAGGGCCTTTCACATGTGATGTCCTCGATGTTCGAGCTATTCAAGGTGAATACGAGGTCCAGTCTTGCTGGTTCATCCTCGCCTCACTCTCTCGTGGTGTTCTCAACATTGATAAATTAGACACATGTGCAACTCTTTGGTACCTTTATTGAGGAAACGTTTCGCCACACATTGGCTTCATCAGTCCATACAAAGGAGAAACGTGAAGAACAGGAGGAGAATGATGTAATCAATCCCTCAGTCTTGAGTCGATGTGGTCACTCCATCAATCTTGAATAGAATACAGGTTATCTGCGGAGAAATAGCTTATATACCGTAGGCAGGAGAGGTGCAGCAGTCGTAGGCGGTGTCACATTTGTTCAATGTGGAAGTACATCGTGCCCAAAGGTTAGGCAAGCGAAGAATTCCCAAGTATTAATAGATCCAAGAAATTACAGTGGGATTACAAATGAATGGTTCAGGGAACCGACACATTGATAAATTAGACACACGTGCAAATCTTGTGTATTTATCGAGGAAACGTTTCGCCACATCGACTCAAGGTTGTAGTCCCTTTCGCCCATTCCGTCCGTGTATGTATGTGTGTGTGTGTGTGTGTGTGTGTGTGTGTGTGTGTGTGTGTGTGTGTGTGTGTGTGCGTGTGCGTGTGTGTACTCACCTATTTGTACTCACCTATTTGTGGTTGCAGGGGTCGAGTCCTAGCTCCTGGCCCCGCCTCTTCACCGGTTGCTACTAGACCCTCTCTCTCCCCGCTCCATGAGCTTTATCAAACCTCGTCTTAAAACTGTGTATGGTTCCTGCCTCCACTACGTCATTTTCTAGGCTATTCCACTGCCTT
>NC_091351.1:16184877-16202377 GCF_038502225.1 Cherax quadricarinatus | reverse complement strand
GCAAGGTTGAGGGACTGATTACTTCATCTTCCACTGTCTGCTGTGTGTAGTTCTGCAAGGTTGAGGGACTGATTACTTCATCTTCCACTGTCTGCCGTGTGTAGTTCTGCAAGACTGAGGGACTGATTACTTCATCTTCCACTGTCTGCCGTGTGTAGTTCTGCAAGGTTGAGGGACTGATTACTTCATCTTCCACTGTCTGCCGTGTGTAGTTCTGCAAGACTGAGGGACTGATTACTTCATCTTCCACTGTCTGCTGTGTGTAGTTCTGCAAGGTTGAGGGACTGATTACTTCATCTTCCACTGTCTGCCGTGTGTAGTTCTGCAAGACTGAGGGACTGATTACTTCATCTTCCACTGTCTGCCGTGTGTAGTTCTGCAAGGTTGAGGGACTGATTACTTCATCTTCCACTGTCTGCTGTGTGTAGTTCTGCAAGGTTGAGGGACTGATTACTTCATCTTCCACTGTCTGCCGTGTGTAGTTCTGCAAGACTGAGGGACTGATTACTTCATCTTCCACTGTCTGCCGTGTGTAGTTCTGCAAGGTTGAGGGACTGATTAGTAGTTCTGCAAGGTTGAGGGACTGATTACTTCATCTTCCACTGTCTGCCGTGTGTAGTTCTGCAAGACTGAGGGACTGATTACTTCATCTTCCACTGTCTGCCGTGTGTAGTTCTGCAAGACTGAGGGACTGATTACTTCATCTTCCACTGTCTGCCGTGTGTAGTTCTGCAAGACTGAGGGACTGATTACTTCATCTTCCACTGTCTGCCGTGTGTAGTTCTGCAAGGTTGAGGGACTGATTACTTCATCTTCCACTGTCTGCCGTGTGTAGTTCTGCAAGGTTGAGGGACTGATTACTTCATCTTCCACTGTCTGCCGTGTGTAGTTCTGCAAGGTTGAGGGACTGATTACTTCATCTTCCACTGTAAACTAAAACAAATTCTTGCCTATGTGCATAATAATGAAACTTTTCTCCTTACTGACACAAATAATTCTCTTTTCTGTCATGTCAAAGATCACAGTCATCATATTAACTGGTCCTCTGCTAAAACTGTCTGTCCTTCTAACCATTCTTACAGAATTCATTACCTTTGTAACTTGTGAGCTCATTACCTTTGTACCTAGTTCAGCTATCAAAACTTTGGGGGCCCAGTCCCTGGACCCATTACGTACCTCTGTAATTTGTAAATACCTTTGTAACTTGTCATGATTGTGACCAGACTTACCTGGAGCTCATTACCTTTGTAAATTGTGAGTTCATTACCTTTGTAAATTGTGAGTTCATTACCTCTGTAACTTGCTCAGCTATCAAAACTTTGGAGTCCAGTCCCTGGACCAATTATGTACCTCTGTAATCTTTTGACTACCGCCCACAGGATGGGTATGGGGTGCATAATAAACATATTAAACTAACTAAACCTTCTCCTTGCCTTCAAATACACCGTCTTCTCGAATTAGCTGTCATACACAACTTTCTTAGCATGATTCTTAGTGAAGGTTAAGACACATGTGCAACATCTGGGTATCTTTATTATAGACGTTTCGCCATCCAGTGGCTTTATCAATACAGATTCTAGGACATAATTAGAAGACAGAAGAACTATATACAAAAGATGAGGTAATCAGTCCCTCAGCCTTGCAGAACTATACACAACAGACAGTGGAAGATGAGGTAATCAGTCCCTCAGCCTTGGAGTTAGTGTTCACAGCATCGTGGTGGTGGAGAATCTGGAGCAAAGGCGAACGAACAAGTTCAGGTAAGATCCCAAATGGGATGAGCGGGGACGACGGGACAGACGAAGAATAGCACTGGAGAGGAGTGTTCTTAGTCGTAGAAATAGAGCCAGGGCTTAACCCAGCAGCTAAGGCGATCGTGGGACAGATATTGAGAACAGAAATTCAGGCTCTTCTGTTGGGACTCCGGTGGGTTGAGCAGGGAGGATGGGAGAGGCGATGATTAGCGCTAGAGAGGAGTGTAGAACTGAGCCATGTCTTAAATCAAAAGCTAAGGCGAACGTGGGTCAGAGAATGAACAGCTCAAGGTACCTGTCAGAGAATCCAGGGTTATTTGTAATTGTAGTAGTAGTAGTAGTAGTAGTACAATATGGCAGAACAATTAACTTGCACATGAGTAAAAGCACATAAAAACTATTATTTGGGTAACATAAAAATAGATAAATATTTCTATTGTTTCTACTCAGGTTCAAGAAAAGTTAAAGAAAATGAAAGAGAGAAAAAGGTGAGAGAAGCTAAAAAGAGAAGAGAGTTTTAGCTTTTAAAACGGAAGAAATACAACACAGTGCTGAGCAAAGAGCAATGGAACAAAAGAATCTTGTTTTCGAATATACTGGAATATACTGGAAGTTGCTTCACCAGATGGATGACAATGTGAGAAGTTGCTCCACCAGGTGGATGACAATGTGAGAAGTTGCTCCACTAGGTGGATGACATTGTTAGAAGTTGCTCCACCAGGTGGATGACATTGTTAGAAGTTGCTCCACCAGGTGGATGACATTGTTAGAAGTTGCTCCACCAGGTGGATGACATTGTTAGAAGTTGCTCCACCAGGTAGATGACATTGTTAGAAGTTGCTCCACCAGGTAGATGTGTCAGCATAGTTGCTGATCCCCTGTATATGTATATGTTATCTGAGTATCAGAGTACCATCCAAACGTTTTACATATACGACCCCTTGCTAGGCTTAGTGACTAGCTTCTATGACGTCACGTGATGCGGATGTGAGCACTACGCTCCCGGCCCTAGGCCTCAGTTCCCCATAGTCCTAGCAGGCGACAGGACAGGCAGTTTGGGCTCTCCCTTCTCACACTCTGCCATATAGTGTTACCATCCAACATATGTGTTTGACTCCAACCATCACATCTCCACGAACCCTCTCCGACAAATGGTGCCAGCGGTTTGGGCGTAAAATTGTTAATTATGCCAATGTAAGGAGATTTCTTTTGACCAGCAGACGGACATTTTGTGTCGCCAGCAGGCCGACCTCAGAGCAGCTACCCGAGCTAGCGTCCACCAGCCTCTCTGCACTACTTACTGGTCAGGCTTTGCCTTAGTGTTTTATTTGCTTATTTGCAGTACTTCCGAGGGGTTGACCCGAGTTTGCAAATTAAGCAAAGCCACCAAGCCAGTCTGTGGGGGGGGAGTCAGCCCTATACCATCCAGCCTGTCTTAAGTACCAGCCTTGCCTGCTAGCCAGCTTTCCACCCCTGCTGTGCTCATCATTACAAGTTCTCAAGTCAATCTGGGTGATGGGTTAAGTCAAGCAAGCCAGCCAACTAACCCAGGTGACTTAACTCAGTACTCAAGCAAGCCACATGAGTACAGCCTTCTCCATCACTTTGTGCTTCCAGTTCAAGCTGTTCTGAGTGTTTTACCATCCCTGTGGTGTTTTGGTATTTCGTGGGTTTTTAAGCCAGCTCGGCTTAGAATATTTTCGTGCCTAGTGTGGGTGTCACGTGGGCTTATGCCGCTCATCCCATAGGCCCAGTCACCATGCGGTGTCTCACCGCGCTGCCTCACTCACCATGCGGTGTCTCACCGCGCTGCCTCACTCACCACATCCCACCTACCACCACTGTTTTTTTTTTGTTTTGTACCCTTATAGCAGATTCTAGCACCATATTTTACAGACCATATAGGGGGTCAAGACAAGATTGTTCCTTCGACCCTGTGCGCCAACGTAAAAGCCTCCTGTGTGAGTCTATCATCGATTTAAGTGCAAAAACTTCGAGAATTCGCTGGGTAGTGAAGTGCTGCGCCAGTCACAAGACTCCATCACTACCTTTCTCCACCACCATCACTATCATTCTCCACCAACGCCGCTACAGTGATAATATTTTTTTATAGAGACATTTGCGAGTGTTGAGACAATTTTTTTTCCAGTGATTTCGAAGTGACATTCAGTGGCTCTTGATTAGACTGTTCATTATATCTTGTTTGCAATATTTTTTTCTTCTTCTTTCTTCAGTGTTAATTTTCGTGCTTTATTTTTATGTCTGTTGTGTTGTGTTCATTTTTTTTATTTACGTGAAGTAAGTACTTTTCAGTTTTTCCTTGTTGTGTGCAATATATAAGCAGCATAAACTTGTGTTTACACTTCATAAATTATCGTGTGTTCACAGTATTGTGTTCCTTGCCTAGTAATTTATGCAGTGAAGTAATTCAGTAACTTGTTATCTTATATTCTGCATCACAACTCAGTGTTGTCTCAGTTATTTTTTTTTCTCCCAGCATTTGTTTCCTTGCTGATTTTTTTTTTCATTCATTTTCTATTTGTTTCAGTGTGTTCAACATTCTTGTGTTAATTCTTTTCATTTAGCCAGTGTCTAATTTGCCTTATCTCCACAGACAATAGTGCCATTATTTTGTTTGAAGCAAGAGAATTATTTTCCAATTTTTGTCACCCCAAGCTTCATTGCAAGAAAATTCTCATAGTATTGTGCATATATTGATGTGTTGTGTTCCTGCCTTATAGAGAGTGTTAACCTTTCTCTGTTTTGTAATTTTTCCCTTTATTATTTTTCATATTTCATTGAACAAATTCACTCTTAGTGCAATTTTTAACTTCTTTTTTAAAGTAAATCATTCTTTTGCTTGTTCAGTGTTTGCTTAAGCTGCAATTAAGAGTTAAAGTGTTCAGTCAGTTCATTCCTTCATAATATTTTCTTTTGTTGCTCTTGTAAACTGCATTTTCTTCTGTGTGCAATTTTTTTTATTGCAGTATTGACTCATTTGCAATGATTCTTGTGTAAATAATGTGCTGCCATTAATTTTTTTCTTTCAGAATTTTTTTTATGTAGCAATATTTGCAATATTGCTACAGTTTCTTTCAGTGCAGCATTCTGTGATTTCAGTTTTATATTTCTTGTTCTGTGCATAATATTTTATTCTTTGTGTGTCATATTATTTTCTTTTTAGTGAATTGCTTTCCCAGTCCATTTTAATTTTGCACAAGATTTATTGATTCCATTTTATCAATTTTGTTTGATTTATCATTTATTGTTGAATTTCTTTATTGAATTGAGAGTAAAGACAACTCACTGTGTCATTAATTCAGTTTAAAGTAAATGTGAGTAAATTTGATTTGAGTAAAGTACAATTTTTCTTGATTTTCAAAGTGTTGCTTATCCAGTTGAGTGTTTTATGTGAGTTTTCCTTGCTTACAGTGTGACTTGTCAATTTTTCTTTACTTATGCAAAATAGTTAAGCATTTTCTTCCCATTTAAGTCTGCTGTGTTGCGTGTTCCCCAGTTATATATATTTTTTTTGTTTCTCTAAACTCTTGTTTCACATTTTGCAAGCATGTCTCAAGTCTTCTCGAGCGACGCCTCAGCACAGTCTGCTAGTCCAAGCAACAATGCGTCAGTCCAAAATTCGAGTAATTCTTTATCAAGCGATAGACACACTCAGACTTCGAGCCTTCGCAATTTTAGTCATGACCCTTATGATGCTATGCCGTTGTTCAATGGAAATCCAGACAACCTGGAAGCATGGTTTACCGCTGTTCGTGCTAGAGCAAATGCCTCAGTGGATGGCCCCCCATCTGAGAGTTGTATCATTAGTATCGGAAAGGAGAGTTTAGCTTGTTTACCAGCCACCTCGAATGTCTTTAACTTGATCCGGATGATGGAGTTTCAGGGTCTCACCAAATGGGCAGATTATGAGCAGTTAATACGTAACTATCTTGACCCAGTGAGAGTAACTGATCCATTCATGGTCCTTAAGGAATTAGTGTGCACAGCGCCGAGGCCAGAGGAATCATTAGATGAGTTTGCTCTTCGTTTAAAGAACCTCATGACCTCATTCATTAGGGCCGGTCAACACTCCAACTACCTTGCAGACAATGATAAACGAGCTCTTGAGGGGTTTGCCAAGTTAGCAGCATTTGGAGTTATTAAACAGTTAATGCCACCAACTTCCATGTATGCATATAATTCCACTCATCTAACTGCCACAAAGGGACCATTTGCAGCCCTCATCCATGTGGGTGACTTGTGTCCCGAGGGAACCTTCCCCTATCGAAGGCCTACGTCAGCCGCTTCGTCTAATCCCGTACCTCCTCTTGTTTGTGCTACAACCAAAACTCCCAGTCGAAATCACTCACTACCGTCATCCAAAGCTAGTGTCAAGAGTCATCATTCCCCTAGCACTCGTAGTATGTACAGTACCTATAGCCAAAGAACCTGCTATAATTGTGGTTACCGTGGCCACATCGCGGTAAATTGTCCTGATAGTCGCCCTAAGAGGCATCGTAATGCTGATGAGTACCAGTCCGATCTGCCTTACTGTATTTATCACAGAATTCATGGTCATGACGCATCCTCTTGTACTCTTCCAAGCATTTCAACCGTGGTTTCTCTTGGAGGATCCTGTTCTGCACTGTTTCTGTCCTGAGAATCAGCTTGATCGGTCGGTTTCTCCCCTTCAAGTACTCCCCTATTATCTGAAAATTTACAATCTCGCCCATGTCTTCTTCACCTATTTCCATGATGATTTTCTCAATGTCCCTTCTTTCTTCCTGCCATCTTTCAGTGTGTCCTTTCCTCTCTCTCCTGAAGCCAATGGATAAACACTGATTTTGCCCTTTCCTCCTCCCATTGCCTCTCCCTCTGTGACTCTGGATCCTGTCTGTATATGGTCATTTTCTCCCTTGATTTTTCCAGTGGCTTTTGGTAGCATGGTTGTGCCTCAGCATTCGACCTATCACTCTCTCCACCGGCACCCAGCTGCTCTTCCCTTTCACTCCTTGGCCCTTCTTGTCAGGCTGATATGACCTTAGCATAATTCATATTTCCTTCCTTCCTATTCGGCCTCTCAGCTCCATATGTTGTGTCTTCTCTGGTCACTGCCCCTGTAACTTGCTTCAGCCTGTTTACCTCAACTTCTAGGACCCTTATCCTGGCTACTGCAGTTTCGAATTGTGCCTCCCAATTCTTCGTCTCCTTCCCCAACCTCTTTTCCAATTTCACAGAAAGCTCTTTCTCTATTTTTTCAGAAAGCTCTCCTAATTTTCTTTCCCACTCTTGTTCCATCCTTTTCCACTGCTCCTCCATCCATTCCTCCCTACCAGAACCATTCTCATCTAATCCCTGATTCCTGCGAGTCTCCACCATTTTTTTTTTTTTTTGAGTGAGAGAGGGAGAGAGAGAGAGAAGGGAAGGGAAAGGTAGGAGAGAGAGAGAGAGGGGGAGAATGAGAAGGAAAAAGGGGGAAAGAGAGAGTGAGAGAGGGGGAGAGAGAGAGAAGGGAAAGGTAGAAGGAGAGAGGGGGAGAGTGAGAAGGGGAAAGGGGGAATAGAGAGAGTGAGAGAGAGAGAGAGACAGAGAGAGAGAGAGAGAGAGAGAGAGAGAGAGAGAGAGAGAGAGAGAGAGAGAGAGAGAGAGAGAGAGAGAGAGAGAGAGAGGGGAGAGGGGAGGGAGAGTAGGGGCAAAGAGAGGGGGAGAGATGGGGGAGAAGGGGGAGAGAGGGGGAGATGGAAGAAAGATAAGGGAGAGAGAGGATAGGGGGAGAGAGAGGAGAGGAGGGGAGAGAGAGGGGAGAGAGATGGGAAAAGGGAGAGAGGAGAGATAATGAGAGAGGAGAGATGTTAGAGGGGGAGAGATGGTAGAGGGGGGGAAGGTGTTAGAGGGAAGAGATGTTAGAGAGGAGAGATGGGAGAGGGGAGAGATGGGAAAAGGGAGAGAGGAGAGATAATGAGAGGGGAGAGATGTTAGAGGGGGAGAGATGGTAGAGGGGGGGAGGAGTTAGAGGGAAGAGATGTTAGAGGGGAGAGATGGGAGAGGGGAGAGAGATAGACAGAGAGAGAGATAGATAGAGAGAGCGATAGATAGAGAGAGAGAGAGAGAGAGATAGATAGAGAGAGAGAGATAGATAGAGAGAGAGAGAGAGATAGGTAATGAGAAAGATAGGTAGAGAGAGATAGGTAGAGAGATAGGTAGAGAGAGAGAGATAGGTAGTGAGAGAGGGAGAGAGAGAGAGAGAGGGAGGGAGGGTTAGAGGGTCAGTTCACAGGACGGTGTGAAATCCTGTGTATGTGTGTGTGTGCGTGTGTACTACAGTTTTTACAAGTGCTTGTTCCTGTGTGTGTGTGTGTGTGTGTGTGTGTGTGTGTGTGTGTGTGTGTGTGTGTGTGTGTGTGTGTGTGTGTGTGTGTATATGTGTGTGTGTGTGTGTGTGTATGTGTGTGTGTGTGTGTGCCCCCACTTCTAAGTATTCATACTGCTAATAAATACCGGTAAATACCAATAATTCTAAAGCTTACCAATACTTCTAACACTTATCGATTCTACTTAAAAAATACAGAAAGTAGCTAGGTTGTAAAATTTAGCTTGTCTCAGCTTAAGTGTCTGACGTTATCTCTCGCTACCGCTTTACTCCTTGCACTCTCGTCTATGCTATTTCTACTCTAATTCTGGTAATAGCTTGCAAGAGTGAGAGACCAGTATCTAAAAGTGATGCAGAGACCAGAATCTGACAACATGCAACCTCAATAGGTGAGCAATACTTGCACTGGCAGCGGTGCGATAACAAGTTGCCAGATGCTGATGACGTAGTCGTTGTACATAGGCCTTCTATCACTATTTTGAAAATCCTTCACCCATGATGTTTATAACCATATATGCTCATACATCCCGCGTTCCTCAAGTGATTTCACTTTTCACTTATGATAGAATACACTTCACATTCGGTGTTACACTTTATATGTATAATGACATCACTGCTTCAGCAGGCCTAGTACTGCCACCTTCCCTTGTTGTATATTTTATTTTTCCTTTCTCCTTTTGCTTATTAACTTTTTCACTCTCACTGTATAGTGCCTCACAGTTCACTTGTTAACCAATCTCTCATAATTCTTGAACACCCGCTTCCACACTCACTTTGATCTTTGTATGTTTGAATCTGTGTGGCAACAGTGCCTTCTAGCCCCTAACGGTTTGGCACTTTGAAATATTAATGATTTCAGGCTTCCTCTCGACTTTTTATAACTACTAACTTTAGTTATCACTCGTAGGATTGTTCACTGATGTTGTCACTACCACTGATTACTGCTAGCAGTTACTGCACTCCTTAAAAACACTAAGGTTCTCGGAGCCTTGTGCACCCACGTCTGCGTGACTGTGTGTGTGTGTGTGTGTGTATGCGTACTCACCTACTTGAGGTTGCAGAGGTCGAGTCCGAGCTCCTGTGTGTACTCACCTATTTGTGGTTGCAGGGATCGAGTCCTAGCTCCTGGCCCCTGTGTGTGTGTGTGTGTGTGTGTGTGTTTGTGTGTGTGTGTGTGTGTGTGTGTGTGTGTGTGTGTGTGTGTGTGTGTGTGTGTGTGTGTACTCACCTATTTGTACTCACCTATTTGTGGTTGCAGGGGTCGAGTCTTAGCTCCTGGCCCCGCCTCTTCACCGGTTGCTACTGGGCCCTCTCTCTCCCCGCTCCATGAGCTTTATCAAACCTCGTCTTAAAACTGTGTATGGTTCCTGCCTCCACTACGTCATTTTCTAGGATATTCCACTGCCTGACAACTCTATGACTGAAGAAATACTTCCTAATATCTCTCTGACTCATTTGTGTCTTCAACTTCCAATTGTGGCCTCTTGTTTCTGTGTCCCCTCCCTGGAACATCCTGTCTTTGTCCACCTTGTCTATTCCACGCAGTATTTTATATGTCGTTATCATGTCTCCCCTGACCCTCCTGTCCTCCAGTGTCGTGAGGCCGATTTCCCTTAATCTTTCTTCATAGGACATTCCCCTTAGCTCTGGAACTAACCTTGTGGCAAACCTTTGTACTTTCTCTAGTTTCTTGACGTGCTTTATCAATTGCGGGTTCCAAACAGGTGCTGCATACTCCAGTATGGGCCTGACATACACGGTGTACAGTGTCTTGAACGATTCCTTACTAAGGTATCGGAATGCTGTTCTCAGGTTTGCCAGGCGCCCATATGCTGCAGCAGTTATCTGATTGATGTGTGCTTCCGGAGACATGCTCGGTGTTATACTCACCCCAAGATCTTTCTCCTTGAGTGAGGTTTGCAGTCTTTGGCCACCTAGCCTATACTCTGTCTGTGGTCTGTGCCCTTCCCCTATCTTCATGACTTTGCATTTGGCAAGATTAAATTCGAGAAGCCATTTGCTGGACCAGGTGTCCAGTCTGTCCAGGTCTCTTTGAAGTCCTGCCTGGTCCTCATCAGATTTAATTCTCCTCATTAACTTCACATCACCTGCAAACAGGGACACTTCTGAGTCTAACCCTTCCATCATGTCGTTCACATATACCAAAAATAGCACTGGTCCTAGGACCGACCCCTGTGGGACCCCGCTCGTCACAGGTGCCCACTGTGATACATCATTACGTACCATGACTCGTTGTTGCCTCCCTGTCAGGTATTCTCTGATCCATTGCAGTGCCCTTCCTGTTATATGCGCCTGATGCTCTAGCTTCTGCACTAATCTCTTGTGAGGAACTGTGTCAAAGACCTTCTTGCAGTCCAAGAAGATGCAATCAACCCACCCCTCTCTCTCGTGTCTTACTTCTGTTATTTTATCATAAAACTCCAGAAGGTTTGTGACACAGGATTTGCCTTCTGTGAATCCGTGCTGGTTGGCATTTATACTCTTGTTCCGTTCCAGGTGCTCCATCACTCTCCTCCTGATAATCTTCTTGTGTGTGTGTGTGTGTGGTGAAGAACAGGAGTTTGAGGTAATCATTCCCACAGCCTAGATTGCCATAAACTCCTCCTATTCTTCACCATTCTCCTTTATATGGACTGATGAAGCCACTTTGTGGCGAAACGTATCCTCATTAAAGTTACCCAAGTATTGCACATGTGTCTGATTTATCATCTTGTCGGTTCTCTGAACCATTTATCTACTTTGCACTTGTTGGGGTTGAATTCTAGGAGCCAGTTGCTGGACCAGGCCTGTAGCCTGTCCAGATTTGCATCATCTGCAAACACGGACACTTCTGAGTCTACTCCTTCCATCAAGTCGTTCACAAATACCAGAAACAGCACTGGTCCTATGACGGACCCCTGTGGCACCCCGCTCGTTACAGGGACCCACTCTGACACCTCGCCACGTACCATGACTCGCTGTTGTGTTCCTGATAGGCATTCTCTGATCCATTGTAGTGCCCTCCCTGTTATCCCTGCCTGGTCGTCCAGCTTTTGCACTAATCTCTTGTGTGGAACTGTGTCAATCGCCTTCCCACAGTCCAAGAAAATGCAATCTGCATGCCCCCTCTCTCTTGTCTTACTGCTGTCACCCTGTCATAGAATTCCAGTAGGTTTGTGACACAGGATTTCCCATCCCTGAATCTGTGCTGGCTGTTGTTAAGCTCGTTCCTTTCTAGGTGCTCCACCACTCTTCTCCTGATAATCTTCTCCATGACTTTGCATACTGTACATGTTAGTGACACTGGTCTGTAGTTTAATGCTTCGTTTCTGTCTCCTTTCTTGAGAATTGGAACTGCATTTGCTGTCTTCCATACCTCAGGTAGTCGCCCTGTTTCGATAGTGTTGAAGACTGTTGTTAGAGGTACACATAGCACCTCTGCTCCCTCTCTCAGGACCCATGGAAAGATGTTATCTGGCCCCATCGTCTTTGAGGTATCTAGCTTACTTAGCAGCCTCTTCACTTCTTCCTCGGTTGTGTGTATTGTGTCCAACACTTGATGGTGTACCCTGCCTCTTTGTCTTTCTGGAGTCCCTTCTGTCTCCTCTGTGAACACTTTTTTGAATCTCATGTTGAGCTCCTCACATACTTAGCGGTCATTTCTTGTGATCTCCCCTCCTTCCTTCCTCAGTCTGATTACCTGATCCATGACAGTCGTTTTCCTCCTGATGTGGCTGTACAACAGCTTCGGGTCAGATTTGGCTTTTACTGCTATGTCATTTTTATATTGACGTTGGGCCTCCCTTCTTACCTGTGCATATTCATTTCTGGCTCTCCAACTGCTCTCCTTATTTTTCTGGGTCCTTTGCCTTCTATACTTCTTCAATTTTCTAGCACACTTGGTTTTGGCCTCCCTACACCTTTGGGTGAACCAAGGTCTCATCCTGGCTTTCTTATTATTTCTGTTACCCTTGGGTACAAACCTCTCCTCAGCTTCCTTGCATATTGCTGTTACATATTGACAGGGTCAACAGGAAGGGTGGTGGAGTAGCGATGTATGTCAGAGACAGTTTAAATTGTTGTGTTAGACAAGATATAAAATTAGAAGAGTCAGCCACTGAATCTGTTTGGTTACAGCTTCTCGAGGGCCGAGAAAAACTAATTTTGGGTGTGATTTACAGGGCCCCAAATCTTGATAGGGAGTACAGTAAACTTCCATGGGACGAAATTCGTAAGGCATCTACATACGAAAATGTTGTGGTAATGGGAGATTTCAGCTATAGACAGATTGACTGAAGCAATTTGACAGGAAATCCAGAGTCAAGTGACTTTCTTGATATGATTCAGGATTGTTTTTTTTTAAACAGTTTGTGACAGAACCATCTAGAAAAAATAACCTGTTTGACTTAGTTCTTGCCAGCAGGGAAACGCTAATTAATAATCTTGAGGTTAATGATGAGCTTGGGGAAAGTCATCACAAATCACTCAGTTTTAACATATCATGGAATTCCCCTAATAATGGCAATCAAGTCTCTGTCCCTGACTTCTGCTTGGCTGATTTCATAGGACTGAAAAATTACTTTGGTGGGATCAACTGGAATGACCTGGCTATGGGTCAGGTAGGTGGTGAAGATATGACGTTTTCCAGGGCATAGTTCAAGCTGCTCAGACAACATATGTTCCAAATAGGGAATCAGATCAAACAAAAATGATCCTAAATGGATGAACAATAGATTAAAACATCTCATTGGTCAAAAGAGAGGCATATATAGGCAAATCAAAAGAGGAGAAGGGCAATTAGGAAATCAATATATTTAGTTAAAGAGAGAAATGAAAAAGGGAATTAGAAAAGCAAAAAGAGATTATGAGGTTAAAGTTGCAAGAGAATCGAAGACTAACCCAAAAGGATTCTTTCAGGTATACAGAAGTAAGATCAGGGACAAGATAGGCCCACTCAAAAGTTCCTCGGGTCAGCTCACTGACAGTGATAAGGAAATGTGTAGAATTTTTAACACATTCTTCCTCTCAGTTTTTACACAGGAAGATACTAGCGATAATCCAGAAATAATAAATTATGTAGAACAGGACGATAATAAATTATGCACGATTAGGGTCACAAGTGACATGGCCCTTAGGGAAATAGATAAATTAAAACCTAACAAATCCCCAGGCCCTGATGAACTGTATGCAAGGGTTCTAAAGGAATGTAAAGAGGAGTTTAGCAAATCTTTGGCTAATCTTTTCAACATATCACTACAAACTGGCATGGTGCCAGATAAGTGGAAAATGTCAAATGTGATACCTATTTTCAAAGCAGGTGACAGATCCTTAGCTTCAAACTATAGACCAATAAGCCTAACCTCTATAGTGGGAAAATTTATGGAATCAATAATTGCCGAGGCAGTTCGTAGCCACCTTGAAAAGCATAAATTAATCAACGAATCTCAGCATGGTTTTACAAAGGGGCGTTCCTGCCTTACGAATTTATTAACTTTTTTCACTAAGGTATTTGAGGAGGTAGATCATGGTAATGAATATGATATTGTGTACATGGACTTCAGTAAGGCTTTTGACAGGGTCCCACATCAGAGACTATTGAGGAAAATTAAGGCATGGTTGACAAATAGGCAGCAGAGAGTTTACATAAATAGGGAGAAATCAGAGTGGGGAAGCGTCACGAGCGGTGTTACACAGGGGTCAGTGAGGGCATAAAGAGCGACATAAGCTAGTTTGCCGATGACGCCAAAATAAGCCGTCAAATTCATTATGACGAGGACATTAGAGCACTCAAGGAAGATTTGAATAGACTAATGCAGTGATCGGAGGAGTGGCAGATGCAGTTTATTATAGACAAATGCAAAGTTCTATGTTGGAAAGGAAAATAACCATGCCACATAAACTAAATAATGTAGATCTTAATATTACGGATTGCGAGAAAGATTTAGGAGTTCTGGTTAGCAGTAATCTGAAACCAAGACAACAGTGCATAAGTGTTCGCAATAAAGCTAACAGAATCCTTGGCTTCATATCAAGAAGCATAAATAATAGGATTCCTCAGGTTGTTCTTCAACTCTATATATCCCTGGTTAGACCTCATTTACATTATGCTGCACAGTTTTGGTCACCATATTACAGAATGGATATAAATGGTCTGGTAAACGTACAAAGGAGGATGGCAAAGTTGATCCCATGTTTCAGAAATCTTCCCTATGAAAACAGACTGAGGGCCCTGAATCTGCACTTTCTAGAAAGGCATAGAATTAGTGGGGATATGATTGAGGTGTATAAATGGAAGACAGAAATAAATAAAGGGGATGTAAATAACGTGCTGAAAATATCTAGCCTAGACAGGACTCGCAGCAATGGTTTTAAGTTGGAAAAATTCAGATTCAGGAAGGATATAGGAAAGCACTGGTTTGGTAATAGAGTTGTGCATGAGTGGAACAAACTCCCGAGTACAGTTATAGAGACTAAAATGTTGTGTAGTTTTAAAAATAGGTTAGATAAATACATGAGTGGGTGTGGGTGGGTGTGAGTTGGACCTGATTAGCTTGTGCTACTAGGTCAGTTGCCGTGTTTCTTCCTTAAGTGAATGTGACCTGACCTGACTAGGTTGGGGCATTGGCTTAAGCCGGTAGGAGACTTGGACCTGCCTCGCATGGGCCAGTAGGCCTATTGCAGTGTTCCTTCTTTCTTATGTTCTTTTTCTTATATTTCATCATCTCATTTACCTACTTCCCTGCTTGTTCTCTGTCCCACTGAACCCCTTGCAAGAAATTCTTCTTGTAGTTTGGCTTCATTCGTCCTGCCCTTCCTGCTTCCCTCTCCACATGTAACTCTAATATGCATTCGCAGCTCAGAACCACATGATTATTGGCCCCAAGGGGTCTTTCATATGTGATGTCCTCAATATCTACACTACACTAGGTGAATACTAGGTCCAGTCTCGCTGGTTCATCCTCTCCTCTCTCTCTGATCGTGTCCCTTACGTGTTGGTACATGAGATTTTCCAGTACCACCTCCATCATCTTATCCCACCATGTTTCTGGGCCCCCATGTGGCTCGGGGTTCTCCCAGTCGATTTCCTTGTGGTTAAGTCACCCATGATCAACAGCTTTACCCTGTTCACATGAGCCCTTCTGGCCACTTCAGCCAGTGTGTCAACCATCGCTCTATTACTCTCGTCATACTCTTGCCTTGGCCTCCTGCTGTTCTGTGGTGGGTTATACATCACTGCAATTACCACCTTTGGACCTCCAGGCTGAAGTGCTCCTTTTATGTACTTTCTTGCTTCTCCTCTGTCTCCTCTCTCTAGCTCATCAAAATCCCATTGGTTTTTCATGAGCAGTACCACTCCTCCACCCCGTCTGATCCATCTGTCTTTCCTCAGGATCAGATATCCCGTTGGAAAGATGGCATCTGTTATTCATTATTCTATCAGCGTTGGTGTATCATACCTTAAGTGTCCTCTCCAACACTGTTCTGGAATGTCTATGAGGGTGGGGGACCTGGCAGTGTGATGTGTTCTACAGCATAGTGTGGGGTGGGGGATTTAAGTGTGGATTGTAGTTTGTGTTGGGATAGCTTGTGGGGTTCTGGAGGTGGTTCTATGTGTGCTTGTGCTTGTTGCTCTGCCCTGCTCTGGTTGTCTTCTGCTGATTCTGTCCTTGTCTCTCTTCCTAGTCCCTTTCGCTTCTGTGTCCTCTCTCTCAGCTGCTGTCATTCTGTTTTTGTTCAGTCTCGGTCTAGGAACACCCTCTTCTTTGCTGACAATTCCTTCAGCCATGGTTTGTCTTGTAGGATCTTGTTCTGCACTGTTTCTGTCTTGAGAATCAGCTTGACCAGCCGGTGTCTTCCCTTCAAGTACCCCATATTCTCTGAAAATTTACAATCTCAGTCATGTCCTCCTCACCTGTATCTTTGATGATGTTTTCAATCTCCTGTTTTTCTTCCTGCTGTCTTTCATTGTGTGTCCTTCTCTCACTCTCCTGAAGCCCATGAATAAACACTGACTTCCCACTTTCCTCCTGCCATTGTCTTTCTCCCCATGTCTCTGGGTCCTGTTTGTACATGACCATTGTCTCCCTTTTTTTCCTGTAGCTCTTGCTGGCATGGTTGTGCATCTGCCTGTGACCTATCCCCCTCTCCACTTTCTACCCCCTCCCTTACTACTATCCTTGCTCCAAACTGCTCTCCCCCTTCATTCCTCAGCCCTACTTGGTGGGCTGATAAAACTTTAGCGTAAGTTATGTCTCCTTTTCTGTTGGGCTTCTCATTCAGTAGGGGTGTAACAGCTTCAGATGCTATGTCTCCTCTGGGTAATAGCCCTGTAACTCACTTCAGCCTATTTACCTCATATTCTAGGGCCCTTATCCTGGCTTCTGCAGCTTCAACTTGTGACTCCCATTTCTTCTACTCCTCCTCCATCCTCTTTTCCAATTTTGCAGAAAATTCTGCCTCCATCCTTTTCTCCATTTTCGCAGAAAACTCACATATTTTGCTCTCCCACTGTTGTTCCATCCTTTTACATTGCTCTTCCATCCATTCTTCCTTACCAGAACCATTTTCCTCTGATCCCTTGAGCCTTCGACTTCCCTTCTGAACAACCATTTTGTGTGTTTGTGTGTGTGTGTGTGTGTGTGTGTGTGTGTGTGTGTGTGTGTGTGTGTGTGTGTGTGTGTGTGTGTGTGTGTGTGTGTGTGTGTGTGTGTGCGTGTGCTTACCTAACTGTGCTAACCTCCTTGTGGTTACAGAGGGTCGGTCAATCTCATTTCTTGGCCCCTCTTTTCTGCTTTTTCTCTTCTAGGTTAACTCTTCTGCCTGCATGAGGCCAATCATATCAGTGTGTTGATACCACTAAGTGGAAGTAAAAGACCTTAATCAGTGTATACCTGCACTGTACTTGAGAACACATCGTCTTCTACACTACTCCCTTCGGAATACTGTACTTAGAGGGACTAAACACACGACTGTGTGATGGTACCGTCATATTTCTTCACACTCAAGCAAGTACAAGGATTAGTGAAACTACACACCAATGACTTCCCAGTCGATCTATAGTACCATACATCCACGTTAACAAAATTAAAGATAGAGTCCTCTTCCATGAACCCACCGTAGACATTCCACCTGGCGCCTCCACCTTGAGCTGAAACCCCTCCCGCTTCGGAGTCCTGCCTCCGTGACTGTCACCAGCAACTATCCAAGGCCATCTTCTGATGACAGCTTTCTGCTCCTGCTGCTGCTCCACAGACACACGCACAGCACATAGTGTTCTGCTGCTGGATTTAGTCCTGCCTCTTTCTATCCCAAAGAAGACAGAGACTCCTCTCCAGAGCTATTCTTCGCCTGCGCCTAGTTCAAGGCTCACCCCTCC